>NC_066342.1:10661401-10964971 GCF_022539315.1 Serinus canaria
AGGCACCTAGCAAGCTGAAGGGCTGAAATCACAATGAGCTCATAAACACTAAAGAGTTGATCTCACTTAAGCTTGATAAGGTTGCCTGCCGCTGAGAACTGCTTGGCAACTCGGACAGTCTGTCCCGGAGAGGACTGCGCTAACCGGGACCCTGCAGCCTGCTGGGGACACCCTGAAACCCAGCAAAGGCGCTTTACCTGGCGAACTGAACATAAAAGAACCCTAGAGCAGCATTTCTTGGAAATAGTTACTGCCTTGGGATTGCTGAGACCCCCGAGGAAAAGCCTTCGTTACAGCAGGACTTTTCTGCAGGGGGGTCAGTCGACCCTCACAGCTGACATCTGAACAAGGGTTCGAGGAGACTGACAAGGCAGACCACCTCCAGCAGACCTCTGACCCACACCCGGCTGAAGAAGTTTAAGTTTTAAACAGCCTCTATCGCGCGCATTTTTCCTTGGGTCCCCTTTTCTTGTTTTTTTTTTTTTTGTTGTTTTTTTTTTTCTGTTTTTTTCTCTTTTTGTCTACTGGTAGGGAACGGGAAAACATGGGGTCGAAACTTAGTACATTGAAACGATCCCAGAACGAGAGAGATTTATATTTACTAATCCTAGAAATCCTATCTTCTAACAACTTTTCTTTTTCTAAAGGTAATCTTTCAAAAAGTAACCTGAAAAAATTTATAAAATGGATTCTTTCTCAGTTTCCAGATACTAACACAGACATCATTACTAAAGATTTCTTTTGGGACAAAATTGGGACCAGGATATATACTACCCAAACTAACCAAGATTTCTCTGTAACTCAGTTTATTCCTATGTTCCATATTATAAGTAAAGCTGTAGTGAAAGATAAGAGATAGCCCACATTCCCTGCAATCTCCCGCGGCAGGGACAGAAAACCCCCCTTTAAATGCTAATCACGCGGATAATCTTTCCCTGGAATTCAGCCCTCCGGCTCAGGGTCCCCTCGGTCCGGTACCTCCTCCGCCGCTGTTCCACCCCCTGCCATTCTCCCGGCAAACCTCACGCCGCCCCCCCCGCACCCCCTCCGCACCCGCGGGGTTCACGCGGTCCTCCCTTTCCCCGCCCCCGGACGCCGCAAACACGAATTCCGCGGCATCCTGTGTCTTATCTGTGAGTGCAACTGTGCCTGTTTCCGTCGGCTCGGTGCCCCCCACCCTTCCTGCTGCCTCACCTACCCCCGCTGCGTCTCCCCCTGCCTCCGCCGCGGCCGCTGGTCCCCCAATCCCAGCCCCCACCCCTGCTGCCGCCCCCTCCCCCCATCCCCGCATGTATCCCCACCCCCATCCCTTCCAGCCTGCCTGCCACAGCAGGAGGTCCCCCCTGCGTGCCAGCACGCCCCAGCCCCAGCACACGACGCTGTAGCCGCGGCAGCCCAGACCAGTCTCACCGCCCCCGCTCCTCCCTTCCCCCCACCCCCAGGCTTTCCAGCCGCCCACCCACCCTCAGTGTTACCTGAACGGAACCTCAGAGACCCCCCACGGTACCACCCCACTTCCCCAATTTTGTGCATGTTGTGCCACTAAGGGTGCTGCCATTCCAGCCCCACTGCTGCCTCCCTCTGGCCAAGCTCTGCCATGTGCCTCCTCACAGCCCCCAAAACCCCCGAAAAATCGGGCTCCAACACACCATAAAAAGCATAGGACACTGCCTCTTCGCTCTCATTTCTCCTCTGCGGACGACAGCAGCCACAGTGACTCTAATTCTGATACAGAGGACATTTATCCATGGGCTCTAATTAAGACAGAAGGGACCAAGGCAGGAGATTGGCAGATGGCACAAAAAATCAATGCCTTCCCAGTAGATTATAAAAAGGGAAAAAGAGGAGGGGCCGCTAATAGAAAGATGTGGGAACCTAACTCAAATAAGGAACTTGTACAATTAAGAAATATAGCCAAAGAACATGGCAGAAGTTCACATATTTTTAGAAATTTCCTAGAAGCTATGTTCTCGGCACATGTTTTAGTACCCCACGATATAAAAAATATTGCCCACTGCCTCCTTTCCCCAGCAGAATATATGTTATGGGAAAGGCATTGGAAAAAACAATTAAAAACATTATCAGACTCATATTCTACAAATGCTGATAAGCCAGATTTTACGGTAGGAACAGCTGGCTGGGGAAGGGGATTTACAGAAACCCTCTGACCAAGCTGACACCTTACCTAAGGAAGCATTACAAGATGTGGCACTTGCAGCAAAAACCTCCATACTTCTCACACCAGATGACACAATCCCCACCCTACATTTTTTTAATATTAAACAAGGAGTAGATGAAAGCTTTATCAAATTTGTGGACAGAATTAAAGATGCTCTGGAAAAACAGACAGAGAGCACAGAGGCAAGAAAGGAACTGTTGTGCAAGCTTGCCATGAATAACTCAAACGAACAATGCAAAACAATACTGAGGGCTCTACCCTTGGATACAAACCCTACCATAGAGCAAATGCTGGAAAGCTGTACATGTCACTTGTCCACTGAAAATACAGTGGCCCAAGCAGTTGCTAAGGATATTGCTGAAGGAGTTTTTGGTGCACATGCAGTAATGGCTTCTAAAGACCAGGCCCGCTGCTTTCACTGTGGAGATTTTGGACATTTTATAAAGGATTGTCCAGACAGGTCATCTACCAGAAACCCCCATAATCAAAGACCCCAGAACCAGCAGCTCTACCAACCATGTTTGGGAAACGGTTTGAGGAGCCCGCTGGAGCTGCGCGCTATGACAACAAATCAAAGGCCATCCAGACCCAACCACGCACCATCCCAGGAGGTTCCGGACCACAAGAAGAGGATCCAACACACGGGGCGATACAGATGGGAACCCACCACCAGCTGGTAACTGCTCTGTCCATTGACTTTAATAATGAGAATGTTTATTGTGTTCCCACAGGCAAATATGGGCCAAAAGGTGGTCCTTCTGACATCTTTATTATAGGTGACACTCTCCATAGCCCAAAGGAAATCTTTGTTGTTCCAGAAGTACAAACAGTGCACTCTGGACAAGAAATCTCTGTCCAGGTGTACTGCACAAACTTACCATTTTTCCATTTAAAGGGAACTCCAATCGCACAAGCCTTTCTACTCCCAAAGAATCACAGGGAACAGCTTCCTCTCAACCCTACAGCAATGTGGGCACAAGTTGTGGGATCGAGCAAGCCTACCATCAAGTGTGGTCTTACCTGCAGAGGAGAGAAGATCCACCTACCAGGGATGCTGGACACCAGTGCTGACATGACCATCATCGCTCGCTCAGAATGGCCAGCACGCTGGGAGCTACAACCTGTTGCAGACATGATTTCAGGGTTTGGTGGAGCTGCAGTATCCATGCGAAGCAAGAACAACATCCTCATTGAAGGACCTGAAGGCAAGGTGGCAACCATCCGTCCATTTGTGGTAAGGGCCCCCATCACCCTTTGGGGCAGGGACGTTCTATCCCAATGGGGGGCTTCCCTACGTATTCCCATTCGGGATTTCTAATCGGGGCCACTGAGGAGCGCGCACTGTCAGATATCCCTCGTCTCACCTGGAAACGCCATGACCCGATCTGGATTGAACAGTGGCCCCTTTCTAAAGTAAAGCTGCATGCACTACAAGCCCTTGTGGATGAACAGCTTGCCCAAGTCCAAATCCAGCCTGTGGAACTCTCCAGTCTTGGTACTGCAAAAGCCTGGAACGGACAGGTGGAGGCTCCTCCATGACCTTCGCAAAATCAACGAGGTCATCCAGGACGTGGGCCCCCTCCAGCCTGGCCTGCCCTCCCCATTGATGCTGCCTAGAGACTGGACACTTGCTATCATAGATATTAAAGACTGTTTCTTTAGCATTCCAATGTACCCCCAGGACAGTCCACGGTTTGCTTTGTGCATTCCCTTTCTTAAACAGAGAGGTCTCATTTAAAAGACATCATTGGTGTTTTCTTCCCCAAGGACTTAAGAACAGTCTCACTATATGCCAGTGGTACGTTGCTCACATCCTGTCTCCCGTTTGGAACTTATTTCCAGATGCAATCATCCACCACTATACGGATTATATCCTGGTTTGTGCATTAGATAAAGATTACTTAGACAATGCAGTTAAAAAGACCATTGAAACCATAGTGAAGGCAGGATTCGAGGTCTGTGAGGACAAAATACAGTACACCAACCCATGGACTTACCTTCAATTCCAGATCTGGGAAAGGACCATAGTACACCAGCAGCTCGCCATCTGAGATGACCCAAAAACCCTGAGAGACTTACACAGCCTGTGCAGATCCATCAACTGGGTACGTCCCCTGCTAGGAGTTACAACAGAAGACCTTGCTCCCCTGTTCAACCTTCTTCATGGCAACAAAGACCTGGACTCTCCATGTACTCTCACAACAGAAGCCCGAGGTGCCATCACCAAGGTCCAAGAAGCCCTGTCTTCATGCAAAGCCCATCACTTTGAGCCCAGCCTGCCTTTCCAGTTCATCATCCTGGGAAAAGCACCTCCATTCTATGGACTGATTTTCCAATGGGACTTTCAGCTTTGAGACCCTTTGCTGATACTGGAATGGATTTTTACAAACAACCAACCTACAAAGACAATTACCACCTTCCAGGAAATCATGGCACATTTAATAAAAAAGGCTAGAACTTGCCTCTGCTCTCTTGCAGGGTGTGAGTTCACATGCATATACTTGCCACTGACCACTGGGGACCTGGAGCATTTGCTCCAGACCAATGAAAATCTCCGGTTTGCCCTAGATAGCTATACAGGCCAAATTTCAGTTCATATCCCAAAACACAAACTCTTTAATCGTGAAGTAACCTTTCATCTGACCCCAACATTAGTCCAAAGTAAAACACCTCTCAAAGCTCTAACCATCTTTACAGATGGCTCAGGGTCTTCCCACAAATCTGTAATGACATGGAAAGACCCTTGAACACAAAAAGAGGAATCTGACATCCAAATAGTGGAGGGATCTCCACAAATTGTGGAGTTATCAGCTGTTGTCAGAACCTTTGAAAAGTTCAAAAACTACCCTTTTAATCTGGTCACAGATTCAGCTTATGTTGCTGGTATAGCTATGAGAACAGAACATGCTCTTCTCAAAGAGGTTTCCAATCCAAAGTTATACCAATTGATTTCTAAATTAACACACTTAATCTCCCATAGAAAGCAACCTTACCATATAATGCATGTGAGATCACACACTGACCTCCCAGGTATCATCACAGAAGGGAACAGGAAAGCGGATGCATTAGCCATGGCAGTAAAAACTGCTAATGTTCCTAGCATCTTTGCCCAGGCAAAGTTGTCACAGGCATTTTTTCATCAAAATGTACCTGCCCTTATCAGAATGTTCAAACTTTCAAAAGATCAAGCTAAAGCTATTGTTGCTACATGTCCGAACTGTCAAAGCTATCAGATACCATCTATGGGGACGGGAGTCAATCCCCGAGGTCTGAACAGTTGCCAGCTGTGGCAGACAGATGTGACTCACTTCACACCTTTTGGAAGGTCAAAATACGTGCATGTATCGGTCAACACATTTTCAGGAGCAGTATTTGCATCAGCACATCCAGGAGAAACTACACAGCACACAATAAAGCACTTCTTCCTTGCCTTCACTACCCTGGGAGTACCAAAGGAGATCAAAACAGATAATGGGCCTGCCTATACATCCCGTAAGTTAAAGGAGTTCTTCAGTATTGTAAATCAAAGGCGACTCCGACGTTGGCGAGGGGAGAGAAAATGATGCATCTGACTCCATCATCAGAAGGCTGATGAATTACTTTATTATACTATGTACATTGAATCGAAACTGAATCTGCCAGGTACACACTCTTGCTCACCACTGCACAGAACTGCACTCATCTCTGATTGTCTCTTGACTGTCCCGTGACAGTCACACACACACACTTCTTGGCCCTGATAGGCCAAGGGAACAAAACATCCTCACTTTGGGTAAACCATCTCCATATTGCATTCTACTTGAGCACAACACAGGCACAGCAAGCTGTTACCTCGTTCACAGGGGTTCCAGGATGAGGGAAGAGAAGAGAAAGCTGACTCCATGTATCAGAAGGCTTGATTTATTATTATATGATAGATAATATATTAAAACTATAGTAAAAGAATAGAAGAAAGGATTTCACTACAAGGCTAAGCTAAGAATAGCAAGGAATCTGAAAACAAAGGTCTTCTCCCAGACCGAGACCGGCCGGTCAGGTGAACTGTGATAGGCTCTTAATTGGAAACAGCCTGACGGGGCCAATCACAGACTCCCCTGTTGCATTCCACAGCAGCAGATAAGAATTGTTTACAGTTTGTTCCTGAGACCTCTCAGTTTCTCAGGAGGGGAAAAATCCTAAGGAAAGGATTTTTCATAAAACATGTCGGTGACAGCAAGCGAGATAAGAATTGTGTTTTCCTTCTTCTCTGCTTGTCTCACATTTTCTCTCTGTTCAGAGGGCATGTGAATACCACACTTCAGTGAATGGGGAATAGAACACAAGACAGGAGTACCTGCAAACCCCTCAGGACAATCCATCGTGGAAAGGACACATCAAACCCTCAAAAGAGTCCTCAATCAACAGAGCAGAGACACAAGAATCAAATCTCCAGTGGAAAGACTTTGCAAGGCTCTCTATGTCATCAACTTCCTAAATTGTACAGCATCAGAGCCTGACGCCCCAATACTCCGCCACTTTGCAAATACCACCCAAGCAAAGCTCACTGAGAAACCACCCATGCTCGCGAAGGACCCAGAAACAAACCAAATTTCTGGGCCTTTCCAATTAATTACTTGGGGAAGAGGATGTGCGTGTGTACTACTACCCTCTAGTCCAAGATGGTACTCAGGAAAAAACATCAAACCATACCTAGGCACTGCAAACACCACTCCTACAAATGGTGACAAGAATTCTCCTGAGTCAAACACAAGACCTCCTCAGGACCAAACCAGTTTTGCCTGGAGACAAAGACATTGCCGAATACCCACAAGCAGAAGAACAGACCATCCCACCACGTGACAGCAGACAAAATAGAAAGCTGAACAACATTCTGCTGCATCAGACCATAAGCCAGACATAGCCTGAACACAAAACTGTTCTCTGAATTATATGTTGTTACCCCTTTTTTCCTAAAAAACCCTATTATTTCCTTTTCTTAACTCTTAGCAAAATCCCCTAACTTTATACCCACTCCCCCTCCCTTAGCTTAGAAAAAAAAAAAAAAAGGGGGGGGGGAGGAGGGGAAGGAAAAGAGGAAATGAACAAGAGAGAAAACCCTCCCCTGCCATCATAAAGATAACAAATTTTGCTTATATTCCCTATCAGAAGCCCCATTCCTTTCCAAAGATGAAAAATATTTCCGTTGGTGCTGTCCTCACTGCTGCCTGGATGTTCTTCACCGTACAGGATGCCTTTGGCTGGGTAAGTCCACAGCCTAGCCATAATGTTTGGGTAACCTTAGCAAAGACATTAAAACAGGACAACATGTGCCTATCCATGGGAAGCACTGATAACCCACTTTCCACATGTCTAGTAGGAATTCCCCTTGTAGCAGATGACTGGCCCATCTATAACTCAGAGCTCCTTCGCACCACAGGTAAGAGACCCAACCTGGTAGATACTTGGGATGAGTGGACAAAAATGCTGCCCAATGCTCTAGAGGAAGCCCAAGAATTGGACCTGTTGGGGTCCTCCAAGGCCGCATACTGTGTCAAATTTTACTTTGGACATCCGAAAAACAATTGGCCAGAAATTTACCAGACCAAAACCACATACCGAAATGACATATCACCAATTAACAAAGCCTATAACTATCCAGAGTGGTGTAATTACACTGCTTGTGTGACCTCTGTGTCCTCTCTCCACCCCAAAGTATTATGCAAGGGAACGTTTCTCATCTGTGGTGACAGAGTGTGGGCTGGGATCCCCTCTCAACTACAGGGAGGTCCCTGTACCCTTGGAAAACTTTCTACCCTCACTCCAAATATCACCTTGTTACATAATTGGAAAAAATAAAGTGAATTAAAATGCCACAAAAGGTCCTACACTGAATTTGATGAAAATTGTGATCCCAAATTATACGCCAAAAAATATTGCTGTCTCCCTATTCTTACCATGGGTAGCTGCAGCTAAAGCCCTTGGTGAAATAAATCACCTTGGGTGCTGGCTCAGTAAGCAAGCCAACGCTACATCTGCTGCCCTGAGCTATCTCTTAAAGGAAGAAGAAACCACAAGACATGCTTCACTCCAAAATCGAGCAGCAATTGACTTCCTGATGCTTGCCCATGGATACGGCTGCCAAGACTTCGAAGGGATGTGTTGCTTCAATCTCTGTTCACACTCAGAATCCATCCACGCAAACATCCAGAAACTGAAAGAACTCGTGAAGGACTTGAAAATAGAAAAAACCCCAGATTGGGTCAATGATCTTTTTGGTTAATGGGGGTTAACAGGATGGGTTGCATCTTTGGTTAAGGGAATGTTGTGGATTTTCCTTGTAATTGTCATTGTATTAGCTATGTTCTCATGCCTTGTTCACAGTTTCAAAAGAACTATCAGGGAATGTCTTTTTTCTAAAAACAGAAAGTAGAGTTGTAGCAGGCACAGGGTCTGTAAGGGCCCCGTGGCGTGCAGAAGCCTAAGATAGGAAATGCCAAGTCATGGTGAATGGGCTAGAAGCCCCTCTTCCACCTTTTTGAACCCTTGTTTATCTCTCTGTAACCTTATAGATCACTTTCCTTTAACCCTTGCCATTGGACCATTTCTGATAACCCTGTACCCTATATAAAGGGCTGTTTTAGCCCAGCTCTGGCTAGAAGAGCTGTCACTGGGACCCTTCACAGAAGAACCAATAAAGACATCGCTGTGGAGCCCCACACAGCCTTCTCCTTTCTCTCCCTGTGTCTGCCTGCCTAGGCACCTAGCAAGCTGAAGGGCTGAAATCACAATGAGCTCATAAACACTAAAGAGCTGATCTCACTTAAGCTTGCTAAGGTTGCCTGCCGCTGAGAACTGCTTGGCAACTCGGACAGTCAGTCCCGCAGAGGACTGCGCTATCCGGGACCCTGCAGCCTGCTGGGGACACCCTGAAACCCAGCAAAGGCGCTTTAGGCATCATATGTGGATTCTCAGTAAGCCTATAGGCAAGGCCTGAACCCATGTAATCGATGACTCTTGACAAACTTTGCTAATATGTGTTTTGAGGGTTCCATTCATACATTCAACTTTGCCACTCACCTGGGGTCTGTAAGAGGTATGCAGATCCCAAACAATTCCCAGAATTTGACTAATCTCCCCACTACTGTTGCAACAAAGTGTGGACCTCTATCTGATGACAACCTCAAAGGAACCCCAAATCTTGGAATTATACGATTGAGCAAAACTTTTACCACCTCCTTTGCTGCGTTAGTATAACGGGTAAGTTCCAGCCATCCACTGAAGGAGTCAACCAACACCAGTACGTACCTGTATACTTCTGTGCTGGTTTTGCACACCCTGGTTTTTGGTAGCAGGGGGGGCACAGAAGTGGCTTCTGTGAGAAGCTGCTAGAAGCTTCCACCATGTCCAGAAGAGCCAATCCCTGATGGCTCTGAAGATGGACATGCTGCTGGCCAAGCCTGGACCAATTAGAAATTATGGTAATGCCTCTGTGATAACATATTTAAAAAGAAAATCAAAATAAAGTGAGGTGTGCAGTGTTAATTCCAGCTGGAGAAGAGGAGATGAGAACATGTGAGGGAAAACAACATGGAGACACCAAGGTCAGTGAAGAAGGAGGTGCTCCAGGTGCCAGAGCCGACTCCTCTGCAGGCCGTGGTGATGACCATGGTGAAGCAGGCTGTCCCCCTGCAGCCCATGGAGGTCCATGGGGAATGCAGAGATCCACCCACAGCCCATGGGGGAGGTGCTCATGCTGGAGCAGGTGGATCCCTGGGAGGAGGCTGTGGTCCAGTGGGAGACCCAGTAGAGAGAGGGGGCCCTTACTTCCAAGCTGGAGCAGCCTGTCCTTGAAGGGCTGCACCCTGTGTAAGACTGGCCCATGCCACAGCAATTTTGGGAGAACTGCTGCTCCTGAGATTGGAACCATGCTGGAGAAGTTCACAGGGAACTGTGTCCTGTTAGAAGGGACCCCACAATCTCACTGGGGAAGGACTTCTTTTCCTGAGCAGCAGAAAAAACCTTGGGTGACAAACTGACCAAGACCCCCATCCCCGTCTCCCTGCACTGTTGGTGGGAAGGAGGGAGGGGTTGGGGGAAGAAAGGGTGTTTTTAAAGGCTTATTTTTACTTCTCATTATCCTCCTCTGATTTAGTTAGTAATAAACACACTTTGTATCTCTAAGTTGAGCCTGTTTTGCGCTTGGAGTGTTTTCTTCCAATCCTTAGCTCATGAACCCTTTGTTACATTTCCCTCTCCTCTGCCCAGCTGTGGCAGGGGAGGGTGAGTGAGCAGCTTTCGTGGGTGCCTGGCATTTGGCCAGTGTCAAACCACAACACTTCTCTAGCAGCAGCAGCCCTGTGGGTTGGAGGCGCGGAAGCGACACCACCCACGGGAGCCACATTCACACCCAGACCTGTTACTCCCCTCATATTTGGAGAAATCAGCATGCCTAAGTCCGATATATCTGGGTCTCTGACACAGACTTGGCTAATAGAGTACTTTTTACAGTGTTTCTGTTTCCTTTTATCCCCCTTTAACACCATAACCAAAAGTTCCATGGTAGCCTTATCAGATTCATCATTTTTTCGTAAACCAGGGTGATCTAAATGGAGAAGAAATAATTCTACATACATGACCTCATTCCATCTTTCTTCCTTACAGAGGAAAGACAAAAGTTGTAACATAGTTTTGATTAATAGAGATCCAAACTTTGGCCATGTTTTCCCTTCCTCTAATCTGTGCCATGGCCAAAGGCATATGCTTAATCTAATAAATTTCTGCCTTCTAAGAGACGTTCCTGGGCCAGTTAAACATCACCAATTCTGTAATACTAATCCAAGAGGGGAATTTTTAAGACTCTCTTTCTCTGTTGACTGTCCACACCCCATATTCTATTTTCAGGCAGGAAAATGGCAAGAAAAAAACTTCCCAGCCCAGGCTTGAACTCATGCCCCAGACTCCAGCAGAGCAGAGTTGCCCCCTGCCATCAACGGATTGCGTTGCCGGGCAACAACTGCGATGGCTTTATCAACTACTTCTGCACCGTTGGCGAATGCTTGTGAATTTACCAGGGCTGTGGGAGAAGAGCCAAGGGTTGACCCCTTGTCTCCTGATGCATTGAATCCTAGAAGGGACCCTGATAGTTTCACAAAGAAGCTGTCGCTTCCCCTCACCATGCGGCAACAGCTGGAGCCGTGTAGCAGTAGCCGGCTGGGGCTGGGGGGGGGGGGGGCTCCTGGCAGTGTGTTTCCCTCTCCACCTGCCCTCTGAAAAAGTGGAGCGGAGGCGACAGAGGAGGTGGGGGGAGGGGAGAGCTAGTGAAGCCGTGAGGAGATGGCAGCAAAAGCGGTAAGGGGGGGGGCCGCGGGGGCCACTACCGTACCGAGCGCATGGGTGCGAGCACATGGCTGCTCCCCATGCCAAGCACATGGCTACACCGAGGGACAGCGGCAGGCAGTGGCCCTCCATCATGCAGGTCCAGAGGGACCCCTGCAGTTCCCCAGCACCAGCAACCCTAGTGCCGGCACCCCGACAGTCACCCAACAGCTCCGGAGCCCAACACAGTACTCTCTGAGCCCACCTAAACTGCACCGAAAGCCGCCACCCGGGGGAAGGAGGGGCTCCCAGGCACCCTTCCCCAACACCAAGACCAAAGATCAATGTTGGAACCCTGGATGCTGAGAATTTTAAACTTTCTTTGCTGAAAAGCACAGACCCACAAGAAAATACTACATTTGACCTGAGACCATGGAGAAGGTTTCCAAAATTGATTGATAGCACTGGGATCACAGGTGTGTAGTGTGAATAGGAGTGTGTAATATCAGAGGGTGGAAAACTTTGAGCTTAAGGTTTTAGAATATAGAAATATATATGGAGCAAGATGGAGGTTTTAGGGTGGTGGCTGGTCCTTCTTCTTCATGGGTTTGGGTGGTGTTTTGCAATTGGACAGAAAAGTCCACATCACGAGACACAAGGGATTAGTTATTGGGTTAAAAGTGAAAATAATTTAGGTGTCATATATTAATTGGATAATTTAGCCTTAGAAGACCTTGTAGAGAAAGATAGTGATCCATTTTGTAGCTTGTTAGTAGAATACTGTAGAACTCACGACTTGTAAGACTTTAATATATATAAGAAATAATAAACACCTGAGTAGGAGCCCAAAATATTGTCTGGAGCGCCTTCAATCCCGACCTTGACAGAGGCAGAAAAGAAGCCAAAAACCGGCAGATCTGGGCATGGGAAAAGCCCCTACAGGTGGAAAGCTGCGGTGAGGGTGGCAGGGGGAGGTGTGCAAGGGCGTGGTGCCTTGGGGGCAGCTCCAATCCGCACCGCTCCCGCTCCTGCCACTCCTACAGCAGCCAAAAGGTTCCCTCAAAGCTGTCCCCCAAACTCAACCAGCCTAGAAGTAAACAAGTCCCTGGGTGAACAAGGATAGGTTGGACTCAAATCTACACAGGGACCCTCAGCCAATGCCATTCAGTTCTAAATGCAGATGTATCACTGGCCAGAGAGCTGGATGGTGCTGAGACTTTAACCAATCACATGTGTAAGCGAGGGAAATTTGAAGCTCCTATAAAAGGAGCTGCGAGAATAAACTTGAGGCTGTTTGTCACAAGGACCTTTGAGAGTTGTGTCTTTTGTATGTCTCCGACAGACCCCTCTGTAATAGAAGTCCAGAGATAGTCTGAAATATCTGCCTGAAGCTTAGGAAACCTAATTTCAATAAGAAATGTTTTGAAGAGTTGTTTAGAGTTCCCCATGTAGGTGGTCACAGACTAATGCTTGATTTAGGTGCCACTCTCATTTTATTGAGGTGTGAATTCCTTTCAGAGTCTAAGGTGAAAGAATGCTATGTGAAAGAACTACTTTAAAAATATTTAAATATGTATTTTATTATAGTAGCAAAGCATAAACCACAGTGTTGGTGATCAGATGTAGTGGGTTGACACTGGCGGGATGCCAGTGAGACAGAGTAGAAATTTTCCAGGTTCCGGGGTAGAAATCCTTTTTGATTTAGGTTAAATGTACATCTTTTAGTTAAGCCTTGGAATCTTAGCTGTTTAGTCTGAGCTCAGAAATTGCTTCAGTGAAAGACAGAGATAAGGGAGGGGGGAGACAGGTCAACTTGGCCTAGGAATTCTTTCTGATAACAAAAGAACTAGCACTAAATGTCACGCGAAGTCTGTAAAATGAATATGTATGAACCTGTTGTGAAATTGTATGCATATGTATTTGGGAAGAAAGATAAAAAGGGACCTGAAGATCCCAGAGGTACGCATGCCTTTTAAGGGGAGTAATCCCCGCATGCGTCCAGCGCTGCAATAAACATACCAGCTTTACAACTTTCACAAAGTTGTGGAGTTTTTGATTTTCTCCGCAAAACATTTTGGTGAGCCAGCCAGGAGATTCCGTCTCTGTCCCCGCAGGGCAGGAGGGATAGAGGGACCTCCTAGGCGCGCCCCGGGATCTTCCCGGAGGTGCTCCGCTGTCTCGCTTTGCCTTCTGCGGGGACAGACAAGGACCTGCTGGCGTGTGGATTCGGTATGTATAAAGAGGGGCCCCGGGGGGTAGGAAGGCTGAATAAGTCACTCAGAGATGTCTGAGTGCTCAGCCTGTGCCTGCAGGCAGACCAGTCGATAGAGCGACTGAGAGGCGAGAGTTCACTGTCCGATAGAGCGGCCTCTAGCAACCCTGGGGGTGGGTTTGAGTGAACTCATGCGTGTGTGTGGTGTCCGGACACTGTACTTCTGTGCAGTTAATGCATTGTGTGTGTTTGTGATTGTGTGAGTGCATGGTGTACAAAGGGAGTATATCTACAGTGCGGGGGAGTTTCTACCCGCGACTGAAGGGGCCGAGTGAGGCCTGAGGCACCAGCCGGGGCAGGCTGTGGGAGCAGGGAGTGCCCTGCGGTGAAGTGGAACAAGTGGAGAAACGTTGGTCAAGATGTGTATTGTGTTTAAAAGTAGTGATTTGTGTAAATCGGGCACATTTTAACCGTGAATATGAGCTCAGGGAGTTCCTCTGCCCTAGTAGTTAGACTTTATCTCTAGAATTTTGATGTGTGCTGTTATTTTGATTGTGTCCAGAGTGTGTGAAAACCAGAGGAAACTCGTGTGGGTAAATGTTGAACTGTATTTTATGCTGTGTTGTATTGAGAAAAGTGGGCACTTTGAGATATATGCCCTTTCCCAGTGAGTTTGTGTGGTTCTTCTCCCACATTGTGGTAATTTCATGCTCGAATTGTATAGTGGTGTTTGTGGAGATTTTAAGATTTTGTTTGCAACAAATGTAGTGTTTTACACAGAAGAACTAGGGTATGGTGATTTATGTTTTGAACTAAAGGAATTCCAAGAATTCCCCCCCCACAGCAATTCCAGCCCTGACTTGTGAATTTGAGATAAAGGGGGGAGCGGTGTGTGTCTGTGTTTGTGGGCATATCAGTTTTTGCTGTAACAAGCACAGCCTATTGCAAGGCAGTAAAGTGAGTGTCAGTAAAAATGCTTGAATTAGATTGTGAGAGAAGAGAACTAGAAAAAACTGAGATTTTGTAAAACAGAGTTTAGATAGAAGAGATGAATGAGTTTATGAGACTTCAGTTGGTAATATAGTAATTTTGAACTGAAAACAGCCCGCCGTAGAGGTTAAGTGATAAATGCCGAAGTGATAAATGGAATAGCCTGCAAGCAATTCCTGAGAGCTTTTGGTGCATTGAGAAGCTGGCACCTTGTGTGCAATGCAGAGTTTCTGTGCCTTAAGTGTAAATTTAAGGTTCCTGATCAAGCCAATTCAGAACTTGAGATCTTAAAGCTTATGTGTGGAGGATCACATCTAATGCCTGCCACCTCAAGGTCTGTGTGTGGGAAAAACTGAGATAAGAGGACATTGTGAGGCTTGGGTAGAAACAAGATAGTATAAAGAGAGAACGAGAACTAACCAGAGCAAAGTTCCTGAACTAGCCCCTTTGGGAGGGGCTCACTGGGAGAAAGCTGCCAGTAGGGGCGGCTCAGAAAAGAAAAGGATTTATAATACCTTATTATAGTTAATGCTGTTTTAAAATAAAAAAGGTCCCATATAAGTCCCATATGTTGATGTAGTTTTATTTTAAGACTTCACCCAGAATGGCAGAGTAACTGTGGGTTCAGAGCTCCCTCTGACCTACTGGTGTTAGCCCTTGAAAAAGAAAACAAAGCAAAGAGAAAGCAAATGAAATGTGTTGTTCAGCATGCAGCATAAGATAGCAATGTATCAAGTCAGAGAAAGTTTATCATACTGAAATGCAAAGCGATTACAGCTTGCAAAATAAGTACTTATAATTTATTAAAGACTCCTCCTAAAGTAAAAGAGGATAAGGAGGAATTTCCCAAAAGGGAAGAGGACTCAGGCTCCAAAGGCATACCCATTTGCACCCATCCTCCTCCTGGCAGTTCATCCAGAACTAGGAGGTAACAAACCCCTCTTCGAGAGGCAGTGAGACCAGAAAAAGGAAAAGGGTGAAATTTTAGTTGTTACAGGAGCTGTATATTCAGTTTTAAATAAAGCTTTAGTACCTTTGGAGAACCATTGTGTTATAGCTTGGGGAACAACTGACCAGTCTGAGAAGGCATACTTTTGCAAATCTTTAAAGTAACATGTGTACTTAGAAGCTTTTGTATATGCCCAATTCTCTAAACATTCTCAAATGGGGGGGGTTACTCTGGAGGCAAATGATATAAAGATGTTAGGCTTAACATTGACAGCCGTTGAAATTAAGAAAGAAATTAGTAAAGAGATATTAGAACAAGTATTTTCAGAAGTATAGGCTTCTGCTGTACCAGGGAGGGTGAAGAATGCACCCCTTCATAGTAAAAAGGCTTAAGAAAGGAACACAACCAGTGAGAATTAAGCAGTATCCCCTGAAAAGAAGATAGGGAAGAAACCAGCCCAATAATCAATGGTACTGGATTGAGGGCTGTCAATAAGATAACAAGGAATTTATACCCTGTAGTAGCAAATCCATACACTTTACTAACTTGTAATAACTGCCCTATACACCTACTTGATTGAAAGAATAGTTGCTAGGAATTTATATGCCACTATTACTCAGGTGACCTGACAGTGTGATCTTTGCCTCCAGACTAACCCCAGAAATGCTCCCAAACTGAAACTCGGTCGGATTGGGAGAGGCCATGGGCCTGGACAGCAGTGGCAAATTGACTTTTCAGAACTCCCAAGGAAAGGGGGGTTTTAGTATTTATTGGTATTGACAGATACATTTTCAGGGTGGCCAGAAGCATTCCCCACCAGAACTGTCAAAGCCCGAGAGGTGACCAGGGTGTTATTACAAGAAATAATACCACGCTTTGGAGTTCCAGCCACAATATCCTCGGATAGAGGATCACATTTCATTTCCAAAATAGTGCAACATATTAGTAGCCACCTGAGCATAGATTGGGAACTTCACACTCCATACCGCCCCCAATCAAGTGGCCAGGTAGAGAAAATGAATCATTTGATTAAGCAGCAGATTGTGAGACTTGGGCAAGAGGTTAATCTACCTTGGCCCCAAGCTCTTCCACTGGCACTTTTGCGAATCCGAACTAAACCTCGGGCTAAAGAAAAGCTGAGTCCTTTTGAAATGCTTTATGGAAGACCATATGGAATACAAAAGGGAATGTCCACCCACATTGGGGAGGTAACACTAGCCACCTACATAGTAGCTTTAAGCAAACAGCTCAGAGAAATTGAGAAACACGTGTCTGGAGCTCGGAGCAGGGAGCTAGATGGGCCAGTATGTAACATACAGCCTGGAGATTATGTATATATTAAGTCTCTTACAGAGAAAACTTTGGAACCACAGTGGGAGGGACTGTTCCAGGTACTTCTCACCACCTTCACTGCAATCAAAATCAAGGAGCAGAATGCCTAAGTCCATCACTCTCGAGTGAAGAAGGCCCAAGAAACCCCCTTGGAGAGTGACATCAGGAGACAATGAACTGAGACTAAAGCTTACACGAGCAAAAATGAGTATTTTGCAGTCGGGAGTGGTTCATACTTTCACTTGCAGAATTGTTTTGTATATATTTATAACTGATCTTTCTAATTTGGAATTAGAGAATACTACAATGAGTAGCTATGTTAACATCCCTATCAAATGTACACAGCAAAGCATTGGAAGACACCTATTGTCGTAGGAGTCTGCATTAAGTAAAAGAATTTACTTATTTTCTAGGAAAGGGGGGAATGAGACAGAGTAGAAATTTTCCAGGTTCCAGGGTAGAAATCCTTTTTGATTTAGGTTAAATGTACATCTTTTAGTTAAGCCTTGGAATCTTAGCTGTTTAGTCTGAGCTCAGAAATTGCTTCAGTGAAAGACAGAGATAAGGGAGGGGGGAGACAGGTCAACTTGGCCTAGGAATTCTTTCTGATAACAAAAGAACTAGCGCTAAATGTCATGCGAAGTCTGTAAAATGAATATGTATGAACCTGTTGTGAAATTGTATGCATATGTATTTGGGGAGAACGATAAAAAGGTACGCATGCCTTTCCCAGAGGTACGCATGCCTTTTAAGGGGAGTAATCCCCGCATGCGCATGCGCTGCAATAAACATCCCAGCTTTACAACTTTCACAAAGTTGTGGAGTTTTTGATTTTCTCCGCAAAACACCAGGCACCCATCAAAGCCTCTCTATCACTCCCCTCTGCAGCTGGACAGGTGTGAGAGACTGAAATGTTAACGTTAATGGCTTAAACATTGGTATGAAGGACTTTTTGCCCATTATAGCAAAACTGTATAAAGAAGCTGTGACCACACTGTTGTCCAATTGAAATAAACAGGGCAGGAGATACCTCTCCTTTTTGATGCCTTTATTAAAAGCTATCAGCTCAAGCTTGGGAGGCCCCACAGGGTCCGCGGGTTCGCTGTCGCAGCTCCCTGGAGTGACTCAGAGGAGGAGGCAAATGCAACTACGTCCACCAGGGGGCAGGTTTGGGGGTCTGGCCTCACGGGAGCAGGCGGCGGTATACACCCCCAGGTTCCCAATTTTGAGTTGGCAGTCTCGGGTCCTGGCTCTAACCAACATCTTCTGAAGTTGTGGTGAGGGGCCATTAAGGTTTTCAGAGTCTCTGCTGACTTCTCACCTCACCCCTGATGTCTAGAGACCACTTTGATCTCTGAATTCTGTATTGGCTCGCTGGTTTAGGGGTTTATTATTTGCGTTTGGAATAGAGGCTTGCCCCATTGCATTTTGGCTCTAAACTTATCTGCATATCAACTCCTGGTTCCCTCCCCTCTACCATCTGGGGGGGATGCTATCCTCCCACCTGGCCACAAGCAGGGTGATGCTGATACAGTAGAGTGAATTCTCAGCCATAGATGGCTAACGACCTGATACTTAACAGGTGATTACAACAAGCAGCTAACAAAAGCACTCCTCTGCCAGAACTGGTTAAACTTGTAATTCTACAACTTTAGGGAAAAAAATGGGTAACCCTTTTCTTGTTCATAACGCAATTATCTCAGTTTTAGGGAGAAATAAACAAGGCTGAGGGAGATGAATATATCCACAAGAAAGCCAAACCCAGCAGCTGTCCTGAAAACCAGTTCTGGCTTAATACCAAAATCAGCTGGAAAATAAACTTTCTAACACAATTTAAAGCATTAGAAAGCAGGCATTCTTTATTACAGTACCAGACACTTTTGGAGGATTTTTCCTCTAATTAAATGTGTGTTGTGAAGCTTTACAACAGGGTATTTATTCCATCATGATCATACATATTCATTACAATGTACTTCCTAGCTAATACATAAACGTAACTTTTCCTAGAACTAATTTACATGCCTCCACCCCTTACTGGAAGTCCTTTTATGGTCTTAGAGGGTCATCTAAAGGAGTGTCTGGTGGTCATATTCACTGACAGACCCCAAAATTAGGGCATGCACTGTTTCTAATTTCATAACTTTGCCACAAAAACCACTTAGGTTCATTATCTGATTATCCACAGATTCCAAATACATTTAACATCCTGTCTGTCTACTTTTACATTGCTCTATCTAATTTTCTAGTTAGTCTTAAAACTCTATTTTGCAACTGAAAATTTCTATTACCCAGGTTGTGTGTCAGGCTGGGTTCCGGGTGGGAGAGGCCATAGCCCACAGACTCATCTGCTGAGGCCCGATTTGCACACACTCCCTCCTCCCAAGGTGGGGGAGGAGAGTTTTTGGGTGTGTGGTGATGCCTAAAGATTTTAAAGTTTTTTATATATCTATAGCTTTGTAGATTTTAATTTATAGCTGCATAATTTTTAGCGCTTTCTTACACTTTAGAACAGTAGTTACCCTTTCTCACACATTATGCCATATTCTTGAAAATCTGTTTGGTCTTATTTTCAAGGAAAAGAATTTCTAACAAGGACATCCTGTTTTGCACCAGCACATGGGCTGAAATAATAAGATACTTTGTAGACACAACAAGATATAGGGCTAAGAACCCTCAGAGGTGCTCCAATGGGGCAGATCAAAGCGGGGGGGGGGGGTTATCAGGTCAACTGTTCTCCTATTGGATATACTTGCTTGGTATGCTAATTACTTAAACTTATAAGAATTGTGACAATTTGATGTGGTGCATGCACATAGGTATAATGTTATATTTGAGAACTGTTTATTGATTAAAAAAAAAGGTAAGTGTTCCTATTAAAGGGGGATAGAAAAAGGAGCAGAGAGAGGAAAAAGAGAGAAAGACAGGAGAGAAGGACAGATATTCATGTTTGATAAGGTGACTGCCCAGTACTTCCACACTTTTTTATTTAGTTGAGGCATCTGTGAATTATGCATTTTGCAAGTGTAGGGAGAAGAGTGGTACGATTTTTATTAAGGAAGAAAGAGGTGTGCCACCTTCCTGACTTAAGGATGAGCTGTTCTTGAATAGTTAGTAATTTAGTAGTCTCTTTTGTTACTTTGAAGATGTTACAGTAATGTTCTATTTGCGCATACTACTTCCTAACTGAAAGTCTTTGGGCCACCCCGTCAGGGGGAGTTATTCATGTTAAAATTGGCTTTATTACTTTATATGGTTCCTTCAGCACATGAGGGCAAATTAAATTTGTTTTGCTGAAAGAAATAAAACAACATCTCTGGAAACAGTAAGTACATTAACAAACATTTTAACAGACACACTGTATCACAAAGGTGGTGCTCTTTACAAGGGGTACTCTCTTTTAATTAATATGGTTTCCCAGTCTATGCCAAGATTTTTTAGTGGATTTTGTTTCACATACATAGGAATTTGAGGGAGGTAAGGGGTTATTCCCTGAATATTTCCCCTGCAATTCCTCTAGCAGCATTTTTTGTCTGTGCTTTGATGCAGCTAGTAAAGTTCTAAGGTGGTCATTTTCAATTCTAAGTTTTCTAATCCAACCTACAGCTCCCCTTCCACCTGAGCTGGGCAAGGTTTTCACTTTCTCTGTATGTCACTTCTCTGGTGTACCCTCATCTTTATTCAGATCTATTAAGGGGGGTGTATCTGGGCTTATATTATAATTCTCTGTATGTGGTTTTTTGGACATTTTGTCTGGCCACTCTGACACTACCTGTTCTAGTTGGTTTGTGGAAAGATTATTTCTCAGAATCTCTGCTGGTCAGAGTGACTCTGAGATACGTACAAGCTTCTTTTTCCCAGCTCAGCCATCGAAGAAGGAGTCGGGATTCTTTTGTTCTTGTTCTCAGGGTTGTTTATTATTTCTTATCTATAACATTCTTTTTCCGATCTGCCACAGGTCTGTCTGGCAGGTTGGGTTGAGGCACACTGCCTGCCTCAGAGGCGGTGTTATTTTTTTATACTAAAAACTACACGTACTTTATTTCCAATAACCTCCCAATACCTATCACCTATGTTAGACAGTGAGCTTCTACTTTAAACCAATCTAAAAGTGCCAACATCACCCAGAAGATGGAGGCCAAGAAGAAGAAGAAGGAGAAAGACTGGACACGCCCAGATTCCTCCATCTTGCCTCCTGAACCCCCATTCTAAAAAAGCCCAAAAATCAATTTTTCACCCCGTGACCAACTAACTATTATTCTACTTAAACTCTCTTGACTTGTAATTCTTCATATAAAGGTTGGTAATTGTTTTTTCCAAGGGCTAAATCAAAGGCACAGTTGTCTTAGGCTCTGTGCCAAGGTCTCTGAGCCCCCCTGGCAGGGGCATGAGCCCTCCAGGGCAGCCAGAGGGGGCCTCCTGCTGAGAGCCCCAGGAGATGTGCCAAGGTTACATTTAAAGAGAGGTGGAAACCAAAAGTACATAACATTTTACTAACCAATAAGGGACCCTAAAGGATGGATACTGAGGGATAGACATTTAAGACAGCGTATAGAGTAATGCTTGAGGGGTTGACCCCTAGCCTCTGGCTAATCACTCGACATCCTGGACTGAAGCTTCTAGATGGAAAGGATGGGATGATGAGTGATTGACAGAGAGCCAGGGTGGAGATTATCTCAGCAAAGGAATGGGATTATACAGGTAAAGAGAGGGGCGTACAATCTGAGATAAACCATTTGGGAAAAATACGGGGATACAAAACCAAACTATTACAAAGTATTACAAAGTACAAAAACACACAACCATTCATTATCTTTTCCAGGATTCCTTTCTGCCAACCTTGTGACCAAATTGCCCATCTCATGAGTGGATGCTTCCATCCACTTGGGTTAGAACAGGAGGAAATTTTGGGGTGAAATTTTTTTATTAAATTGAATATCTCTCACTCTGTAAGTCTCTGGTTTGTTGACTACTGGTTTTATTTGACTGTATTTTCACCCAAAGTTAAATAATCCTTGGGCTACCTCTCCCCAGGTCTACACTTTGCATCCTCTGGCAGTGCTATCTCTTGAAGGGAAGGAGGTGGTATTATCTAAGGCAGCAGCCACTCTTTCAAGTGGCACCAAAGCCTGTATTTTCCCTTGTAATTGTATTGCCACTGGTTTCAGAGATTCAGGAAGCCCTCTTATTCATGGGGTGATCCAGTCAGCATCTACTTTCAACATCATAAGTGATTCTTGTGAAGGGGTTAGTTTACACCCATACATAATTTGGATGCCTGCTGCTTTCTGAATACTTTCTACTAATCCATCTGTGGTGCTTCCTTCCACCCGGCGTGGGTGCACTCTCACGAGCAGCAGCCAAACTGCATCTGCTGCAAATGTGAGTCCCTCCCACAGGCAGACAGTCCTCCCAAAACTGCTGCGGCGTGGATTTCTCTTTGTATGGGGTGCAGTCCTCCAAGGACAGGCTGCTTTAGCCTGGAAGCAGGGGCCCCCTCTCTCCACCGGGTCTTCCACTGGACCACAGCCTATTCCAGGCATTCACTTGCACTAGCATGGACACATCCCCCACAGCCCATGGGTGGATCTCTGCATCTCCTGTGGATCCCCATGGGCTGCAGGGGGACAACCTGCTTCACCATGGTTTTTGCCACAGCCTGCAGAGGAATCTCGGCTCTGGTACCTGAAACACCTCTTCCCCCTCCTTCTCCACTGTTATAAATGATCTATCGAAAAGCCAAATTATCAAATTTGGAAAGATTGTATTTTCCACAACCAAAATACTGTCCTCAAAAACCCACAGCCAAAGAGACAGCATCAAGCCCAGGATCAGCGCTGGGCAAACCTAGACCTGACCTCTATTGCATCAGATCTCCCTCTGTTCACGAGCACTGCTTCTTCTGAGCACTGCTTCTTGCCGGGCTATTTCATACAGTTTTTTATGCCTGAGGCAGAGGAGTCCCGATTTCTTTTGTAACTCTGCATATGTATGAAAGTTTCTTTCACTGTGCAGAGCTAGACAATCCCTGTTTCCTGAGCAGTAGCCCGTGTTGATAGCGTCAGGGGAAGTCACGTATTCAGATGTATCTTTCTGGTGACTTCTGCTATCTCTATAGATGGTATCAGTTGGGTGATGACTGTCCGTGGGCATCTTCTGATTACTCCGGAGAGCGGCAATCATTGCATCATCGTGCTGGCCGCATCTATTCATAAGCAAACGGGGTACTGTTCTCCTGCCGCCTTCAGGAATTTCGAGATTCTGAAGTAGATGTCTTCCTCTGGGCTGCTTGCGGTCAGAGGCTCGTTTGGATTTTACAATCTTATAAAATAAATTCTCTCTATAAGCATGAATTATTTCATAACATATACTACATCCACTGACCTTGGTCTCAATGTCACCGACATAGTTTATGAGAAATCCTTTACTTAGGATTTTTCCTCTCCTGAGAACTGAGAGGCCTCGGAACAAACTGTAAACAATTCTTATCTGCTGCTGTGGAATGCAACGGGGAGAAATCTGTGATTGGCCCCGTCAGACTGTTTGCAATTAAGAGCCTATCACAATTCACCTGTTCGGCCTGTCTCGGGCTGAGAAGACTTCAGTTTACAGATTCTTTTCTATTCTTAGGATAGCCTTGGTAGTGAAATCTCTAGCTTTATTCTTTTAGTATAGTTTTTATATCTTAAATATCATATCATAATAAATCAAGCCTTCTGATGCATGGAGTCAACTGTCTCGTCTCTTCCCTCCTCCTGGGACCCCAGAAAACCATGTAACAGTCTCACCATGTTGTTTCCCTCACATATCTCACCTCCTCTTCTCTGACTGAGAGCAAAACTCATTACTTTGTTTTGATTTTCTTCTTAAATATGTCATCACAGAGGCGTTACCAGCCTCTCTCATTAGCCCAGTTTTAGCCAGCAGCATGTCCATCTTCAGAGTGTGAAAAATGCCAATCACTTGTTTTTAAAATTTTAAAAGTTTAATAGTAATAAAATGGTTATAAAGACAGTAATAAAAATCGAGTAATAAAAATTTGGACAATTAGGATTAGGACAATACAAGACAATAAAAACAAAGAGTTACAGACAGTCCGGGTACCTTTTACTGGGCAAAATAAGCCCGAAAAAGGACACACATTAACAGAGGATTAACCCTTAAAAACAATAGCCTGTTGCATATTCATACACCTCATACATGATGCATAAATTCCATTCAAACAAAGGATTGTCTGGTCCCTGTCAACTTCTTCCTCTTAATCCTAACGGCATCTTCAGGGCTGAGCGAAGTGGGAAGAAGTTAGTTTCTTCTGATAATGGAGCAATAAATTCTTTTTTTCTGAAAGATTTAGGTGTCCTGTGGCTGCTATCTCGGTGTGAGTACCTCTTTCCTCTCTAAAAAAAGTATCTCACATACATAGTTTCTATTTTAACATTATGTTTTAACCTAAAACTCTATTTAACACACTACGTAAGAAAATTAATACAGCATAACTTTCTAACATAACACATATAATATTCATTTTAATGTTTGTGAAAAGCCAAACATAAAATCCGCATTTTTCACACTTTTAATCACAACACTGTGATACGATCTATTACACTTTGCACTCTGTGCCAGTGTTCGGCAGCCCACTCCAAACCAGGCACAGAGGGTCTAGCTCTGAAAGTTTTTAAAAATTCAAGCAGCAGAACACAATGTCCCATCTCGCTTTTCTTCCCAGGTAATGTGGTCCGTTGTGGGTGTTTATCAGTTTTTCAGGCAGACGATTGTTGGGAGAGGGTCACACTTTAACTTAATGCCTGAACTAAGCACACTCGGAACACATACAAACGTTTCCACTTAACCGCACACTACGTCCCGAAGGGGGTAGCACTGTTGCACCCTCTGGGAGAAATGCTGAAAGAAGCAGCCTGATACACTGCAAAAAGCAGCCTAGCACATTGCAATAAGGGGGCTTAAACACGTCTTGAGGAGGATTCCTCTGTAAGGTTTCTGAGTGGCCCAAAGCACTCCTCAAGAGAATACACAGTCAGAATTGACCTAACATGCTGCAAAATGGGGTGAAAAAATTTTCTCCAGTGGGGTTTTACTATAAAGTTTCCAGGTGCCCCCAAAAGCACCCCCCGAGAGAACATACCTCCAGTCATAAAGGCAATTACACAAATAATTACAGAAGGGGTATGGAATGTGTCTCAGAGAGGGTCATGCCGTAAAAAGTTTCAAAGTGTCTGAAAAGCTCTGAGAGAATACACTGTGAGTCAGTTACAGGCACCAGATCTCAGGGAGTGTCACACCCGTTCTTTTCTTTTTCTTTTAATGCTCAAGTAAATTTTTCCCTAAAACACACGCACTAAATGGTTCAAAGTAGATATAATATTTTTCATTAGGAAAAATCCCACTTCTGACACCCATTTAACGTCCCATTCCACTATAAAAGCAGTAGTCAGGGAGGATTCTTTTGATAGGTTTCTCGGATGACAAGAAAGCGCAAACGTGACAATATTATATTTGATGTTATAGATGATAAAATAATATTGGCTTTCACATTCATAGATTAGCTTTTTGCATCACAAGTATTTTGATATAGTACAACTTGTGAGAAATGGCTACTCACTTTTCATAAATTTAGAAAGGTTTATTAAACCTTATCAAAATTCAACAGAAGACTGAATAGAGAAAATGTTACGGCGCTGGGAGCAAAGGATTTTTTCCACCATGTGCTCGCCCACACAATGGAGGTTTCACCTTTTAACCTTTTAACCCCTCCCAAAGTTCTGTCCATTGACCCCCTTCTTTGCTGTCTAGTGGTGGAGATCACTTCCTGAAATCCTGATTGGAGGTCAGCTGTTTAGCTGTTTCCATAGTGACAAGCCAACCCCCCCCCCCCCCCCCCCCCCCCCAAAGTCCCAACCCCGGCTGTCTCTTGATAACAACACAACGGGGTAAAACATAAGTATAAATCTATAAAACTTTTCTTAACCTATATGCATGATATTTGTCTGTTAATTGTGAGAGTCAATCATCGCATTACTCATCTGTCACAATCCCCCCTTTTCCTTTTCTACAGATTATTTGGCTTGAACAATTTAACTCAATGAGTCCTCATTAAAGCATGAAAAAAAACCAGCCAAACAAAAAACCAACAGTTCTTGGGCTGGCTGGTAAAAGCTTGATTCTACTTTTTGGGCGTCTTGGTGTTTTCCTGGCTGTCTCTCGGTCTCTGCTTGAGAGTCAATCTCATTTCCACCGGCCTGGATGTTACAGTCCATTCTTTGGGTTCTTCCACTGGGCCTATAACTCTGTTGGCATGAGTCCATCCCTGCTCTGCAGTCCACATGGCCGATTCGGTGGTGAGCAGTACCTGGAAGGGACCTTCCCACTGAGGAGTTAGAGGCTAATCTCTCCATGACTTAATCCTCACCCAATTCCCAGGATTAATATTATGGATTCTGAAATCCAGGGTGGTAGTTTGAGGAATTGCTCCTTTATGTCTTAGCCCTTCTAAGGTTTGTGCTATAGGCATAACATATTTTTTGGCATTGCTTTCCCCTTCCTCATAGGTGGCAGCCTTCTGGGGTGAGGTTAGGAAGGATAACCCAAATATCATTTCATAGGGTGACACCCCCAGATCTGACCGTGGTTGGGTTCTACTTCTTAATAAGTCCAAAGGGAGACATTTTATCCATGACATTCAGATTTCAATCATTAGCTGAACTAGAGCTCTTTTAAGAGTTTGATTCATTCTTTCCACCCGACCAGAACTCTGAGGATGCCATGGAGTGTGTAACTCCCATTTCACTCCCCAGGCTTGAACAACTTAGTGCAATATCTTCAGTGTGAAATGAGTTCTCTGGTGTGAATCAGTCCTGTTTACCATCCCATATCAGGGAATGATTGATTCCAGGAGTGTTTTACTCACAACATTAGCATTGGCTTTCACAGTGGGTACTGCCTCTACCCAATGAGTTAAGTGATCTACTATCACTAGCAAAAGTTTCCACCGTTGTACCTGGGGAAGCTCAGTAAAATCTACTTGGATGTTTTGAAAGGGCATTAAGGCTAGTTCTCGCCCTCCCCTAGGTGTTTTCCTCATTACCTTCTTATTTACTTGTTGACACATCACGCTGTTCAGTCACCTGCTTAGCTATCCCAAAAATTCCTATGCATCCCCAATCCCTTAGAAATTGATGGCTTAGCACTTGTGTACCCCAATGTGTTGTCCCATGTATGCCTTCCAGCACTTTCCTGGCAAGGGGTTTATTCAACATTTGCCTCCCATCTGCTAATTTCCACTTCCCTTCTTTATCTTTCTTGGCTCCTATTTTGAGGAGTTCTTCCTCTTCGGCCCCACTTAACACCGGGACTTCTTGTATTTCTCCCACGGGTGTTAACATCATCATTAGTTTTTCTGTCCCTGATTCCACTGCATTTTGAGCTTCTAAATCCGCTAAAGTGTTCCCTTACACCTCTTGAGTCGCCCCTTTTTGATGCCCTTTAATATATACCACTGATACTTCTTCTGGTAATTGTAAGGTTTCTAACACTACTAAAACAAGTTTTTTGTGAATCAGTCCCTTTCCCTTTGAATTTAATGGCCCCCTCTCTTCCCAATTTTTTCCAAAGGTATGCACTACGCCAAAAGCATATTTTGAGTCTGTATATATTGTTCCCCTTTTCTGTGCTAATATTTCTAGAGCTTGTTTTAGGGCATATAGCTCACACTCTTGGGCTGACCAGTTGGAAGGTAACTTTCCATTTTCTATGGCTGCTAACTCTTCATTTACTATAGTGTACCCCAATACCCAGTGCCCCTTTATTACCTGTGAAGATCCATCGATGTATAATTGTTTCCCTCCTTGGAGTGGTTGATCCGTCAGGTCCTCTCTTACTCTAGTTTGATAGCTTATAATTTCTAGACAATTATGTATTAATTCCTCACCTGGTTCCCCATCTAAAAACTGGGCAGGGTTGAGTTGGTTACTCATGATTAGCTCTAAATCATTAAGACGGCTTCATACTTTAGCACTTGGTAATCAGTGAGCTATTTCTCAGCCTCTTGCCTTAGGAAACTTCTAATTGACTGTGGGGTATATACACTTTCAATTTTCCCCCAAAGGTTAATTTTTTGCTTTCCTCTACAAGTATGGCAGTTGCTGCCACTGCCTGAATACAGGTCTGCCATCCCCAGCTGACAGGGTCTAGCAGTTTTGATAAAGAGGCCACTGGTTTCCTGGATCCTCCCCAGTCCTGGGCTACCTCTCTGTCTATATCTACAAACAGATAGAAGAGTTTGTCTAAGGCATGAAGACTCAGTGCTGTTGCACTGACTAATTTTTGCTTTAAAGCTTCAAACTTTTGCTCATTGCCTTCTTCCCACCTAATCTCTTCTTCTACTAACCTTTCATACAAGAACCTGATGGTCTGCATATATCCTTCAATCCATAGCCTACAATATCCCAACAAGCCTAGAAAACTTCAAACTTCCCTCTTAGTTTTTGGCCGTGGGAATGAGACTATCCCCGTAATTCTCTCAGGGTTCAGCCGCCGGCTCCCTTGACAAATCACATGTCCTAGGTATTTTACTTCCCTCTCTACAAATTGGAGTTTCCCTTTTGATACTCAAAGTCCTTGGTTCCCCAGAGAATTTAATAATGCTATGGTGGATTCCCAAACTTTGTTTTCTTCCCATCTTGAGAGAAGCAAATAATCTACATACTGGATGAGCTTTATCTCAGGTTTGATGGAGAAGAGTTGTAGTACTTCTCCTAGGGCTTGACCAAATAGGTTTGGGGATTCAGAAAACCCTTGGGGTAACTTAGTCCACCAAAGCTGTTGCTTCCTCCCAGAATCGGGGTCTTCCCATTCAAAGGCAAAGATACCCCTCCTTTTCTCTGCCAGTGGACATGCCCAAAAAGCATCTTTTAGGTCTATCACACTAAACCACTGGTGTGATGGGGGGGGATATTACTTAGTAGTGTACAGGGGTTAGGCACTACTGGGGACCGATTCACTGTTCTTTTGTTTACTTCTCTGAAATCTTGAACATGCCTCTACGTCCCATCTGACTTCTTTACTGGTAATATGGGTATATTATGGGGGGACATACATGGTTCTAAGGTCCCTTCTTCAAGTAGGTCTTGGAACACTGGATGTAGTCCTCGTCTCCTCTCTAGGGAGAGTGGATATTGTCATACCTGGACTGGATGGCTCTCATCAACTATTTTTATTACTATAGGTTTCATGTTCAATTTACCTCGATTTTTTGGTTTTGCCCACACCATCTCATGAATTTTGCCCTCATCTTCTTCCCTTAATTGTAGAAGCTTAACCACCATTTTTCCTTCCTCTGGGAGTACTCCAATGTCTAACTGTACCTGTAAATCCCACCCTAATAGATTGCACCCTGCTTCTGGAACTAATAGAACACCCCTGATTCGTACTTTATTAGCCCCTTCAAACTTTACTTCCTTTATAACTGAAACCTTGAACCCCTATCCTTTTGCACCTACTACTTGCACAGTATCTTGGCCCTTTTTGCACCCCTTTGGGATTCTACAAACACAAGTTCTTTCAGCCCCCGTGTCTACTAGGAATTAAAATTCTTCCTCCTGGGGACCTATTTTAAAAGTTATCAAGGGCTCCTGATGATATTCTGTCCCCAGGACGTAGGGCCCCTGACACCCCTAGTCTTCTGCTTCTCCTTTTTGCTCAGTCTCATAGACCCTCAGGTCTTTTTCCTTCTGGGGGAAATTCTTTCTAATATGCCTATTCTCTTTACAGTAAAAGCAAACTGTTCCTAGGTTCCCCCGTTTCACAAACTCTCCTTTCTGTGCTGTCCTAGGTTGACTATATGGTGCTTTTGTCCCCAATCGTCTTGTTCCGTTTATGGTGAATAGTAAGTTTGCACCTTTAAGACTTGCTCCAAGGACTGAGGGGGGGAGAGGAGGCACACAGTTTGTTTTCAGACACTGAACTCTCTCCTACACATTCCTGCTCCTGGACTGCGTTGTCTGCGGATGAACAGACGGCGGGACAGGGCTCTTTTATTTTTTTTGCTTTTAGTTAGTTTAGCTAGCTGAGGCAAAGAAGTTGCCTGGACTGTGCTTTTTTTTCCTTTTTTCCCCTTTCTTTGGACCTGTTCACACCTGCTCAGGACTGAACAACCATAAGAGCACCAGCAGCTCACTTCGGTGGCCACCGGGCCGGGCTTGGGCCACGACATTTCCAGCGTCGGAGGGACTGATAAGGGGCTGAGTGAGCTGAACTGGAATCTGGGGAGGGGACTTTCTGGGCTTGTCATCTCTTTTGGAGCAGCAAGGAGTTTTAGTGTTTAATATTGTTTAGGTTTTCTTGTTTAATAAACAGTTTTTTTCCACTTTTCTCCAAGGAGGTATTTTCTCCCTGATCGGCTGGGGGAGGGGTGGTAGAATCCGATTTCCTAGAGGAGCCCTTTGGGGGTTCTCTCCCAAATTTGCCCTGAACCAGGACATGTGCCCAGTCCCAAGGAGCTGCATCCCCCTTCCATCTATCTTCTCGCACTCGGAATCCCCCTCCCTTACCTGGGTTGTTCTTTATGGGCTGGTTTCCTTCCCTAATGGCAGTTGCCATTACCTTGGCTTTTGCCTTGACCTTCTCTTTGTCCCTCTTTACATCCATCTTCCGCCCCGGCTTGGTTTAGCAGCTCCGCCCTGACTTGCTGCGGCACACAAAGTGCTACACCCACCACGGGGTGACCCCACCGCTGCAAACCTCTCCGCGATTGTCCTGCCTCTTAGCCCAATCTCAGCTGGCCCCGGGAACTACTGAGCTGGCCACGCCCAAGAGCCGTCTCAACCCGAGCCTGGCCATGCCTTCCCAGAAAATGCCCCTGGCTACCGCCGCCTGGCTGGCCCGGAATACCACAGCGCTGGCCGCGCACTAGAGCCCACTTGGGCCCCTGCTCGACCTGCTTTATGTGCACTGGCTCTGTGCTGCGAAACCCTTCGCAAACCTTTCTATCTGTTAATTGCGAGAGTCAATCATCGCATTACTCTTCTATCACACTGACAGATTATACAAAACAGTTAAAAGTATAAGTTTGTGATAGATGAGTAATGAGATGATTGACTCTCACAATTTATTTCTCTTTTTAACTAAACAGGCATAGTAGTGAATTAGCTGATATAGTATGCTATTTCCAAGACACCCTTTACATACCCTTTCTAGTGCATCAGCCTACTGCATATTCATAAAAAATTATGCATATTTAAAATCTCCCCCAAACTATTTTGCATGTTCGAAGATCTATTTAGCATGTCTCCTCCTCAGGTCTGCTTTTTAGAGAATGTGCATTTCTTGGCTGTGGTTTTAGTTCGTTCTTGGTATCACCTCCAGTTTGGTCTTTGGTCCATATTTTCTACAGACAGTGGGTGCTGATATCTGGCATGTCAGTAGCAGGGATCTCCATCATATGTTCAATGGATGTTATACCAACCAAGCAGGCAGTTTAACACAGGCATACTATATCAGCTATTTCACTACTGTGTCTAAGTTTAGCTAAAAACAGAAATAAAAACCCTATATCTTAACAGCAAAGTTACTTTAACATTAAACATATAGCATCCATCTCAATATTTGCGAAAAGCCAATATTATAAAATGTATTTATAACAATCCCCCCTTCTTTTTTACAAATCATTTGGCTTGAGCAATAATTCTTGTTTTCTAACTTCCATTATTCGCCCAGTTTTTTTCACAAATCAATTTTGCTTCTTCAAAGGGGTCTTCTACATTATTTTGTTTCTTTAACACCATGATCTTTTTTGCCATCCCAGATGTAGCCAATTTTGGGTCCGTAGGCATTGTTAGCACTTGCATGCCTTGGACTATGCTGGTGATTAGCTGAATAAAACAGGGGATCAAACAAGGAAGAAATATTAGACCAGCTATAGCGCATAAAAGAAAGAAGCCTAGCTTCTTCCACCATTCTATTCCCAATACATTATCCCACCAGCCAGTAGTTAGCATTGATTCCCATTTTTGAACTGGTACATAGGCAATTTTTCTGATATCATTGACTATATCTAGGATGGCATCTCCGTTGTCATCTATTTTCAAACAACAATCTGATGTATTAAATTTTCCACAAACACCCCCTTCTTCAGCTAATAAATAGTCTAAGGCCAACCTATTCTGATATATGGCAGCTCTTGTTTGGGTTTGTTGCCTTGATATTAATTCCATTGCCCGACTAGTTCTGTTTGTTATCTCTACAACTGTTTGGAGTCTTATAATATGATTAAGAATATAAATTGGGGTTTGATACCCCCAACTCCCATCTGGCGCCCAGGTGACTGGCCCATATGTTTCCACTATGCATTTAGGGGGCCATTCCTCATCTCCCCATTTTTGAAATCCTCCAATCAATTCTCTTTCATTTCTTTTTAGGTCCTCATAAATTGGTACTCCTAATTGATCTCCATCTGGTCCTGGTAAAAGAAAAAATCCTGGCTGTATGATTCCCAGAGTACAACTCCCTTTCCACTGGGAGGGGAGTCTTGGGTATGCTCTTTTCCCACATATCCAAAATAAGCCATCTGGTGCTTTCCAATAATCATTTTTCTGTTGATTTATATTCTCCCAAAAATTGGATATTTCTGGGATGCCAAAATAAGGATTCTTGCCTGTATCACTACATTGGAAAAGTCTGATTTCATTATTATACTTACAATTTTTTTCTTTTGTTTTTCTCAGACTCCAATACAGACTTGGTTCCTCTGGGATCCACCATGTAAGAGTTCCATTACTAACTTTACATCACTTAAAGGGAGTATTTCCTACTTCACTAAGAAAATTTTTCCCAGTGCGCCAGAGACATTTTTCTCCTATCACTGTTGAACTTAAATCTACCCTTCTGGTCGGTTTTCCCTGCGGTGTTGTCCACAAGGGTCTCAGGATGAGGGAAGAGACGAGAAAGTTGACTCCATGTTTCAGAAGGCTTGATTTATTATTTAATGATAGATAATATATTAAAACTATACTAAAAGAATAGAGGAAAGGATTTCACTAGAAGGCTAAGCTAAGAATAGAAAAAGAATGAATAACAAAGTCTTGTCTCAGACCGAGACCGTCAGGCCAGGTTATCTGTGATTGGCCCTTAATTGGAAACAGCCTGATGAGGCCAATCACAGATTCCCCCTGTTGCATTCCACAGCAGCAGATAAGAATTGTTTACAGTTTGTTCCTGAGGCCTCTCAGCTTCTCAGGAGGGGAAAAATCCTAAGGAAAGGATTTTTCATAAAACATGTCGGTGACATTTCCCCCTTTATATTTGTCCGGTTCCACTTAACGAGTTCAACCAGGCCCAAGCTGCTGCCTTTCCATGGTCATTCCTCTGTCATCAAAACCCCTCCACAGACCCAACAGTTGGTTATGTTAGGTTCCTTACTTATTCTTTCCCCAATTCCACCAACAGGTTTTTCCCAAATCTCGAGATATCTATTTCCTCTTCTAATTGCTGTTTAAGTTTCGTATACCAATCTTGATGTTGGGATGATACAGAGTTAGATTGTTGTGCTGGCTTTGGCTTTTTGTTTACTAATTGCTCTTTTACCAAATTTTGGACTCTACCCCTAAGGACAAGTGTGAAACAAACCCATCTCTCCCCTTTTGGACATTCACTTCCCGACCTATTACCACTTGTTCCTAAGTTTTCTGCAATCCAGTATTTTTTTCTGTTTTGCTTGCAGGTACCTAATTTGGATGGGTTATAATAGTGACGGTTGACATGGGTGTGTGTAATAAAAAAGGAACCTCGGTTTCTTTCCATGTAAAGCTTTTGGTAGCATTTGTGACATGATCTTGCTGGTATCCCAAAAGGGAAAAGACAAAAGAAGAGTGACAGAAAAAGAAATAACAGAGGTCTGGTATAGCTTATACCCCCCACCTCCCATGCCTATGGAGTTGCTACCCATAGCAGGCGTGTATGATCTTCTTGGTGGCGAGTACAGCGGCCGATTCGGGCTTGCCCTCTATTTCCTTGTCACTTCCTTTTTGCTAATTTCCAGGCAAATCGTTTTTGACACTCCTTCGCTGTAGTTTCCCACCATTCCTCAAATATCTCCCATTCAACAGGCACTAATAATTCCCATCCACAAAGCAAAGTTATTATTTCAGTTGTTCTTAGTTCTATCTGGATAGGGAATAGGCTTGGCACTCAACACTTCATACAACAAGAGCATAGATTTTGTGAACCACAATACCAATTTTTTCCACAATTTAAACATTTGCATTTAACACAGCAAGCACGTCCGGTGTTGGGATGAATCAGACAAAGTATATGGTATGGTACTAATGGAAGTTGTAATTCCTCATCTTCTTTGTATAAGTTACAGGCTAAGGCCAGAATTTGAGAAATCTCTGACTGAAACAGCCCTGATCCTCCTGTTTGAAGTGGCAGTTCTCCTTCCCAAGGGGGGGTATCAGGTATGTCTCAGAACTTGTCCAGGTGGCACTTGAAACCACTGATATAGGCTTGGCCTTATTTCTCAATTAGGTGTGATTCTTTCTACATTTCCTAGATCATTTGGGTCTTCCCAGTTCATTACCACCCAGTCCCCGCTTGAGAGTCAATTTGGTATCACCTGGTTTAGATGTTCTAGTCCATTCCTTAGGTTCCTTCACAGGTCCTTTGATTCTGCCGGTGTGGATCTCTTTCTCTGGTTCGGATTGCTGCCTCATTTGTCAGTAGTACCTGAAAAGGACCTTCCCATTGTGGAGTTAAAGATTGCTCTTTCCAGGTTTTCACTAGTACCCATTCCCCTGGATGGATATAATGGATTTTAATTTCTAAAGGTGTGGTTTGAGGGATTATCCCTTTAATCCACAAATTTTCAAGCGCTCTTGCTATTGTGGTGACGTATTTTCTTGTGGTATTCACATACTCTTTGAACAGAGAGACACATAATTCTCTCTCCCAGGATTTTTCCTGGAGAAGGCAGTGAGAAAGCTCAGAGAAAGAAGAAAGAAAATAATTCTTATTGCTACTTGCCGCTCCTCTTGTTTGGCCCATGTGGAATGTGTTATGGAGAATTTTTACTGGAGTTTGTTAATTGGACTCTGCTGATGGTTGTTTGGACTGATTGACCAATTGGGTCAAAGCTGTGTTGTGACTGTCTGGAAAGGGTCACGGGTTTTTCTTTAGTATAGTGTAGTTTAGTATAGTATATAGTATGTAATGTAATATAATAAAGCTTAATAAAGCACTTGTTCAGCCTTCTGAATTGTGGAGTCAGAGCATGTTATTCCCTGGTTGGGGGCCCTGCATCGATATTTTCTAACACTCATTTCCCCTACTTCAGAAGTAGCAGTTTCATGTTGGGTGGTCAGAAAGGATAATCCAAACATCATCTCATAGGGTGACACTCCCAGGTCTGACCTGGGTTATGTTCGGACCCTCAATAGAGCCAAAGGTAAACATTTTACCCACGACATTTAGGTTTCAATCATTAATCTTGTTAAAGTCCTTTTTAAAGTCTGGTTCATCCTCTCTACCAGGCCCAAACTTGATGGGTGCCATGAGGTATGTAATTCCCATTCTGTTCCCAGGGCTTGAGTTATTTGCTGTAAGATTCTTGATGTAAAATGTGTTCCTCTATCTGAGTCTATTCTATTAACCATTCCATACCTGGGAATAATTTGTTCCAAAAGTGTTTTCCATACCACATTAACTGTAGCTCTAACAGTTGGGAGAGCTTTTATCCAATGAGGTAAACAGTCTATTGTTACTAATAATAACTTCCATCTCTGCATTTGGGGAAGTTCAGTAAAGTCCACTTGGATACTTTGAAATGGTCGCAGAGCTAACCCACAGCCTCCTAATGTTGTTTTTCTCATTACCTTTTTATTTACCTTTTGGGAAATTATACATTTCTCGGTTACTTGCTTTGCTAATCCAAAGATCCTAATGCACCCATAATTCCTTAAAAAGTGATCACGCAAAGCCTGAGTACCCCAATGAGTCTTCTGATGTATGTCTTGTAATATTTTCCTAGTAAGGGGCTTATTAAGTACCTGCCTACAGTCAGGGAGTTTCCATTTCCCAGACTGATCTCACTCTCCTTCTATCTTACTTAACTCCTTCTCTTTTGCTTCACTAAATATTAGAATTTCCAATTCTTCCTTGCTTGCAGTCAATATTAACATAACTTTTTGGCTCCCATTTTCTGCTGCGCCTCTAGCCTCTTCACCTGCCAAATTATTCCCTCTTATTTCGAAGGTCATTCCTTTTTGGTGTCCCTTAACATGCACTACACCTAATTCTTCAGGCAATTTTAATGGTTTTAAAACATCCAAAATGAGTCCCTCATGAATCAGCCCTTTTCCTTTTGAATTTAGAAACCCCCTTTCTTCCCAAATTTTCCCAAAAGTGTGCACTACTCCAAAGGCGTATTTCAAATCAGTATATATGGTTCCTTTCTTATGCGCTAAATATTCCAATGCTCTCTTTAGAACATATAATTCACAAGATTGAGCAGAGCAATCTGAAGCCAATTTCTTTTTTTCAATGGTTTGCATATTTTTCCCAATGACTAAAGCATATCCTGACATCCTTTTTCCCTGTAAGCATCTAGATGAACCATCAGCATATATTCTTTTCCCTTCTGGGAGGGCCTGTTCTGCTAGATCTTCTCAAACTTTAGTTTGGTACTGTATAACTTCTAAACAATTATGTGTTAAGTCCCTCTTTGGTTCTCCATATAAAACTTGTGTGGGGTTCAAACTTTTGTTTACTTCTAGTGTCAAGTCAACACTGTCTATCAAAATTGCTCCATAAGTTAACATCCTGGAATCTGTTAAACATTTTTCAGCTTTTTGATTTAACACATTTCAGACTGCATGAGGCATGTACACAATTAGTTTGCTTCCAAAAGTAAGTTTATGGCTCTCCTTTACTAGGATGGCAGTAGCTGCTATGGCTTGAATACATATTGGCCAGCCACAGACCACTGGATCTAGCAATTTAGATAAATAGGCTACTGGCCTTTTCACTCGTCCTCATTCCTAAACTAAAACTCCATGAGCTACTCCATTTTCCACATTCACATTCAGATAAAAGGGTGTTTCTAATGAGGGTGAACTCAAAGCTGGTACTGAGGCTAATTTAAACTTTAGTTCCTGTAATTTATTGTCATCTTCTTTGGTCCTCTTTACCTTGTCTTCCTCTGTCAATTTCTCATATAAGAACTTCACTGCCTGAGTATATCTTTCAATCCACAGCCTACATTATCCCAATAATCCAAGCAGTTGTCTAACTTTCTTCTTTGAAGAAGGGGGGGAGGTATAAAATTCACGCAATCCTCTCAGGATTTAGTTTTTGGCTACCTTTATTTATTAAGTGACCAAGATAGTTCACCTCTGACTCCACAAATTGTAATTTCCCTTTTGATACTCTCAATCCTTTTTACCCAAGAAAATTCAGAAGTTTTACAGCAGTCCCTATAGGAGTAGGGAAGTACTGTAATATTTCTTCTAAAGCTCACCCAAATAAATGTGGAGACTCAGTAAACCCCTGTGGCAGTTTTGTCCATCTTAATTGCTGGTTTTGTCCAGTACTTGGATCCTCCCATTCAAAAGCAAAAATATTTCTACTATCTTTTGCTAATGGGCAAGCCCAAAATGCATCTTTAAGATCCCCCACACTGAACCACTGATGTTGAGATGGGACTTTACTTAAAAGGGTATAGGGTTTAGGTACCACTGGATAGCAGGTCCAAGTCCTTTGTTAACTTCCCTTAAATCTTGTACTAATCTGTAAGTCCCATCAGGCTTCTTTACTGGGAGAATAGGGGTATTATGAGGAGACATACACGGTTCCAATATCCCATCCTTTATCAATTCTTCTATTACCAGCTTAAAGCTTTCTCTTCCTTCTAATTATATAGGGCACTGACACACACATATGGGACATTCTCCTCTCTCAATCGTTGCCCTTATGGGGTCAATATCCAATCCTCCCCTATTTCCTTCTCAAGACCAAACTTCTTTGTTAATCCTTTCCTCATCATTTTCACTGAGTTTTAGTACTTTAGCCGTCATTTTCCCTTCTTCAGGTATAAGCCCTATTCCTAATTGTACCTGCATGTCTCTCCCCAGTAAGTTGCATCCTGCTCCAGGGACTAATAAGACATCTCCCCCCCCGCCCCGCTCCCTTTTCTAGTTTCCCCTTCAATTACTAGGTTTTTGATTACAAGAACCTTAAAACCTTCTCCTTTAGCTCCCGTTACTTTTATAACGTCATTGCTTACATTACACCCCTTTGGAATAGTAGCTAAATAAGTTCTCTCTGCCCCAGTATCAAATACAAATTCTAATACCTCCCCCTGGGGGCCTACTTTTAAAGTTATCAAAGATTCTAGATCGTATTTATCCCCCAGCAAATAGAGCCCCTGACATCCCTAGTCTGCTGATTCTTCTGAGTATCTCTTGGAATACTTTCAGGTTCTTCTTTAGGCAAGAGAAATCTCTCTTATAGTGTCCCTCTTCTCCATAATAGAAACAGACATTTCTGGTTTGCTCCTGAGTTTTTAATCGGGCCAGGGTTCTGTTTCCTCCCTTTTCCTTATCACTAAAGCCTGAATATCTGGGAATGGTACCTGGGGGCTTCGGATCCCTTGGGGAGTTACTCTCTTGCATGGTGGCTATAATAATTTTAGCTTTTACCTCAGCTTTTTCTTCATCCTTCCATACATAAACTTTTTGGGCTTCTTTCAATAATTCATTTAACCCCTTATCTTGCCATTCCTCAATGTTTTCCAACTTTTTTTTCCTAATATCCAGCCAGGCATGGGTGACAAAGCTTACCCTTAACAGGGCATGTCCCGCTATACTATCACAGTCTATCCTGGAGTACTGCCGTGTGTTTTTCCAGAGCCTCTCTAGCCATTCAGTTGGAGTTTCTTCCTTTCCTTGCTGCCCATCAAAAGCTTTGCTAACATTTTGCCCTCAGGGTGCTGCCTCTTTTATCCCTTTGATTATCGGATTATGATAATCATTCATATTTTCTCGTCTTGCTGCATCATTGTGACTCCAATTAGAAGATGCTATTGGCATTTTCTGGTCCCCTGGTGGGCCTTGTTGATTTTGTCTTTCCCAAATTCTCATTCAGGCAGCCCTAATCATCTGCCTCTCCTCTTGGGAAAATATAATGCCCATTATTGACTGCATTTCTACCCAAGCAAAAATGTTGGGGCCTAAAAATCGGTCTAATTGTTAAGCTAAACCTATGGGATCTTCTAATAATCCTTTAATTTCCTTTTTAAAATTTCTGACTTCTGAAGAGGTCAAAGGAGCATTCACAAATCCTATCCCCCCTTGAGCCCCTTCCATAGGCACTTCCCTCAAAGGAAATAAGCTGACTTCTTGATCTCTTTCCAAATCAAACCAGCCTTTCTGTTCCTTAGTCATAATAATCTTAGGAAGGACCTTTCTCCCTTGCTGTGGAGTGGTGGCAGGTGTCAGGAAAATTAATCCACAAACACCAGAGGTTTATGTCCAAAAAGGAGACAGAGGACTCCTGTAACTTTATTCTAATAAAGGGAGAGGTAATGGGGCATTTCCCATGGGGTCTCTCAAAATTTTTAGATTATCCAGCCTCCTTTTTATCCTAATTTCCCCACCACATTTCCCTCTCTCTTTCCCCATTGACTGAGGTACTTGAGAGGTACAGGCTTCCCAAAACGCCTAATATCCATCCCCTTCTAATGTATAAACCCCCCCCTTTTTCTTTTTCTTTGTGCCTCTGTTCTTTTTTCTCTAAATCCAGAGATGTAGCACAGTCTTGAGTGAGTAACAGTCTGTGTCAATTAGTGGAATTCCTATGGAATTCATGGTTCCCCCATTCCTTCTTTCACCTCTCCATATCTGGCCTTCTCTACCATCAGGCCCACAGTTCGTTTGTAAAGACACCTACTTCTCATTCCGTTCACAGAGAAGGAATTATTGAGTCGTCCTCAAGTTTTTGCTGAACTTCCCCTAGTGTCACTGACATGTTTTATGAAAAATCCTTTCCTTAGTATTTTTCCCCTCCTGAGACGCTGAGAGGCCTCAGGAACAAATTGTAAACAATTCTTATCTGCTGCTGTGGAATGCAACAGGGGGAATCTGTGATTGGCCTCATCAGGCTGTTTCCAATTACGGGCCAATCACAGTTCACCTGGCCGGACTGTTTCGGTGAGAGACAAGACTTTGTTTTGATTCCTTTTCTATTCTTAGCTTAGCCTTCTAGTGAAATCCTTTCTTCTATTCTTTTAGTATAGTTTTAATATAATATCTATCATAAAATAATAAATCAAGCTTCTGATACATGGAGTCAACTTTCTCGTCTCTTCCCTCATCCTGTGACCCTTGTGGAAAATACCACACCCTAGTGTTTTGATATGGTCCCCCACTGGTGGGAAGGTGAGCTGGTGGAGCAGACAGAGTCACCAGAGGGGCAGGGGCCGCCGGAGGGGCAGGAGACACCAGAAGGAAAGGGTACGGGAGGGGGGCAATGCCTCCAGTGGTTCTCGCCTCTTTTCCTTTTTTCCCTCTGCTCTCTCTGTCTCTGAGGTTTCTGATACCTTAAAAAGGTTTACCCCCAGGGGCCAAATTTCTCCTGTCCAGCAGGAGGCATATTTGTTTTTTTCAGGATCTAAAGATTCTTTTGCGTTTACAAATATGTTTAAAGCTTGACAAATCCTGCCCTCAAAAGACCTGTACCTAGGCCAATAGAGATGATCTGGTCTTATTTCTTTTTTCATCCACTCTGCCATACAATACTGAATAATTTTGACTTTATCTTTTCCTTCTGTACATGGATTCATATCTGTCCTAGGGTGACTTTATGATGCTTGTGTCTCTAATTGTCTGTTCTGTTTCTGCTGGATATTAAGTTCTGCATCTTTAAGACTGGTTCCAAGAGTTAAGGGGGGGAAAAGAAGCGCACAGTTTGTTTTCAGAAACTGCACTTGCTCCCCCGCATTCCTTCTCATGGACTGCGTTGTCTGCAGCACGGACAGCACAGACAGCAGGACAGCTCTCTTTTGCTTTCCAGTTAGTTTGTCTTAGCTAGCTGAGGCAGAGAAGTACCCTAGACTGTGGCTTTTCTTTTTCTTTTTTGGAAATGATCAGCCTTGCTCTGGACTGAAAACCCCAAAGAACACTGGGGCCCAGGACGCGGCATTTTCCAGCACAGGAGGGACTGATAAGAGACTGAGCAAGCTGAGCTACACCCCACAAAAAAGACCTTCTGAATTTGACATTTCTTCATAACAGCCCACAAACGGCGCTCACAGCCCCATCCCCGCAAACCACACCTGCCTGCCACTGCAACACGGGGGTGGAACCCGAGATGACGTTGCTACAAATGCCTGGATGTTGTCACTACATCACACCTGGAAGCACACTGGAACCAGGAAGCTCCAACACCATGATACAGAGCCCCGTTTCCAGCACCAGCCCTGGACATGCAGCTGTCACTGCTGCAGCACCATGGCATCGACAGTCAAGGTCCCAACAAAATGAGGAAGCCCCTACAACCCTGCTGACGCTGGCTCCAGCCCCTTTGATGTTCCAAGCAGGAAATACCCCCACCCGAAACCTGGTAATCTTCTGGACAGTGGTAAAACAAAAGGCTATAGACTGTGGAGATATAGAAGGGGCTGAACTAATTCCTGTACCCATGGGCTCACCATCATCAGAAAACTGGCAACAGGGTGAGACAACAATTACTGCATGCCCAGTGGTGGAGGTAATGGGACAACACCTGACAAATACATACCCTTTAATTGGCAAATCTGCCCAGAGCTACACCAGCTAGCTGCTAAGCATGGGCTAGGGTCACCTGCTGTTGTAAATATGCTTCAATTTATAACTGCTAGTGAATTAACCCCATATGATATGAAGCAGATTGCGAAACTGCTCAGTACTCCAGTGCAATATATAATGTTTGAATTTAGCCGGAGAGCTTATGCAGAAGATCAGGGACTAAAAAACTCGAGATCTTCACAGCAGGACCCATGTTTTGGGCAGGGATCTCTCAACTTATGGGACTGTCCCCCATGGAAGACACACAAACCCAAGCACGTTTCAACCCCTTTATTCTAGACCAAACAGAGGATTTAGCAATGAAGAAGCAAACAAAAAATCCTAACAGCTCCAGCCCAGACAGGAAGCTTCTACCAACCAAACCCCAATAAAACTTCACAGACACCCTGCCTTCTGATATTTCGACAATAGGTAGGGTTCCATATTCCAAAAACTCTAATAAACTGATAACATATGATGAAGGTAAAAATACTGACAATAATTACAAAATGAAATAACAGGGCAGGAGATCTTTCTCCTTTTTAATGCCTTTATTAAATGTGATCAGCTCAGAATGCGGGGTTTGGCAGGTCAGCGGGTTCCTGCCGCCGCTCCCAGCAGTGACTAGGAAGAGGAGGAATGTGCAGCTCTGTCCCCTAGGGGCAGAGCCGGGAGTCCTGTCCTTGCAAGGGCAGTGGGAGTATACCCAGGGTTCCGTTCGGGTTGTCAGTCCAGGGGACCTGGGTCCGACTGACTTATTTTTCATCAGGGCGAGGAGTGGCTGAGGTTCTCAGTGTCTCTGCCGGCTTCAGACCTCGCCCCTGCTGTCCAAACACCACCCTGACTTCTCAATTCTGCTTTGGCTCGTTTCTTTTGGGTTTTTTCCAGGATTTGGTGAGGGTCTTGTCCCAGTGCAGTCTGGGTTTTGAGATAAATTTGCATGTCTCCTGAGATGCAAATTTCCCCTCCCTCCCCACTGTCGGGGGGAGGGGGTGGGGGGTTGTCATCCTCTTGGCAGCAGGCAAGGGTGGTACTGAAAAAAAAGAATTCTTCACAATAGAGAGTTAAAGGATGATACTCAACAGGTGATTACAACATTTAACTAACAAAAGAACTCTTGGCCAGCGATCAGTTCCCAGCTTAACTTTAAAATCTGCAACCCCTTCTCTTAAAAAAAACGGGTAACTCTTTTTTTACTCATAACCCAAAATTGTAAAACTGTTTGTTAAATATGCCTTCGAGTTCATAGTACAATATCTGTCATTGCTGTTTACATTTATTAAAATCAAAATCGTTAAGCCTATGGCAGCTTATTTTACTAAAGTTATTAAGAAAGTATTACATTCCTCTCTCAGGCATGAGTTGCTGTGTATCAAAGAGATCATAGGATATATATTAATAATTTGTCTCTTAGCATTCCTAATAGCCCTGCTTGCATTATTTCTAGATCAAACCTGAAGATTCAAAGAATATAATCATCTTAACATTATAGGTCCATCGACGCATACACAGAATATTAATTTACTAACTTCATAGGCAGATTTCAACTACAAAGTCTTTAACCAAGAATTTACCACCTATCATCATTTTAAAACCCAAAGTCACCTGTTAAAGTCAATAACAAAATTTTTAACTCCTAACAAAAGGAAAAAAGTAGATTGCTTGCACTGTTATTCATGTTAACAAAATTTTCTTGCACTAGAATACTGTTCAAAACCAGTGCTTTGTTCCTATTCTTATTTACTATACAAAGAAAAAAGGGGAAAAAAGGTTGCAGTGAATTCATACCCCCTTTTTTGAGTCTTCAGTAATATCATGTTCTCATGTATTACAATGAATCTTGTAACAGTACAATGATCCTATGATAATTCAGCTGCCTAAAACCAAGATAAATGCATTACAATGAACACTGGAAACCACAGACACCAACCCAATGTCTCTTCATCAGACATCATGAAGCCATGTAACCAAAACAACTGATAACTGCCTCATAGAAATCTGTGACTTTTGAAATAACAGTTCATATAAGGACTGTTCATTTACGAATTGCCTTATCTGTTAAGCTTGTTTTTAATTACAGTACTAAAGTCTAGTGTTTTGAGGTTTTCTAATTTCAGTTCAGAGTAAAGATATAACTTACAGCTTTGTTTACCAACTAATTTTCATGTTACAGACTGTTTTCTGTTTAAAAATTGTTTTCTCTACTAGTTAGACTTTCTTCAACAGTTTTAGGAGTTAAGTAGCTTGTTGCTGTTAAAATAAGCTATGTTTTTTAACCTAAACATTAAGAAATTCTTACCTACAGAGACTAAGCCAATATATTGCACCTTCACTAATATATGTCATGCAAATTAAAACCATGCTGTTTCTGTTACCCTGTGTCCCGGTTTAGGGCAAATTTGGGAGAGAATCCCCAAAAAGGGCTTCTCCAAAAGCAAACCCACACGGCCCCTTCCCCCAACCGGTTCAGGAAGAATTCCTCGGAGAGAGGTGGAAAGAACCTGTTTATTTGACAAGCACAGCACCCCCCAGCACACACAATGAACAATACCGGATGACACCACTCTTCCACTGCTCTGAGAAAGATGACAAATTCAGAAAAGTCTCTTCTGGGGGTTGGCTGTTATCAGTCCCTCCGGCGCTGAGGCAGCTGCTGCAGTCACAAGGTGTAACCTCTCTCTCTCGGTGTTCTGAATCCCAGTCCGGAGCAGTCAGCAGGTCCAACGGGGTGGGGGGGAACAGTCCAGAAAGGAATTTGGACTGTTTAGCTAAAGTAACTAATGAGAAGGGGGGAAAGAAGCAAGAGCAAGCAGAGCAGAAGCAAAGCAGAAGCAAGAGCGAGAGCAAAAAGCAGGGCAAAAAGCAGAGAAGCCGCAACATGCTCTGGTGCTATCTGGATGTCCCGCCGAGTAGTTGATAGGAGGCCCAAAACCAAACCTTCACTCTGCCAGTCTTAAAGGCACAGAACATAATATCCAGCATAAATTACATACACACGAATGGGGATAACAGTCACCCTAGGACATTCCACCCCTTATCCCCATATCGTCAAACAATTTCATTCTCACCCCACAATTAGATCTCCCTGAGGTACGCATCGTGTTGTTCCATCTCTCTGCATCACCCACCATGTGCATCCTGGTCCCTGAGCAAAGACAACCCCACGGATGGGTTTGTCCGTACTTGAGGCAGAATTGATCCACACTGTCCTCCCTAACAAACCTTTGACATGTACCACTGGGACTTTATCTCCATCTATTATATTCAGGGACTCAGACTGGGCAGGACCTGCTCGGTTAGTGGAACCTCGAGTGTTAACTAACCAGGTAGCCTTTGCTAAGTGCTGCTCCCAATTTTTGAAGGATCCCCCACCCAAGGCTTTCAGCTGGGTTTTTAGTAGCCCATTGTACCTCTCTACCTTCCCTGCAGCAGGTGCATGGTAGGGGATATGGTACACCCACTCAATACCATGTTCCCTAGCCCAGGTGTTGATGAGGCTGTTCTTGAAATGAGTCCCATTGTCTGACTCAATCCTCTCAGGGGTACCATGCCTCCAAAGGACCTGTTATTCAAAGCCTAGGATGGTGTTACGGGCAGTGGCATGAGACACAGGGTAGGTTTCCAACCATCCAGTGGTGGCTTCTACCATGGTCAGCACGTAGCGCTTGCCTTGGCGTGTCTGGGGCAGTGTGATGTAGTCGATCTGCCAGGCCTCCCCATACCTGTACTTGGACCACCGCCCACCGTACCACAGGGGCTTCACTCGCTTGGCCTGTTTGATGGCAGCACACGTCTCACAGTCATGGATAACCTGAGAAATACTGTCCATGGCAGATGGTGGGACTGTGTTTCCACCCCTGGGGCAGTCGGTTCCAGGTATACTGCACTCCCCTCCACGTGAAAGCAAACTGAGGCCTGCATTCTGCTGCCAGAGGAATGGAGAAAAATGCATTGGCAATATCAACAGTGGCATACCACTTTGCTGCCTTGGACTCTAGCTCGTACTGGAGCTCTAATATGTCCGGCACAGCAGCGCTCAGCGGTGGAGTCACTTCATTCAATGCACGGTAGTCCACCGTCAATCTCCATTCTCCCTCAGATTTACGCACAGGCCAGATGGGGCTGTTGAAGGGTGAGTGGGTCTTGCTGACCACCCCTTGGCTCTCCAGCTCTCGGATCATCTTATGGATGGGAATCACGGCATCTCGAGTGGTTCTGTACTGCCGTCGATGCACTGTGGAAGTGGCAATTGGCACCTGTTGCTCTTCTCCCTTCAGAAGTCCTACTGCAGATGGGTTTTCGGACAGTCCAGGCAAAGTGTTCAGTTGCTGGATGCCCTCAGTCACTACAGCTGCTATCCCAAATGCCCACCTGAGTCCTTTTGGGTCCTTGAAATACCCACTTCTAAGGTAATCTATGCCCAAAATACATGGGGCCTCCGGGCCAGTCACAATAGGGTGTTTCTTCCACTCATTTCCCGTCAGGCTCACATCCGCTTCCACCAAGGTGAAATCCTGGGATCCCCCTGTCACACCGGCAATAGACACAGACTCCGACCCCACATGTCTCGATGGGATTAATGTGCACTGTGCACCAGTGTCAACCAAAGCTTTGTATTCTTGTGGTTCAGATGTGCCAGGCCAACGAATCCACACAGTCCAAAAAACACGGTTTTCCCTAGCCTCTACCTGGCTAGAGGCAGGGCCCCTCTAAGCCTGGTCATCCTTCTTTCCCTGGGCATATGTCTTGGATGTTCCTTCAAGGGGATCAGACATATCATCATCATATCTGGCAGTTCGGCTACGGGCAACTGGAGCTGCTTCCCTCTTGGTGGAATTCCCTCTCTGAGTCCTGCCTTCCTTCAATTCACGTACCCGTCGTGCCAGAGCAGCAGTAGATTTCCCATCCCATCTCCTCATGTTCTCTCCACTATCACGCAGGAAGAACCACAGCTCAGCTCGTGGGCGTGTACCTTCTCTCTCCATCTGGGGAACGTCTGTATTGGGCACTAGGACCTCTGATCTGTACTGCTGAGATTTGGAGAAGATCTTCCTTAATCTCCTCCCTGAGCTTCTTGTGATTCTCCTCTATCTTGTCCTCCAACTTCTGCAGACATGTTTCCACGGCTGCGATCCTGGCATGTGTTGGGCCATGCACAGCGTCTGCATATGCTCGGAGCTTCTTCGCCATATCCAGCACGGTCTCATCCCTCTCATCCCGCTTCATAATGGCTAAGGCAGAAGCATATTCATGTGGCCCGAGTCGTACAAGTTTCCGCCACATCACAGACGTGCACGGTACCAAGTCTGGGTTCCTGGTTGTTACGTCATCTGAGAAGATAATCTCTGCCACTGCCATTTCTCTCAAGCGTTGGATCCCTTGCTCTATGGTTTTCCACTGAGTCTGCTGCATATAAAGATCATCTGCACACAGGTATCTTTGTGCAACACTGTCCAAGACCCGTGCCCAGAGGCTGTGAGGATTAACCCCTCTCATCATTCCTTGGTCGATGACAGGATCATGTGACAGGGATCCCAAATGCCTGGCTTCAGTGCCATCCAGAATTGTGGCCTCGCCTGCAGCATCCCAGAGACGGACTAACCAACTAATTATGGATTCATCGGGTCGCCGGGTGTAATCCTTCCTTAGGCCACGGAGGTCCTTCAGGGAAAAGGACTCCATATTGGCTTCTGGTCTGGCACCTGCTGCTTTGACTTCTGATTTTACATCAGGAGGCGCTGAGGGTCCTTCTCCTGCATCATCATCATCATCATCCACTGGCCGATTGGTCTTGCCTGTGCATTTCCCACTTCTAGTGCTGGTAGCAACAGCCATTGGTTTAGCTGCTGGGCTAGGCTCACTATCTAACTTGACTGCTTTGTCTCCCTGCCCCCCTGCCTCTGTCTGCTGGCCAACCGTATCTAGCAATGTGCGATAAGCATATGCCAAGGCCCAGCTCGCTGCAATGATCTTTTTCTCTTTAGGGTCATCCTGGTACTTCTCTTTCAGATATTTCCCCACCTCAACTGGGTGCTGAATTTGTTCATGGGGAAAGTCCCAGACTATAGGGTCAGAGAATTCCTTCAGGATTTGGCCCATATTCTCCCATTTCCCACACCACTTAGGATTTTCCACACCTGGGTCTATTCCTGAGTCAGGGATCTCATCAGCCCGTCTAGAAATCTCAGCCCTCATTCTAGAGATGCAGCAGACTATATAGAGCAAGCTTACCAGATTGAGTACTAGAAAGATGGTCTCTTTAACATTCAGGGGAAACTGAACATTCTCCAAAAGCGATGCAACAGATTCAGAGGAGAAGAAGGAAAGCAAAGGCTGAAAAGCCTCACCCCCTGCTCTTCCTCTAACAATCTGGATGCATAACCATAGCCATGAACCATTCACACCTGGAGCAGACCCCAGCATGTTTATAAACTTCTTGCAAGCTATTACCACCAAGCCCAGCAGGATAGCTACTCTGGTCACTGCCCCTCTGCTGTAAAAGCTACGTATTAGGGACAATACAAGAGCTATTTCTGGATAAGAAAACAAACCAAGGGACCATAGAGGTATTAGGATCTCAAAAAACCTTAGGGACCAGAAATGCATGCAAGCCTTCACCCCAATAGACATTATGAATTCAAAGAGCATGTCTATTAACTGCTTTACACTGAAACAGAATAATGGTAACCAAAATGCACTCAAAACAGGATCTCTCCACTCTCTCTTGAGCCACACGTTGGGCGCCAATATTTGTCCCGGTTTAGGGCAAATTTGGGAGAGAATCCCCAAAAAGGGCTTCTCCAAAAGCAAACCCACACGGCCCCCTCCCCCAACCGGTTCGGGAAGAATTCCTCGGAGAGAGGTGGAAAGAACTTGTTTATTTGACAAGCACAGCACCCCCCAGCACACACAATGAACAATATCGGATGACACCACTCTTCCACTGCTCTGAGAAAGATGACAAATTCAGAAAAGTCTCTTCTGGGGGTTGGCTGTTATCAGTCCCTCCGGTGCTGAGGCAGCTGCTGCAGTCACAAGGTGTAACCTCTCTCTCTCGGTGTTCTGAATCCCAGTCCGGAGCAGTCAGCAGGTCCAACGGGGTGGGGGAACAGTCCAGAAAGGAATTTGGACTGTTTAGCTAAAGTAACTAATGAGAAGGGGGGAAAGAAGCAAGAGCAAGCAGAGCAGAAGCAAAGCAGAAGCAAGAGCGAGAGCAAAAAGCAGAGCAAAAAGCAGAGAAGCCGCAACATGCTCTGGTGCTATCTGGATGTCCCGCCGAGTAGTTGATAGGAGGCCCAAAACCAAACCTTCACTCTGCCAGTCTTAAAGGCACAGAACATAATATCCAGCATAAATTACATACACACGAATGGGGATAACAGTCACCCTAGGACACCCTGTTTGCCAAGGACTCCTGCAAACAGATGACAGAGAACAGATCACAATTTTTAGTAAAGAAAAACAGTGAGATGTTGCATTAGAATTAATCAAGTTATAATAAGCAGCCTGTGGAGCTTTCCTGTTCTGAGAAGGCTCTAATCTGATATTAAGACTCCTCCCATGGGACACCTGATTGCCGCGCTGCTGCGTTGAGTGCAGTTTACTCCCCTGAGAGCGGGGGGGAGGCGGCGCCGGCTAGCTGGGAGCACAGCAGCAGCTAGCAGCGGGGGGGAACTGCCTTAATTCGCCGGGGCGTTAGGCAGCACCTTCGACAGGGCAGCAATATCGAGAGGAGTGGCAAAAGCGGAGAAGCTTGAGAGAAAAGAGGGTCTTAACTCACCTGGTGCAGTCGAGAGTTTTATTGTCTCCAGGGGATCCAGGCGGGAAAAGGCAGAGAACAAAGAGCAACAGCAGTATATAAAGGGGGTGGAACATAGGTACAAGAACCAATGGGGGAAACTGAGGAGGGGAATCGGACATAACTGACACAGACGAGAACCAATGATACAAGAGCTAGGGAGGGGCCTCGGAGCACTTGCCCAATCACCTTGTGAGGAAGGGAGAAGTTTCTGGAGAAATGGGCAGGGCCCCGGGAGGTGGACAGGGCTCTGGAGGAGGGGAAAATGTAACAAGTGGGGTGGTTGCTAAGGGAACGGGGGTGGAGACAAGGGCTTGGCAGTATGCCCAGACTGGGAGGGAACCATTTCAGGGAAAGGGGGAAACCAGGACTGAACCATCAAAATAGGTTTAGGATTACAACTGGGGGGAACATTACAAAATGGGGAGAACAATACAAACAGGGAATATAACACAACTGGAAATTGGATGCGCACCACAACACCTGATAAAACCCCTGCCGGGTCCGCTTGGCTCTCTTTACTCTCGGCTCTCTGGGGCTCTGCTTGGGCTCCCGGGCCTCCATCTCCTGCCCCGCCTTCCCCCGGCACAGGGTGGGGGGAGAAATAAAATGGACTCCCGTACTAAACAACAAAGAAACTTGTCTCGTCTGTTTCTCCTGCCGTCGGCTGTGGCCTCCCTGGACACGATCTCATCATTGTAGCTACAAGTGGTGGAGAATGTGGGAAACCAGTGAGGACAAGCCAACCGGCACCCCTGTGAGTCTCCCACAGATTGAGCTACAAGCAGCTAGTCTGCCTGCAAATAGGACCATGTTCGGGACTCTTACCAACGCTACTGACAAGTCTGCTGCAGTTTATGGATGGTAAAGCCCGAGTGGCTATGTATGGATGTTTATGGACTATTTGCATGCAGAGTGTTGGTGCCCTAAACCAGTGGTCCTCCCTCCTGTGAACTCCCACATTTTTCAGTTTCTGTGAAGCTGCCTGTATCTTTCCTTACCCTTTATTCCTAAGAGCACAGCAAGGAGTGAAAACTGCCAGGATGGCTCAGAGTTGTTACCGTCTTCTCTGTCACTTTCTGCTTGCCTGCCACCCCATCCCCCCTTTTTCCCTGAAGGAGGACAAGGTCAGAAGCCGTCCAGAGCTGACACGGGAGTGCTACCATCCTCTTGCCGCTCTGTGTCCTCTTTTACCCCCGTCTCTTTCCATATCCCCTGTTCCCTGCTTAGAAAGACACTGGCCATGCCGTTCCCGGTGTTCTTTCTCAAAATGGCGCAACCCTGCGGTTTTGAGATCCCTCTTTCCCGCCACGTCGTCTTTTCCAGTCCCGTGCCTGCCCTTCCCCCTCCCATACCTTTCTCCTTCCTGCTGTGCGGCTGCAGCTGGTTCTGCCCTCAGCCCGCAGGTCTGTGTGAGGCGAGGTGGGGCTGCTGAGCCCTGAGAGAAGGCCGGGCCCCACTGTGCCTGCAGGAGACGTGAGGCAGAGGCAATGTGGCGGAGCAGGACAGCCTTGGAAAGGGCAGAGCCCTGCCATGTGCTTCAAGCTGTCCCAGTGCTGCTCTCACAATTCCTTGCTTCACAATCATCATCAGAATCCAACAGAAAAACACCTACAACACCAGTACTAAAGCAGAGATCAAACAATAAGGACTGTGCCCCTCGTGAAAGAAAAGACCAAGAACAGCACCCCTTCTGGTGAGAAGATCAAAAGCCAAAGAAGAATAGACTATTAACCCACTAAGCAAAATGTATTCATTTAATTCAGTATCATCATTTCTGTTCCTTTTCCTCTGTATTTAAGTTTCAAATGCTTTTCTATTACTGTTAATTCAGCTTAATAATGTTCATTTTAGTTTCGTAAGCCATTAAGTCATATTCCAGAGAATCCCCTTGTTTTAACCAATTTATAAATGGAGGAATTGTGGAGCTTTCCTGTTCTGAGGAGGCTCTAATTTGATATTAAGACTCCTCCCATGGAACACCTCAAAAACCCCACCGAGGGTCTGCTTTGCTCTCTTTTCTCTCTGCTCTGGGCTCTCTGGGGCTCTGCTCGGGCTCCTGGGTCGCCGCCTCCTGCCCCCCCCCTCCTCCGGCACAGGGTGGGGGGAGAAATAAAATGGACTCCTGTGCTAAACAACAAAGAAACTTGTCTCATCTGTTTCTCCTGCTGTCAGTTGTGGCCTCCCTGGACACGATCTCGTCATTGCAGCCACACACTGCTACACAGCCCAGCTCAGCTCCATGAAGCAGCCTCTGCGCGGACTGACAGAAGATCACAGCCAATGGGAGCTTTCCAAGGATGCAGGCCTCTTATTGGTTCAGTGTTGTGGTGTGAGCTCAGTTCCCAATTGAGTTATCTCCCCTGTTTTGTATTGTCCCCCCCATTCTGTGATGCTTCCCCCAGTTACAACCCTATACCCAGTTCGATGGTTCAGTCCTGGTTCCCCCTTTCCCTCGAATGGTGTCCTCCCTGTCTGGGCTCGCTGCCAAGAACTTGTCTCCACCCCCGTTCCCCTGGCAACTGCCCCTTTTTGTTACATTTTCCCCTCCTCCAGAGCCCTGTTCATCTCCTGAAACCCCCCCATCCTTCCAGAAACTTCTCCCTTCCACAGGGGGTGATTGGGCAAGTGCCCCGAGCCCCTCCTTTGTTCGTGTATCACTTGTTGCCACCGGTGTCAGTCATGTTGAATTCCCCTCCTCAGTTTCCCCCGATTGGTTCTTGTACACCCCTTTATATACTGCTGCTCCCCTTTTGTCCTGGTCTTTTCCCGCCGGATTCCGTGGAGACAATGATACATTAAAACCACTGGACTACACCAGGCGTGTTAAGACTCTCTTTTCTCTCTGGCTTCTCCGCTTTGCCGCTCCTTTCGATACTGTTGCTGCTTCTGGCGAAGGCGCAGCCCTGGCGTCCCTGACAGATCCGGGTAGTGCCCCTAGCTGCTAGCTGCTGCTGTGCTCCGAGCTAGCCACAGCCGCCTTCCCCCCCCCCCGCTTGCGGGAGAGTGAAGTGCATTCGACGCAGCAGCGCGGCAGTTTGGCGCCCACCGTGCGGCGAGAGAAGACCCCCTCGCCCCGCGGCAGGAGTCAGCAGCCTCGAGAGGAGTTTCGCCTCCTCTTCCTCGTCGGCCGCTTGCTCCGTGGTCGTTAGACTACCCTACTCCGGGAGCAGACCCCGTTTTAGGGGTAGGGCTCCGGACAGGGATCGGATCGACACCTCCTGCACCCAGGACCCGATCCGGGATCGAAGCTGCGAACTTTGGAGTTTTTTTCCCCGCTTTCCCGCTAGTAAGGGGTGAGTAACTCCAGCTTCCCAACTTCGAGAGTTCCCCCCCCCGCCTTATCTCCTGGTTTCACCCGGTCGAGTCGAGGTTTTGCCCTGGGCTCGGTGAGGTTGGGGCTAGCGGTTGGGGTTTTTTGTTAGCGTTTTTTTTTCGTTTCACTCCGAAGGTTCGTTTTTGCGGGTCAGAGATGGGTTGCAAACTCTCTGTCCCCCAGAAAAGAGTTTATTACCAAGTTGTGGGTACCCTTGAAGAGAGGAAAGTTAAAATTGTTAAGCGGGAGTTAAAAGATTTAATTATATGGTTGTTCATTCAATTTCGAGAGATCTCCCCAGATTTAGTTAATGAAATAAAATTCTGGAATTCAGTTGGAGACAAATTAGCACAATTTGAATCAAAAGGGAGATCAAACAACAAAAAATTAGTTTATTGGACCTTCCAAATCATTACAGCTCTTAGAGAAAAACAGAAATTGAAGGAACAACCACCCCCCCATTCGTGTTCTCCCTACCCCCATGTCCCAGACCCTTGTCCCACCCCTTCTCTCCCTGAGAATAGCAGAACCCTTAGGAGAACAGCTCGCGAGAGCACCGCGCCGGCTTCTTACCACCCGCCAGGCTCTCCTCAGGGCTCCCTGACACCCCACCTCCAAAGTCCTGGCCAGACTTCGGAGAGCTCTCTCCAATCCCCCGATTCCTTTTCCCCTGAGTCCCCAGTTGTGCGTCCCAAAGTTAGATTTGCAGTTTCAGAGGGCAGCAGCCCCCAGACCTCTTCACAAAATGGCTCCCATGGAGCCCAAAATGGCGGCGACCGCATGGCTTTTCCCGCCATCAGTTTTTCTTCTCCCCATAATCCTTTCCTTTCTCCCGCCAACCCTTTCTCCTCCCCTTCCCATTCCTATAACCCTGCCCCTAATTATGTTAATTCTTCTCCCAATCCCCCGCCTTCCTACACGCCCCTTTCCCCTCCTCCTTCCCAAGCCCCGCCTCTTGAACACGCCCCTCAGGCGGAGCCAACTCCGTCTTCTGTCCACCACCGCAACACAAGTGAACCACGTCTCCCTCCTTCCTGCTACGAGCTCTAACCAAGAAACTTTCTATTATGAGGAGATGCAACCTCTTTAAATCTCACCCATTCCTCAATGGTTTGCAGTCTCCAGACCTACCAACGATGCCGGCGAACAAGCATCGACGAGCTCCGAAATCAGCTTTTAAAGACTCAATTTTAATTTTGTTTTTCTAAAACAAAAAGAGTGAGATGTTGTGGTGTGTGTTCAGTTCCCAATTGAGTTATCTCCCCTGTTTTGTATTGTTCTCTCCTTTTGTGATGCTTCCCCCAGTTACAACCCTATACCCAGTTTGATGGTTCAGTCCTGGTTCCCCCTTTCCCTCGAATGGTGTCCTCCCTGTCTGGGCTCGCTGCCAAGAACTTGTCTCCACCTCCGTTCCCCTGGCAACTGCCCCTTTTTGTTACATTTTCACCTCACGTTGGGCGCCATCAAATCGCAGTCGAAATTTGTTGTTTCTGCGAATGACACGCGACGGATTGGAGGTGGAGTTTTTGGATCCTCCTTGGCAAGGGATGGTGCCTTTTTCTGGCAAGCTTCGATCGTTGATTGGATGGTTGGAGGAGGATCGACGGGAAGGCTGAGGATGACTGCTTTGCAGACAGCGTTAGCATTGGCATTAGCCAATTCTGTTAGGATCCTGAGTCGAGTGCTCTCCGCTTGGACTTGATGGTCGATTGCGCTGCGGAGACGCTCGACAAAAACAATGAAAGGTTCCCCTGGCCCCTGATGAATTTTGGTGAAAGTGGGCTCCTGGGCAGTAAGGCAGAGTGCTAAGAATGCTTGTTCAGCCATCCTTGCACTCTCCCGAAGCGCTTGACGGGGGATACCTCTAGCTTGAAAAGCTCCGTCGGCCCAATTCCCAAGACCGACCAATAGGTCGGTGTAAACCGTTTCACCACCGAGGGTTGTGGCAGTTTGGGGATTCTCCCACAATTGTGGAAGAATGTCCCTGATTCCCTTTTTCCATGCCTTCTCCCACACTAAGAATTCGGTGGGGTTGAGGAGGCATGAAAAAATCGTCCGCAAGTCGGCGGGTACAACATCAGATTCTAATAAAGAGGCCCGAAGGAGTCCCCGGAAGTATTCACTCTCCCGGGAAAACTCTCTTTGGGCCTTGCACAACTCCTTAATGGTGGAATGGGGGAATGGGGTCCATTGCGCTCGGGAGGGCCCTACGCTTTCTTGGTGGTAAGAAACAGGAGCGGCAGTTATTAAAGATGGCACAGTAAAATCCGAATCATCTTGATCTCCACTCCCGGAAGTCGGGGCGTGGGAACTGGGAGGCGGGGCGTGGGAACCCGGAAGCCAAGGGGAGGGGTCAGGTGTGGGAACCAGGGCGGAGCTAGGAGGTGGAGCTGATGGAGTTGGCTCCGCCTGAGGGGCGTGTTCAAGAGGCGGGGCTTGGGAAGGAGGAGGGGAAAGGGGCGTGTAGGAAGGCGGGGGATTGGGAGAAGAATTAACATAATTAGGGGCAGGGTTATAGGAATGGGAAGGGGAGGAGAAAGGGTTGGCGGGAGAAAGGAAAGGATTATGGGGAGAAGAAAAACTGATGGCGGGAAAAGCCATGCGGTCGCCGCCATTTTGGGCTCCATGGGAGCCATTTTGTGAAGAGGTCTGGGGGCTGCTGCCCTCTGAAACTGCAAATCTAACTTTGGGACGCACAACTGGGGACTCAGGGGAAAAGGAATCGGGGGATTGGAGAGAGCTCTCCGAAGTCTGGCCAGGACTTTGGAGGTGGGGTGTCAGGGGGCCCTGAGGAGAGCCCGGCGGGTGGTAGGAAGGCGGCGCGGTGCTCTCGCGAGCTGCTCTCCTAAGGGTTCTGCTATTCTCAGGGAGAGAAGGGGTGGGACAAGGGTCTGGGACACGGGGGTAGGGAGAACACGAATGGGGCGGTGGTTGTTCCTTCAATTTCTGTTTTTCTCTAAGAGCTGTAATGATTTGGAAGGTCCAATAAACTAATTTTTTGGTTTTTGATCTCCCTTTAGATTCTAATTGGGTTAATTTGTCTCCAACTGAATTCCAGAATTTTATTTCATTAACTAAATCGAGGGAGATCTCTGGAAATTGAATGAACAACCATATGATTAAATCTTTTAACTCCCGCTTAACAATTTTAAATTTTCTCTCTACAAGGGTACCCACAACTTGGTAATAAACTCTTTTCTGGGGGACAGAGAGTTTGCAACCCATCTCTGACCCACAAAAACGAACCTTCGGAGTGAAACGAAAAAAAAAAGCTAACAAAAAACCCCAACCGCTAGCCCCAACCTCACCGAGCCCAGGGCAAAACCTCGACTCGACCGGGTGAAACCAGGAGATAAGGCGGGGGGCCAACTCTCGAAGTTGGGAAGCTGGAGTTACTCACCCCTTACTAGCGGGAAAGCGGGGAAAAAACTCCAAAGTTCGCAGCTTCGATCCCGGATCGGGTCCTGGGTGCAGGAGGTGTCGATCCGATCCCTGTCCGGAGCCCTACCCCTAAAACGGGGTCTGCTCCCGGAGTAGGGTAGTCTAACGACCACGGAGCAAGCGGCCGACGAGGAAGAGGAGGCGAAACTCCTCTCGAGGCTGCTGACTCCTGCCGCGGGGCGAGGGGGTCTTCTCTCGCCGCACGGTGGGCGCCAAACTGCCGCGCTGCTGCGTCGAATGCACTTCACTCTCCCGCGAGCGGGGGGGAAAGGCGGCTGTGGCTAGCTCGGAGCACAGCAGCAGCTAGCAGCTACGGGCACTACCGGGATCTGTCAGGGACGTCCGGGCTGCGCCTTCGGCAGAAGCAGCAACAGTATCGAAAGGAGCGGCAAAGCGGAGAAGCCAGAGAGAAAAGAGAGTCTTAACACGCCTGGTGTAGTCCAGTGGTTTTAATGTATCATTGTCTCCACGGAATCCAGCGGGAAAAGACTGGGACAAAAGGGGAGCAGCAGTATACAAAGGGGTGTACAAGAACCAATCGGGGGAAACTGAGGAGGGGAATTCAACATGACTGACACCGGTGGCAACAAGTGATACACGAACAAAGGAGGGGCTCGGGGCACCTGCCCAATCACCCCCTGTGGAAGGGAGAAGTTTCTGGAAGGATGGGGGGGTTTCAGGAGATGAACAGGGCTCTGGAGGAGGGGAAAATGTAACAAAAAGGGGCAGTTGCCAGGGGAACGGAGGTGGAGACAAGTTCTTGGCAGCGAGCCCAGACAGGGAGGACACCATTCGAGGGAAAGGGGGAACCAGGACTGAACCATCAAACTGGGTATAGGGTTGTAACTGGGGGAAGCATCACAAAAGGAGAGAACAATACAAAACAGGGGAGATAACTCAATTGGGAACTGAACACACACCACAACATCTCACTCTTTTTGTTTTAGAAAAACAAAATTAAAATTGAGTCTTTAAAAGCTGATTTCGGAGCTCGTCGATGCTTGTTCGCCGGCATCGTTGGTAGGTCTGGAGACTGCAAACCATTGAGGAATGGGTGAGATTTAAAGAGGTTGCATCTCCTCATAATAGAAAGTCTCTTGGTTAGAGCTCGTATTTTGGGCACTGAACACACACCACAACAGTTCAGGGTCTGGGGGCACACGGATAGACCAATGACCTGTCTCAACCTAGGAGTTTTGAATGGGCTATAAAAGAAAGCCCTGGACAATAAATTGTGCTGTTTGCTGATGACCAACGGGAGTTTGTCGTGTGCTATGCCTCAGCCATACGAACATCACGGGTTACTAATTTAATATTAAAGGGTATAAAGAAAACTTTATTTACAGAATTAAAGGAAAAAATAATAAGAATCAAAATAAACTTTTAAAACACTTTTCTTCCCCAACTCCTCTTTCCCACTGACAATGTTAAGACAAAACCTGTGATTTGCAGTCAGTTTACCATCTCTAAAATAATCTTTCTTCAGTTCACTTAGGGAGACGAGTCTCTCTTGTCATGCCACGGAGACTTCTCCACAAGAAACAGTTCTCTCGTGGCTTCAACATCACAGCAAATCAGCCGCCTGGGAAAAATGGAAATCTGATCACTGTATGAAAGTTCCTCCCCTTGACTTACAGCTTTCCCCACAACTGTTTTCAATGGCTCAGTCTTGAGCTAATGGGGTACACTTTTAAGGATGAGCTGTTCAAAATCAAAGGTTCTCTTCATCTATCTCTGAGATCATCTTCATCTCTGGGAACAGAGGTTTTCTTCTTCTCTGGGAGCTAAGAGTCTTCATCACTTTTGTCTCTCTCTGTTCAAACATCTTATTTGGATCACAACTACTTCAACATCTGCTTGCTTCAGCATGGATGCCTTTGCTCATGTCTACAGTTTGAACGCTCCATCCCCCCATGCTTTTTCATGAATTACCAGGATATTTTAGCGTATCATAGTCCATCACCATGGCCTTACAAAAGAATTTCAGCCCAAGACTAAGGCGTCTCCTCATTCTCCTCCCATCTGAGATTCAAATCCTTCTTTATTGACCTTGGTGTCTTCATTTTGTCTTCTACATGTCTTCACTCTCCTTTTCTTTCACTTGAGAGAGGATTGATGCTTGCAAGTTTCATCTGTGCAGTGAAAGAGTTAATAGCTTGCCCAGGCCTGTAGATGGTCATGTGAACTCTGCTGGGCTGCGGCGGGAGCTCCCACGGTGATGTATTTCAGGCCACGCTGGGGGCTGTGCCAGAATCTCAGGGGCCTAGGGCAGAATGGCAGCAGCCACTCTGGCCACATGGGTGATCTCTGGCCCGTGCTGCGTTCAATTCCAGTTGTGGGGCCACTCTCTGCGTGGGCTGCAGAGCTGCCCCTGGTCTCAGTTTCATGGTCTCCTGTGGTGCTGAGAGAGTCCCTCGGTAGCATGCAGCCAAAGCTGTTTACGATGGAGGTTTCTTCAGCGACTGCGCTGGGAGGGAGGGGGACATAAGTGGCTAGGATCTCAACAGCCAGGCTAGGGCTCAGCTGCCACACGCTGGGGGCAGATGGACTCCCCTCCCCCTGCCCAGCAGCCTCTGGGGCCCAGTCTTGGGGCTTTAGCTGGTCAGAGTGACACCAAGATGCATTAGAAAGTCTCTTTTCCCAGCCCAGTGGTCGAAGAAGGAGCAAAAACTCTTCAGTTCTCCTTCTCAAGGTTGTTTATTGTTTCTTATCTATAAAATTCTTTTTCCTGGCCTGCCAAGGTCTGCTCAGCAGGTCAGACAGAGGCACTCTGGCCGCCCCTGGGGTGGTGTTATTTTTTTATACTAAAAACTACGTGTACATTATTTACAATTACTTTCCAATACCTATCACCTATGTTAGACAGTGAGCTTCTACTCTAAACCAATCTAAAAGTGCCAACATCACCCAGAAGATGGAGGCCAAGAAGAAGAAGGAGAAAGGCTGGACACGCCCAGATTCCTTCATCTTGCCCCCTGGACCCCCATTCTAAAAACCCTAAAAATCTATTTTTCACCCTGTGACAAGCTAACTATTATTCTACTTAGATTTTCGTGGCTTGCAGATCCTCATATAAGGTTGGTAATTTTTTCCATGGGTCATAATCAAAGTCACAGGCCTCTTGGGCTCTGTGCCAGGGTCTCAGAGCCCCCTGGCAGGGGTTCTGGCAATCCAGGACAACCAGAGGGATGTCCTGAATTCCAACAGTCCGGCCTGGCCCTTTCAGGCTGCATGGGCTATGGCGGAGTGGGGCCTGGTGGGGCCTGTGTCTAGTTACCTGTTCAGGACTAGAATCGAGAGAGCTTTTCCCGGGCTTGCCTGTCTTTAAAATGTGTTTCATGGAGGCGGATTTAACTTTTTTAAAGTGGTTTAACTGGTTGTCAATCCTCAAAACTAGTCATTGATTTGTTTTCTCAGGCATAGAGGAAGCTCTTAGCAGCTCCTCTCAGAAAATTACTTCCATAGGTGGCTTCTTCCCTCCTCACCAAAAATCAATTTTTGCAAAACCAGCACAGTACTAAGGGAGCTGACTAGGAGGAGGCCCTGGGACTCTGCATCCCAACTCCGGACCTTGGGAGGGGCAGAGGCACACCTACAGAAAGAACTCTGAATCCACCAGCTTTCTCCCCAGGGAGGTGTCTTGGTTTGTGTCGTGGTTTGAGAGGAAATGAAGTTTTTTGTGATGGTGTGGTCAAGCCAATCGGTGTTCAGATTTTAATATTGGCACCTGGTTTGTCCATTGAGGGCATGGATACACCTCTGAGAACACAGGGGGTTGAAAGCTGTGAACTCCCAGGGAAACTTCCTTTTGAGTTCCGGTTTGGAACTGAGCAGACCCTCCTCTGCCCAGCTCCGAGCTGGGCCGGGGGGGAGGGGAGCCATGTGGCCGGAGGGAGGTAGGCCAGGCCTGGGCCGAAGGGTGGAGGAGAGCACTGCACTGCGAGGGCTTCAGGCAGCCAACCCCCATTTCCTCCCTCCCCGGAGAGAGAGAGCGAGCAGCCTGTGCCTGTGATAGCGCGGCTGGCGTGAAGGAGAAGCGGGGGGGTGCCCAGCAGGGCAGCCAGCTGTGGGAGTTCATGAACCAAACTGGCAGAGCCTGGGCCTTTTAACCCTTCTTGGGATGATGGAAACCTTGCAAATGCTGATTCCTCCTGAAGTTGATGAGATTGAGAGGAGTTGAGAAGAATCCTAGGTGGGAGGAGATGATGGAGTGGCCTTTGGCTGGACTTTTCTTGGATAGCCATGACAGAACCCTTAGGTTCCTGTGACACAGAGACTGCATTCTAGGGGGAGGCGATGGCTCAGAGCCAGGAGAGTGCGGTGATGTGGAGGTGTGTGAACAGAGACGTCGGGTGAGGAGGGTGGTGGTGGTGCCCTCCGTCTTCGAAGAAGAGGAAGATGACCTCTGTTCAAGAGACCCCTCGGCCCCAGGGGGTGAAATTTGGGGGGGACAGGTGTCCCAAAAGGAGAGAGACTGTGCTCTTTTTGGAACTGGACAAAGCATCCTTAAAGGGAAAAACCCTAGAAGCAGCTCTAATCAATGTGCAGTGGTGAAAGCACTGGACATGGAAGAAAGAAGAAGTCTTGATGGCAAATGTTCTCCGGGCGGTGCCACACGTGACACGGAAACACGAGAAGTTTCGACTGTTTCCTGGGGAAGTCTGTGGTGCAAGAGGGACTCCTCTCTTCTTGAGGAATTGAGAATTGATTATCTAAAGGGTGGTAATGGAATTGGAAATTTGGTGGGGGGAGGAGGAAGAAATTTGGAAGGTTTTCATCCTGTGTTCCGTGTGTTCTGTGTGTTTTTCTTTGTAGTTTTAGGTCAATAAAGTTCTTTTTTTCCTTTCAATCTTAAGTTGGAGCCTGCTCTGCTCTGTCTCTGATCACATCTCACAGTAGAGACCAGGGAAAAAGGTATTCTCGTGGGGGCACTGGCATTGCGCCAGACTCAAATGATGACAGTTTGGAAAGACAGGTGCCTGCTAAAGAAGGCAGGAACCTCCCCTGAAATCGAGAATGCAAACCCTCCCCACCCCTCCAAATTGCTATGAATTTTAAATTAAGGGGCTCTCAGGCAAAAAAATATGGGAGCAGGAAATAACAGTTCTTTAAGAGGGAAAAAAAAAAAGGATAAAATAAAACAATGCAATACACTAGAACAACCCTGACAGAGTCAGAACACAACCTGACACCCTGTTGGTCAGGGTGTTGGTAGCAGTCCAGTTGGAAAAGTTGCTGCAGTCCTCCTGAAGTGTCAGGTGTCGTTCTATTGAAACAGGGGGTCCTGTAGAAAAGGGTTGTGGAGTCCGGCTGTTTGTCTCTGTCCCCACACACGCTTAGGGTGGTTCTGGCAGGCTGTGTCTCAAAAGATGGGTCTGGACTCCAGGATTTTTCGGTCTTCAGAATTGTTTATTATATCTTATCTGTAAAGTCCCTTCTCTGCCCGACTGGGATCTGACCAGCACGGCAGCCAAAGGGACTCTGGCCACCCCCAAGGCGGGCACATCTTTTATAACAAAAACTACGTATATCATATTTACTTTTCATCCCCAATACCTATCAGCCTCGTCACCGGATACATTCTTACCCCAGACCAATCCCCAAATGCCAACACCACAGCAGAAGATGGATGACAAGAAGAAGGAGGAAGAGTCTTGTGACCTGCCCTGTTTCCTCCATCTTGTTTCCATAACCCACCTGTACAGAAACCCCAAAATCTGTAATTTACCCTATAACTATATTTTCCCTTCACCATTCACACCCGGGTAATTCCCGCAGGTTCCATCTTCTCATACATCGGTGGCACATCCCTAGATGGATCAAAATCAAGCCACCAAGTGCTTTTGGCAACATTCCAAGACCCCCGAGACCCCCAAGGGTTCTCTCGGTAGCTCTGGACATCAGGAGTGATGTTCTGAGTTCCCACAAAGGGTGTATTCTTCCTCCGCAGATCCGTGGAAGTAGAAGCAGCTGCGGCTCCTCTGAAGAATCCAGTGGGAAGCCGTGCTTGTGTTTTAGAATCTCCAGATTATATCTGGGTAGCAATGCTTGGCTCTTCCGTCTGGGTGGAGCATCTCACAATGGGATGTTATAGTTCTTATCAGTCATGCAGTGACATTCAATAGCTTGTTATCAGCAGATGTCCCCTCCCGAGGGAGGAGTGATTATGATCACTCAGGGAGAGAGATAAGGGGAATTTCCCACTTGACAAAAGTGGACTTCCATACAGATGGTAATAGAATACATCTTGCCTTGCAATCTGGAACAGGAGGTTTCAATATCTAACATTATGTATTATTTTTCCTGTGCCTGTGATAGTGGCGCCCTGGAAAATGCTAACATAAACCCTGAAATATCAAGCCTTGTGTTCTACCTGCATAAGTAGTATAATTGCTAGCTGAAAATGATTGTTTAGTAATTAAAATAATTATTGTATAATCATGAGAAGAACAATGAGAAACTGTACGTTCCTAGTCTAAGGTGGCCATGCTTGGCTGAAATCTATGTATACTATAGAACAATGTAAGTTTAATAATTAACATGAAAGTTAAATAACGATAGAATATAAAAGCATATCCATCCCGAACCTATGTCGGAGTCAGATTTGGGTCTGTACCCCTGATGCCCAGAGCTCTTCAATAAAAGCACCTGCATATAATCATTTCTCGTGATTATGTGTTCCTGAACGCTAACATTTTTGGCGACCCAGATGGGACCCTGTGAGTGCTGCTGGGCGAGTTTGCGACTCGATCACGCTCCAGCCAGCACCGAGGGATTCTCGGGGAGTCCATTGGCCACGACCGCCTCTGCTGCTCACAACGTCCCCGGGAGAGAGGTAAGGTGCTTTTATTCTGGTTTGGGTGCCTGCCAGTAAGACGCAGTGAAAGCTACGCTTGGTTGGGCTAAGGAATTCCTGGTGGCATTGCCTAGGTGCCGTTCCGTAAGACAATCGCTAAAGCGTTGCTGGTTCGGCTTTGGTATTCTGGATGGAGAAACTCAAAGGAATTTTGGGCAGCAATGCCTCTATTCCACAAACTTCTCCTTTGGGGTGCTTAATAGCACATTGGAAACAGGGTAATTTTGGGAAGAATTACGTAAAGCTAAGTTGATTAATTACTGTAATACATGGTGGCCAGAATGTGTCTTGAAGAATGGCAAAAAAATAGCCAAAATACTGAACTTTGTAATATAACAGTATTTCACAGTTAATGTCGTTTCGTAAGCAAGAAAAAAAAAAAAAAAGGGAAAAAGAAGAAAAAAAGAAAAAGAAAAAGCAAGAGAAGAAAAAAAAACCAACAATGGATGAGGTTTCGTCTGTTGATTTGTTTTTCTATTTACAGGGAAAGCCAGAATGGCGGGATGAATGTAGATTAATGGTGGTTACAGCGTCTGCAAGTGATAAGTGTGGAGTTTGCAAGAAACATTGTCTAGAACATTTGGCATTGAATTGGGAAAATTATACAGATATTGATTTACAAGTAGCTCCAATAAGACTAAGGGAACCTAACTCTATCCCACCTGCTTCATCTGTCCCTGTCCCATTGCCTGCCCCTACCTTGCCGGATCCTGAACCTGTCTCATCTAGTACACCTTTCTCTCTTTATCCTCCTCTCCCATCGTCACCTGATTCCTCTTCCTCGGAAGATGAGCAAAACCTAACTGTGATAGAAAGGAGGGGGAGGGATGCAAGTGAAGAAGATAGTAATAGTAATGAATCAGCGACCCCAGTAGCCCACAGAACCTGAAGCCGGTCAAAGCTTGCCCCGGTTGTGGAAAGAAAAGACATAGGCAGACAAAAACAAACTGTGATTGCTCCCTTGAGATAAGGTGTAGAAGGGCCAGCGTTTGTAGAAGTGCCTTTTTCCTGCAGATTTGATTATTTAGAGGTGGTCAGCTGGAACTTGTAGAGAAGGTCCTGGTAAGGTAGTACGGGTAGTGGGAATAGTTATGAAAACTCAGAATCGTGGCGGTGGCCTGGAGGGTGTATAATAATCCTGAAAGAGAAGCTGGTGGGGGGGCAGCAGCAAAATCTTTGGCAGTGGTACAAGGAAAAGGCAACCCAAGTTTCGGGGGATGTGGCGGAGGTAGTCGTAGTAGAAGACCAGTTATGCAAGGGTAAAGCCTGAATCAATGTGCATATTGCAAGTGGGAGGAGCGTTAGAAACGAGAGCGCCCAGACAGGTTTCACCAGGGCAATCAGTTCCAGCAAGAAAATGTTACCAAGGTGATGGTGTTGGGAGAATATAGCAGCTGATTAGATATAGAATTTGTAAAATAGATTAAGACATATTATTTCCAGTAAAGGAACCAAATAGTGAATATAGATAGGTGCAGGATTTGAGAGCAGTAAATTAAATAACAAAGGACATTTATCCAGTGGTAACAAATCCCTACACATTGCTAACATCCGTAAAGGAGATATATAAATGGTTTCCTGTAATTGATTTAAAAGATGCCTTTTCTGCATTCCCCTTGACAAAGAAAGTAGGAAACTGTTTACCTTTGAGTGGGAAAACCCAGGGAACGGAAGAAAGACCCAACTCACCTGGACACGACAAGGGACAGGAACTCGCCGACCCTATTCGGAAACCAACTGGCAAAGGAGCTGGAGATTTGGACCGAAAATGGGCAAGTACCAAGAGACCAATACCTATTGTTTCCATATGCTAATGATATACTAATAGCTACAGAAGAAAAAGCAACCTGTATAAAAATAACCATTGAGATTTTAAATTCACTGGGAATGGGAGGTTACAAAGTATCCAGAGGAAAGGCACAAATTGCCCAACAGACTGTGATCTACCTAGGATGTGAAATTTCACAAGGGCAACGAAAACTAGGTACTAACCAAGGTATCCAAGCGATTTGTGCTATTCCAGAGCCCCAGAACTTACATGAGCTGCAAGTCTTCCTCGGATGGCAGGATGGAGTCGCTTGTGGATCATGGACTATGGACTGATTGCGAAACCCCTGTACGAAGCTCAGAAGATGCAGCCATTCACCATGGGCAAGCCACAGAAGGAAGCCTTCCTAAAACTAAAAGAAACGCTGACGACTGCTCCAGCATTAGGGTTGCCTGATCTGTCTAAAGATTTTCAGCTGTTTGTACATGAAAGGCTACGCCTAGCCCTAAGAGTCCTGACCCAACGTCTGGGAAGCTGGAAAAGGCCGGTGGGCTACTTTTCCAAACAACTTGACAACATAAGTGCGGGGTGGCCTCCATGTCTGCAGGTGGTCACAGCCACCGTGATGCTGATACAAGAAGCCAGGAAGCTTACTATGGGAAGACACGTAGATGTCTATGTACCACACATGGTAACCACTGTCTTAGAACAGAAGGGGGGCCATTGGCTATCTCCAAGCAAGATGATAAAATTCCAAGTAGTCCTGACTGAGCAAGATGATGTCACATTAAAAACAACTAACCTTTTGAATCCAGCTTTGTTCCTAGGTACCACAACTGAAGAAGGCCCATTGGAACACGACTGTGTAGAGGTCATAGAGTACACCTATTCAGCAAGAGAAGACTTGAAAGACGTCCCACTAGAGCAGCCAGAGTGGGAGCTATTTACAGATGGGAGCAGCTTCGTGGAAAACGGAACCAGATACGCTGGATATGCGGTAACAACAGTTAGCACAGTAGTGGAGGCAAAGGCATTACCACCAAATACATCTGCCCAGTAGGCAGAACTGGTTGCTCTAACCAGAGCACTAGAATTAAGTGAAGGGAAAAAGGTAAATATATGGACTGACTCAAAATATGCTTTTGGGGTGGTGCATGTACACGGAGCACTGTGGAAAGAAAAGGGATTATTGTCTTCTCGAGGTACACACATTAAACACCAAGATGCAGTCCTGCAATTGATAAAAGCAGTACAAAAACCTGAACAAGTGGCAATTATACATTGTAAAGCACACCAATTAGGAAACTCCAAAATCTGTGAAGGAAATCGAAAGGCAGACTGGGCAGCCCAACAGGTTGCTCGAGAGGTGCAAACAACAATGGCATTGATACCTTCAAAGCTCAATACATCCCAATTTAATCTGCCTCCAAAACCAAGATACTCAGTAGAGGATGACAGACTGGCACGTTTACTAAATGCACAAAAGAACTCGGAAGGATGGTATTTGACTGCACAAGGACAAATAGTGGTACCCCCCGATAATGAGAGAAGTTCTACAAATTAAACATAACGAATGTCATTGGGGTGCAGAGGCACTGGTAAAATTGCTAAAGCAGAGTTTAATTTCAGTACGGATGTTAATGGCAAAATCAGTCATGTCAAAATGTGATATCTGCTTGAAAAACAACCCAGTGGCTAGGTGACAGGCACAGCTAGGAAGAATTCAGATAGGAATAGAGCCAGGAGACTATTGGCAGGTAGATTTTGTAGAATTGCCAAGAACTCGAGGATACAAATACCTCTTAGTAAGGGTTGACACATTTTCTGGATGGCCAGAAGGCCTTCCCTGTCGCACAAACCAAACAAAAGAAACAGTTAAGTGGTTACTACAGGAAATTATTCCCAGGTTCGGGGTACCCCTAGGGGTATCATCAGATAGGGGGCCCCATTTCATAGCTACAGTAGTAAAAGAAGTAGACTGCTGGGGATAACTTGGGACCTCCACACACCGTGGAGACCCCAGTCAAGTGGACAGGTAGAAAGGATGAATCAGACACTAAAAAGGCAAATCAGTAAAATATGCCAAGAAGCCAAGCTGCAGTGGCCCCAGGCTTTGCCAATAGCACTTTTGAGGATTAGGATAAAACCTAGGAGCGGGATGTCAGTCAGTCCTTATGAGATATTGTATGGGAAACCATATCAATCTCCTGAGCCTAACCCTAATGTACACATTACAGGAAAACAGGAAGTGTATAATTATGTTCTGTCTCTTGGGAAAACTTTAGCTCGGCTCCGGAGCATCCTTGTGTGGAATAGACCAATAACTCTCAAGAACCCAGTTCATAACATACATCCAGGAGACGAGGTTGTCGTGGTTTGAGAGGAAATGAAGTTTTTTGTGATGGTGTGGTCAAGCCAATCGGTGTTCAGATTTTAATATTGGCACCTGGTTTGTCCACTGAGGGCATGGATACGCCTCTGAGAACACAGGGGGTTAAAAGCTGTGAACTCCCAGGGGAATTTCTTTTGAGTTCCGGCTTGGGACTGAGCAGACCCTCAACCCTCCCTGCCCGGCCCGAGCTGGGCGGGGGTGGGGGGGGGAGGGGAGCCATGCGGCCGGAGGGAGGTAGGCCAGGCCTGGGCCGAAGGGTGGAGGAGAACATTGCAAGGGTTTCGGGCAGCCATCCTCCATTCCCCCCCCATCCCGGAGAGAGGGAGAGAGAGACAGAGCCAGCGCCTATGATAGCGCTGCCGGCGTGAAGGAGAAGGGGGGGGGTGCCCAGCAGGGCAGCCAGGCGTGGGAGTCCATGAAGCCAACCGGCAGAGCCTGGGACTTTTAACCCTTCTGGGGAGGATGGAAACCTTGCAAATGCTGATTCCTCCTGAAGTTGATGAGATTGAGAGGAAGTTGAGAAGAATCCTAAGTGGGAGGAGATGATGGAGTAGCCTTTGGCTGGACTTTTCTTGTATAGCCACAGCAGAACCCCTTGTGTTCCTGTGACACAGAGACTGCATTCTAGGGGGAGGCGATGGCTCAGAGGCAGGAGAGTGCGGTGATGTGGAGGAGTGTGAACAGAGACGACGGGTGAGGAGGGTGGTGGTGGTGCCCTCTGTCTTCGAAGAAAAGGAAGAGGAAGATGACCTCTGTTCAAGAGGCCCCTCGGCCCCAGGGGGTGAAATTTGGGGGGGACAGGTGTCCCAAAAGGAGAGGGACTGTGCTCTTTTTGGAAGTGGACAAAGTATCCTTAAAGGGAAAAACCCTAGAAGCAGCTCTGGTCCATGTGCAGTGGTGAGAGCACTGGACATGGAAGGAAGAAGTCACGATGGCAAAATGTTCTCCCGGCGGTGCCACACGTGACATGGAAACACGAGAATTTTCGACTGTTTCCTGGGGAAGTCTGTGGTGCAAGAGGGACTTCTCTCTTCTCGAGGAATTGAGAACTGATTATCTAAAGGGTGGATTTGGTGGTAATGGAATTGGAAATCTAGGTGGGGGGAGGAGGAAGAAATTTGGAAGGTTTTCATCTTGGGTTCTATGTGTTTTGTGTGTTTTTCTTTATAGTTTTAGGTTAATAAAGTTTTTTGTCCTTTCAACCTCAAGTTGGAGCCTGCTCTGCTCTGTCTCTGATCACATCTCACAGTGGATGCCAGGGAAAGAGGTATTCTCGTGGGGGCACTGGCATTGAGCCAGGCTCAAACGATGACAGAGGTGTACATTAAAAACTGGAACGAAGAACCGCTGAAAGAAAAGTGGAATGGACCCTATCAGGTACTGCTGACCACCTTTACAGCAGTGAAAGTAGCCGGCATGGACCCCTGGATTCACTATACCCGAGTGAAGAAAGTCCATCCTGGATCACAGACTGTGTAAACTGTGGAACCAAGACTGCAGATCAGATGTGTTAAATTACTCTGAGATTGTTATTAGTAATTGTGCTAATGTTATGGTCGTTAATGTCTTTGGGATGTGGGATGCAAAAAGATCAACTAACCACTCTTCATTCTAGAATGAAGAGAGAGGCAGAAACACAGGTGATAAAAATTTCTAATGCAGTTCGAGCTGAGAATATAATGATTGGATTACTGAAAGATTTTGCCAAAATACAAAACACCAGTAGAATAACTGCCTGTCTGACAATACCTAAGGCAGCAGGAGACCCAGTAAATTGGGGAATCATAACATCAAAACTACCTGAAATACAAAAGAACAAAACAATTGCATGCAAACAGGTACCTGAGTCGAGACAGGGGGTCAAGGAAACTTGGGAGAAAATAGGAACATAAATAAGACCTATGAGCCAGAAAGACTGTATTCTAAGTGATGGCATACTAGGAACCCCTTTGGGACAGTCAGGAGGCATCACACAATGGCAGTGCTATTTGCCACACTATAAAAAGATAATAGAAAATGTTACAGAAACTACTCTGGTATGGAAGTGTGAGGCCGAGGATCAGAAAGATCAGATAGAGCCTTGGGACAGTACATGATCTGTGAGTATACTTCAAAAATTCCAATATATGGCAAACACCCCTTGGTGTATTAAGTGGGAAGGTTCTGAGAGTGAAACAGATCCAGCAGTAACATACACTGCCGCTAGTAGCAGAACGTGGACAGACAAAGTAAGTTGGTGGGCATGCAATAAAACTTATGACTGCACTTCTGATGATGCAGAGATAAAACAGATACCACCCCTGGCAATAGCCCCACAGATTAGTTGTGCTTGCAGAGGGATCAAACATAAACAAGGCAAAATAAATTATAAAGTAATTATAAGATGTACCAAGAGTACAATTAAAAGTCCAGGACAATTTGTATGGGCAACAAGCGATGGTACCTGGACAACACATCTGCCTGTAGACGGGAAAGTAAAAGAAATTACTTTGGGCCTCCCAACCTTATGTCCAATTTGGAAAAAGTCCCCATTTAATGGAAAACATGAACTTCTGCAGATAAGAGCAAGACGAGAGGTTCTAGACAACAAAAATCCAGATGACACTTGGCAAGAACCCTCTAGCGGAGTGAAATTTGGGTGGGCCCTAGAGTCTTTACTTGGTCCTATAGCAAACTATCAGAGTAGAGAGATGCTGTACAAACTTACAGGTCAGGTAGATAGACTAGCAAGAATCACCCGGGAAGGATTTAAAGAATTAAACGTACAATTACAAGCCACCACAAAAATGACTTTGCAGAATCGATTAGCCTTAGATTTGTTACTCCTGAAGGAGCATGGAGTACGTGGATCTTTAAAGGGACGAGTTGATCATTGCTGCGTTCACATTCCAAATGTAACTGCAGATGTAGAATATGACATCAATCAGTTGAAACAAATAGAGCATGAGGCACAAGAAGAACAAAAAGATTTGACTACAAGTTGGTTAGGAAAAATCTTTAAAGGGTTAGGGTGGCATGTGAGTTCATGGATTAAATCTATCATTGAGAGTGTGATAATCTTACTAATTGTATTCTTAGCAATTTGGTTAGTTTACAGTATTTTAAGGAGAGAAATACAGAAGAAAATGTCCTGGAACCAGAAAATAATAAAGGCACTGACACGAGATCCACGCCCACTATCTTCTGGTTCTCCAGCCCGTGATAGCATCCATGACAACTTTTATATCAACCCTGGATTTGAAGAACATCAAACTTAAATTGAGAAGTAAAGGACTGTATCAAGTGAAAACATTTACACCTATAGTGAAGTGAAAATGCTTTCAAAGGGGGGATAATGATAGTGACGCCCTGGAAAATGCTAAGATAAACTCTGAAATATCAAGCCTTGTGTTCTACCTGCATAAGTAGTATAATTGCTCGCTGAAAATGATTGTTTAGTAATTAAAATAATTATTGTATAATCATAAGAAGAACAATGAGAAACTGTACGTTCCTAGTCTAAGGTGGCCATGCTTGGCTGAAATCTATGTATACTATAGAACAATGTAAGTTTAATAATTAACATGAAAGTTATATAACGATAGAATATAAAAGCATATCCATCCCGAACCTATGTTGGAGTCAGATTTGGGTCTGTACCCCTGATGCCCAGAGCTCTTCAATAAAAGCACCTGCATATAATCATTTCTCGTGATTATGTGTTCCTGAACGCTAACACCTGCGTGCACTCTGCTTGTTAAATAAACAAGTTTTTTCCCTTTCCTCCAAGAAATTCCTTTCGAACTGGTGGGGGGAGTGCCAAAACCTGCCTTTTTAGAGGAGATTCCTTTCAGGATGTTTCCTTATAATTTGTCTCAAATCGAGACAAGCAGGCAATTCCAAAATATCAGAAGTTGAGCAAGTGAGGCAGAAGGCCAGCTTGGCTGATCAGGGATCTTCTTTTGGTGCTAAGGTAAAAAGTGGATGCAAGGTCAGGTGACATGAGATGAATACAGGGATACGGCTTGCCCCTCTAGGGAGAAAATTTGTGTGGCCAAAGCTTGATTGAAGTTGGTCAGTACTGTAGAGGACAACATAAAAGTGCTTTATTAAATATGTTAATAGCAAAAGGCAGTGCAGAAATAATACCAACCTATTAGATAATGAGGATGGTCACCTCAAAAACAGGGACATAGATATCATAGCAGCGGGCCCTGCCAGGTAATAACGAGCATTGACTCCATGATTGCAGAAAGCTAATCGATCCCTTTATTATACTCTATTATACTACTCTACTATTAAGAAGAAAACATTGGCCTTGCAGACAGTCCAATACAGACAGATAGATCCAACTGGTCAATTGAAATTCAAACACCATCACCAGTGTCCAATTAAGAAATCACCCTTTGGTAAACAAATCTCCATAACACATTCCGCGTGTGCACAACAACAGGTGCAGCAAGTGGAGATAAGAATTGTTGCTCATTCTTTTCTCTGAGCTTTCTCAAAGCTTCTCACAGCTTCCCAGGAAAATCATAGGAGAGAGCGATGTCTCTCTCTGTTCAGAGGATATGTGATTACCCCACATAGACAAGGCAGAGATCTTTAATATTTTCTTTCCTGCTGTCTTCAACACTGATGATGGGTTCTGGGGCTCCCAGTACCCTGAGCTGAATGACCATGGCTATGAGAATAATAAAATCCAAATTGAGTCTGAACATGTGCAGGATCTGCTGCTCCAGCTGGATCCCTATAAGTATATGAGGACTGATGGGACTGATCTGAGAATACTCAAAGAGTTGCCTGATGTCATCACGAGAACCCTTTCAATGATTTTTGATTGTCTTGGGAATCTGGAGAGGTCACAGTTAATTAGAAGCTCACTTCAGTGCCTGGTAAAAATATGGAAAAGATTATTCTGGGAGTGTTGTGGGTTTACCTGGGCCAGATGCCAGGCACTCACAAAAGCTGCTCACTCATTCCCCTCTGGAGGTGAACAGAGGAGAGAAAATATAACACAGGTTCATGGGTTGAGATAAGGACTGGGAGAAATCACTCATCAAATGCCATCATGGGAAAAACAGGCTCAAATTAGAGATATGAATTTATTACCGACAAAATTAGAACAGGATAATGAGAAGCAAAATAAGCCTTTAAAAACACCTTCCCTGCCCCCCCCCCCCGCCCTCCTTCCAGCTCTACTTCCTACCCCAACGGCCCAAGGAGACAGAGAATGGAGGTTATGGTCAGTGCATCATCTGTAGCCTCTCCCACTGCTCGGGGAGAGTAGTTTCCCTGCTTCACTGTGGGGTCCCTCTCACAGGAGACAGTTCTCAATGAATTTCTCCAACATGAGTCCATCCGATGGGCAATAGTCCCCCTCAAACTGCTGCGACATGGGTCACTCTTCCATGGGGTGCAGTTCTTCAAAGACCGGGTATTTCAGCATGGGAGCAGGGCCCCTGTCTCCATGGGTCTCCCACAGGATCATAGCATCCTCCCAGGCATCCACCCGCTCCAGCATGGGGCTTCTCCACAGGCTGCAGGTGGATCTCTGCTTCCCCATGGACCTCCATGGGCTGCAAGGGAACAGCCTCCTTCACCATGGTCTTCACCACGGGCTGCAGAGGAATCTCAGCTCTGGCACCTGGAGCACCTCCTCTCCCATGTTCTTCACAAACCTTGGTGTCTCCATAGTTGTTTGTTTCACACGTTCTCACTCTTCTCTGGCTGGAATTAAAAGTGCGCAACAACTTTTAGTTTTGGTTTCTTCTTAAATATGTTATCACAGAGGCATTACTACCATTTCTAATTGGCCCAGGCTTGGCCAGGAGCACATCCATCTTTGGATCCACCTGGGATTGGCTCTACTGGACATGGTGGAAGCTTCTAGCCATTTCGCACAGAAGCCACCTCTGTCGCCCACCCTGCTACCAAAACCCAGGCCATGCAAACCCAGTACTTAAAAACACCTGAAAGACAATGCAGTCTCTGGTCACAGCCAGCATAGTTTAATGCGGGAGAAAGTCCTGATTGCCAAATCTGATTTCCTTTTATGACATGGTAATCCACCTAGTTGATCAAGGTAAGCCAGTTGATAGAATCTTTTTGGATTTCAGTAAAGCTTTTCATACTGTCTCTCACAGTATCTTTCTGGATAAAATGTCCAGCATTCAGCTGGATAAACATGTCATGCAGTGGGTGAGCAACTGGCTCATGGGTTGGGCACAAAGTGTTTTAAGTGAATGGGGTTACATAAGGCTGGCTGGTCACTAGTGGGGTTCCACAGGGCTCCCGTGCTCTTCAACATCTTCATAGATGACTTGGATGCAGGACTCGAAGGGATACTAAGTTAGGAGGTGCTCTTGACTACCTTGAAGGTAGAGAGGCTGTCATGGTTTGACACTGGCCCAATGCCAGGCACCCATGAGAGTTGCTCGCTCACCCTCCCCTGCTACAGCTGAGCAGAGGAGAGGGAAAAAAAAATTAATGAAGGGTTCATGAGTGAGATAAGGACCGGGAGAAAACAATTCAGAGCAAAACAGGCTCCATTTAAGTTGCAAAGTAAAATTATTACTAACAGAATCAGAGGAGGATAATGAGAACTAAAATAACCCCTTAAAACCCCTTCTCCCCCCCCGCCCCTCCCTCCTTCCCACTGATAGTGCAGGGAGACAGTGTATGGGGGTTTTTTGGGTCAGTTCATCACCTAGATTTTCTTCTGCTGCTGTGAGGGAGGAGTCCTTCCCCTGTGAGACTGTGGGGTCCCTCCCACGGGAGACAGTTCTCCTTGAACTTCTCCAACGTGGGTCCACTCTCATGAACAGCAGCCATACCACACCTGTTGCAACATGAGTCCCTCCCACGGGCAGACAGTCCTCCCAAAACTGCTGCGATGTGTGTCTCTCATTTCATGGGGTGCAGTCCTCCAAGGACAGGCTGCTCCAGCCTGGAAGCAGGGGCCTTCTCTCCACCGGGTCTCCCACTGGACCACAGCCTCCTCGAGGCATCCACCTGCTCCAGCATGGGCACCTGCCCCACAGGCTGCGGGTGGATGTCTGCATCCCCCGTGGACCCATGGGCTGCAGGGGGACAGCCTGCTTCACCATGGTCTTCACCACGGCCTGCAGAGGAATCTCGGCTCCAGTTCCTGGAGCACTTCCTCTCCCTCTTTCTCCACTGACCTTGGTGTCACCATATTGTTTTCCCTCACATGTTCTCACCTCCTCCTCTTCTGTAACTAGAAGCAAAAACTCATTACTTTGTTTTGATTTCCTTCTTAAATATGTCATCACAGAGGCATTACCAGTCTCTCTCATTAGCCCAGTTTTGGCCAGCAGCATGTCCATCTTCCAAGCCATCAAAGATTGGCTCTGCTGGACATGGTGGAAGCTTCCAGCAGCTTTTCACAGGAGCCATCTTTGTGGCTCCCTGCTACCAAAAACCACAGCATGCAAAACCAATATAGAGCCCCTGCAGAGAGACCTAGACAAATTAGAGGATTGGGCAATCACCAACTATATGAAGTTCAACAAAGAAAAGTGCCAGATTCTGTACCAGTGACAGAGCAACTCTGGATATATGCACAGACTGAGGAATGAGAGGCTGGACAGCAGCACCACAGAAGGGGATCTGGGGATACAAGTTGATGACAAGTTTAAGTCAGCAGTTTGCCCTGGCAGCCAGGAGGACCAACCATGTCCTAAGGTGCATCAGGCACAGCATTGCCAGCCAGTTGGGGCAGGTGATGTGCCTAGAGGGGAAGGCATACAATAAGTGTCTGAGGTCACTTGGCTTGTTCAACCTGGAGGAGACTGAGGGGAGACCTTATTGCAGCCTACAGCTTCCTCACAAGGGGAAATGAAGAGGCAGGCACTGATCTCATCTCTGGTTACCAGTGATAGGACATGAGGCAATGGCATGAAGCTGTGGCAGGATGGAGTTGAGAATTGGAGGCACAAAAGGTGAAGATCATGGGCTGAGCTAAGAAAAAATTACTGGAAACAGCAATGAGAAAAAAAATGAACAGTAGCAGCAACAATATCTGCTCATTTTAGTGGGGGTACCTTCTCAGGATGGCCAGAGGCTTTCCCATGTCATAACAGTCAAGCTGGAGAGGTTGCTACAATTCTGCTAAAGGAAATGATTCCTGGGTTTGGGATCCCCCAAGGTCTATCCTCAGATAATCATCCGCATTTTATTTCATAGGTAGTTCAGCATGTATAAAATTTTCACTGAATGAAATGGGATTTACACACTCCCTGGAGACTGCCATCAAGCGGAAAAATAGAATGAATCAGACTCTTTTGAGCTAAGGGGATAGAAATTTTGCAGAAAATAAACCTTGTTGTGTTCCAGCTAGTCCTCATAGGTCAGAGGGGCTGGGTGCAGCTGGGTTTAATTTCTGATTAGAACCAATTCAGCACTATAAGTCTGGTCACATTCAATAAGATCCCAAACACACAAATAGTGTGGGTTACACTGTAAGTCTGGTCTTATTCTTGATCGCAGATTCACCAGTAGTGCAGTATACCAGTTTAACATTACAAATTGGGTTGTGTTCAATAAGAACAACTACAATCAGATTCACAAGTAGTGTGGTTTATTGAAGCAACAGATTATAGATTCTTCTTAATTGATGTTGATAAATTCACTAGATCTACAAAATATAAGTGTATAGCACTATAATAAAGTGCTCCCAGTTATACTCTGGCATAGTCAGATGCACAAATCTTACCAAAGAGGTGTCCCTGCTTTGAGGAGGAGAGAGGAGAAAGCCTATGGGGTTTGGCTGTTTGTCTCTGCTTTCACACAGGCGTAGGATGGTTTTTTGCACGTTGGGCTTCAAAGGACGAGTTTGGACACTAGTTTTTTTGGTCTTCAGAATTGTTAATTATTTCTTATCAACTGTTGCAGTTCCCTGCAAGGCAACCTGGTTCTGGGGTCAGGCACGGTGACCCAAATACAGAGTCACTCGGTCCACATGCTGCAGACACCAATATGGTGGATAGCAAATGGCATTTATTCAAAGGTTTCAGGGGTATTTATGGCTTGGGTAGTTTATGTCACTTCCTTTGGCCCTGTCCTGGGTGCGGCCAGGTAGCCAAGGTCAGACTGAAGGTGAGGAGGGGTCTTCCTGTCTACCCGTAACAGCCCGAGTTCTTCCGGCCGCAATCCCTAACTCTCCCACATTCCCCCCCCCCCCCTCCATGATTAGTAAAAATCTCATAACGTTATAAAATGTAAAGGTTACAAAATTTCATGGGTTAGTAGGATTAGTGTAAAATCGTGTGTTAGTAACTTTAGCATGCTTTAAAGTAATTGTCGGCGCTCAAGAAACAAAATGTTAGCTGTTTCTAAACGCCTTTTAACGAATACAGCTCTGGTCCATGTGCAGTGGTGAGAGCACTGGACATGGAAGGAAGAAGTCACGATGGCAAAATGTTCTCCCGGCGGTGCCACACGTGACATGGAAACACGAGAATTTCGACTGTTTCCTGGGGAAGTCTGTGGTGCAAGAGGGACTTCTCTCTTCTCGAGGAATTGAGAACTGATTATCTAAAGGGTGGATTTGGTGGTAATGGAATTGGAAATCTAGGTGGGGGGAGGAGGAAGAAATTTGGAAGGTTTTCATCTTGGGTTCTATGTGTTTTGTGTGTTTTTCTTTATAGTTTTAGGTTAATAAAGTTTTTTGTCCTTTCAACCTCAAGTTGGAGCCTGCTCTGCTCTGTCTCTGATCACATCTCACAGTGGATGCCAGGGAAAGAGGTATTCTCGTGGGGGCACTGGCATTGAGCCAGGCTCAAACGATGACAGAGGTGTACATTAAAAACTGGAACGAAGAACCGCTGAAAGAAAAGTGGAATGGACCCTATCAGGTACTGCTGACCACCTTTACAGCAGTGAAAGTAGCCGGCATGGACCCCTGGATTCACTATACCCGAGTGAAGAAAGTCCATCCTGGATCACAGACTGTGTAAACTGTGGAACCAAGACTGCAGATCAGATGTGTTAAATTACTCTGAGATTGTTATTAGTAATTGTGCTAATGTTATGGTCGTTAATGTCTTTGGGATGTGGGATGCAAAAAGATCAACTAACCACTCTTCATTCTAGAATGAAGAGAGAGGCAGAAACACAGGTGATAAAAATTTCTAATGCAGTTCGAGCTGAGAATATAATGATTGGATTACTGAAAGATTTTGCCAAAATACAAAACACCAGTAGAATAACTGCCTGTCTGACAATACCTAAGGCAGCAGGAGACCCAGTAAATTGGGGAATCATAACATCAAAACTACCTGAAATACAAAAGAACAAAACAATTGCATGCAAACAGGTACCTGAGTCGAGACAGGGGGTCAAGGAAACTTGGGAGAAAATAGGAACATAAATAAGACCTATGAGCCAGAAAGACTGTATTCTAAGTGATGGCATACTAGGAACCCCTTTGGGACAGTCAGGAGGCATCACACAATGGCAGTGCTATTTGCCACACTATAAAAAGATAATAGAAAATGTTACAGAAACTACTCTGGTATGGAAGTGTGAGGCCGAGGATCAGAAAGATCAGATAGAGCCTTGGGACAGTACATGATCTGTGAGTATACTTCAAAAATTCCAATATATGGCAAACACCCCTTGGTGTATTAAGTGGGAAGGTTCTGAGAGTGAAACAGATCCAGCAGTAACATACACTGCCGCTAGTAGCAGAACGTGGACAGACAAAGTAAGTTGGTGGGCATGCAATAAAACTTATGACTGCACTTCTGATGATGCAGAGATAAAACAGATACCACCCCTGGCAATAGCCCCACAGATTAGTTGTGCTTGCAGAGGGATCAAACATAAACAAGGCAAAATAAATTATAAAGTAATTATAAGATGTACCAAGAGTACAATTAAAAGTCCAGGACAATTTGTATGGGCAACAAGCGATGGTACCTGGACAACACATCTGCCTGTAGACGGGAAAGTAAAGGAAATTACTTTGGGCCTCCCAACCTTATGTCCAATTTGGAAAAAGTCCCCATTTAATGGAAAACATGAACTTCTGCAGATAAGAGCAAGACGAGAAGTTCTAGACAACAAAAATCCAGATGACACTTGGCAAGAACCCTCTAGCGGAGTGAAATTTGGGTGGGCCCTAGAGTCTTTACTTGGTCCTATAGCAAACTATCAGAGTAGAGAGATGCTGTACAAACTTACAGGTCAGGTAGATAGACTAGCAAGAATCACCCGGGAAGGATTTAAAGAATTAAACGTACAATTACAAGCCACCACAAAAATGACTTTGCAGAATCGATTAGCCTTAGATTTGTTACTCCTGAAGGAGCATGGAGTACGTGGATCTTTAAAGGGACGAGTTGATCATTGCTGCGTTCACATTCCAAATGTAACTGCAGATGTAGAATATGACATCAATCAGTTGAAACAAATAGAGCATGAGGCACAAGAAGAACAAAAAGATTTGACTACAAGTTGGTTAGGAAAAATCTTTAAAGGGTTAGGGTGGCATGTGAGTTCATGGATTAAATCTATCATTGAGAGTGTGATAATCTTACTAATTGTATTCTTAGCAATTTGGTTAGTTTACAGTATTTTAAGGAGAGAAATACAGAAGAAAATGTCCTGGAACCAGAAAATAATAAAGGCACTGACACGAGATCCACGCCCACTATCTTCTGGTTCTCCAGCCCGTGATAGCATCCATGACAACTTTTATATCAACCCTGGATTTGAAGAACATCAAACTTAAATTGAGAAGTAAAGGACTGTATCAAGTGAAAACATTTACACCTATAGTGAAGTGAAAATGCTTTCAAAGGGGGGATAATGATAGTGACGCCCTGGAAAATGCTAAGATAAACTCTGAAATATCAAGCCTTGTGTTCTACCTGCATAAGTAGTATAATTGCTCGCTGAAAATGATTGTTTAGTAATTAAAATAATTATTGTATAATCATAAGAAGAACAATGAGAAACTGTACGTTCCTAGTCTAAGGTGGCCATGCTTGGCTGAAATCTATGTATACTATAGAACAATGTAAGTTTAATAATTAACATGAAAGTTATATAACGATAGAATATAAAAGCATATCCATCCCGAACCTATGTTGGAGTCAGATTTGGGTCTGTACCCCTGATGCCCAGAGCTCTTCAATAAAAGCACCTGCATATAATCATTTCTCGTGATTATGTGTTCCTGAACGCTAACACCTGCGTGCACTCTGCTTGTTAAATAAACAAGTTTTTTCCCTTTCCTCCAAGAAATTCCTTTCGAACTGGTGGGGGGAGTGCCAAAACCTGCCTTTTTAGAGGAGATTCCTTTCAGGATGTTTCCTTATAATTTGTCTCAAATCGAGACAAGCAGGCAATTCCAAAATATCAGAAGTTGAGCAAGTGAGGCAGAAGGCCAGCTTGGCTGATCAGGGATCTTCTTTTGGTGCTAAGGTAAAAAGTGGATGCAAGGTCAGGTGACATGAGATGAATACAGGGATACGGCTTGCCCCTCTAGGGAGAAAATTTGTGTGGCCAAAGCTTGATTGAAGTTGGTCAGTACTGTAGAGGACAACATAAAAGTGCTTTATTAAATATGTTAATAGCAAAAGGCAGTGCAGAAATAATACCAACCTATTAGATAATGAGGATGGTCACCTCAAAAACAGGGACATAGATATCATAGCAGCGGGCCCTGCCAGGTAATAACGAGCATTGACTCCATGATTGCAGAAAGCTAATCGATCCCTTTATTATACTCTATTATACTACTCTACTATTAAGAAGAAAACATTGGCCTTGCAGACAGTCCAATACAGACAGATAGATCCAACTGGTCAATTGAAATTCAAACACCATCACCAGTGTCCAATTAAGAAATCACCCTTTGGTAAACAAATCTCCATAACACATTCCGCGTGTGCACAACAACAGGTGCAGCAAGTGGAGATAAGAATTGTTGCTCATTCTTTTCTCTGAGCTTTCTCAAAGCTTCTCACAGCTTCCCAGGAAAATCATAGGAGAGAGCGATGTCTCTCTCTGTTCAGAGGATATGTGATTACCCCACATAGACAAGGCAGAGATCTTTAATATTTTCTTTCCTGCTGTCTTCAACACTGATGATGGGTTCTGGGGCTCCCAGTACCCTGAGCTGAATGACCATGGCTATGAGAATAATAAAATCCAAATTGAGTCTGAACATGTGCAGGATCTGCTGCTCCAGCTGGATCCCTATAAGTATATGAGGACTGATGGGACTGATCTGAGAATACTCAAAGAGTTGCCTGATGTCATCACGAGAACCCTTTCAATGATTTTTGATTGTCTTGGGAATCTGGAGAGGTCACAGTTAATTAGAAGCTCACTTCAGTGCCTGGTAAAAATATGGAAAAGATTATTCTGGGAGTGTTGTGGGTTTACCTGGGCCAGATGCCAGGCACTCACAAAAGCTGCTCACTCATTCCCCTCTGGAGGTGAACAGAGGAGAGAAAATATAACACAGGTTCATGGGTTGAGATAAGGACTGGGAGAAATCACTCATCAAATGCCATCATGGGAAAAACAGGCTCAAATTAGAGATATGAATTTATTACCGACAAAATTAGAACAGGATAATGAGAAGCAAAATAAGCCTTTAAAAACACCTTCCCTGCCCCCCCCCCCCGCCCTCCTTCCAGCTCTACTTCCTACCCCAACGGCCCAAGGAGACAGAGAATGGAGGTTATGGTCAGTGCATCATCTGTAGCCTCTCCCACTGCTCGGGGAGAGTAGTTTCCCTGCTTCACTGTGGGGTCCCTCTCACAGGAGACAGTTCTCAATGAATTTCTCCAACATGAGTCCATCCGATGGGCAATAGTCCCCCTCAAACTGCTGCGACATGGGTCACTCTTCCATGGGGTGCAGTTCTTCAAAGACCGGGTATTTCAGCATGGGAGCAGGGCCCCTGTCTCCATGGGTCTCCCACAGGATCATAGCATCCTCCCAGGCATCCACCCGCTCCAGCATGGGGCTTCTCCACAGGCTGCAGGTGGATCTCTGCTTCCCCATGGACCTCCATGGGCTGCAAGGGAACAGCCTCCTTCACCATGGTCTTCACCACGGGCTGCAGAGGAATCTCAGCTCTGGCACCTGGAGCACCTCCTCTCCCATGTTCTTCACAAACCTTGGTGTCTCCATAGTTGTTTGTTTCACACGTTCTCACTCTTCTCTGGCTGGAATTAAAAGTGCGCAACAACTTTTAGTTTTGGTTTCTTCTTAAATATGTTATCACAGAGGCATTACTACCATTTCTAATTGGCCCAGGCTTGGCCAGGAGCACATCCATCTTTGGATCCACCTGGGATTGGCTCTACTGGACATGGTGGAAGCTTCTAGCCATTTCGCACAGAAGCCACCTCTGTCGCCCACCCTGCTACCAAAACCCAGGCCATGCAAACCCAGTACTTAAAAACACCTGAAAGACAATGCAGTCTCTGGTCACAGCCAGCATAGTTTAATGCGGGAGAAAGTCCTGATTGCCAAATCTGATTTCCTTTTATGACATGGTAATCCACCTAGTTGATCAAGGTAAGCCAGTTGATAGAATCTTTTTGGATTTCAGTAAAGCTTTTCATACTGTCTCTCACAGTATCTTTCTGGATAAAATGTCCAGCATTCAGCTGGATAAACATGTCATGCAGTGGGTGAGCAACTGGCTCATGGGTTGGGCACAAAGTGTTTTAAGTGAATGGGGTTACATAAGGCTGGCTGGTCACTAGTGGGGTTCCACAGGGCTCCCGTGCTCTTCAACATCTTCATAGATGACTTGGATGCAGGACTCGAAGGGATACTAAGTTAGGAGGTGCTCTTGACTACCTTGAAGGTAGAGAGGCTGTCATGGTTTGACACTGGCCCAATGCCAGGCACCCATGAGAGTTGCTCGCTCACCCTCCCCTGCTACAGCTGAGCAGAGGAGAGGGAAAAAAAAATTAATGAAGGGTTCATGAGTGAGATAAGGACCGGGAGAAAACAATTCAGAGCAAAACAGGCTCCATTTAAGTTGCAAAGTAAAATTATTACTAACAGAATCAGAGGAGGATAATGAGAACTAAAATAACCCCTTAAAACCCCTTCTCCCCCCCCGCCCCTCCCTCCTTCCCACTGATAGTGCAGGGAGACAGTGTATGGGGGTTTTTTGGGTCAGTTCATCACCTAGATTTTCTTCTGCTGCTGTGAGGGAGGAGTCCTTCCCCTGTGAGACTGTGGGGTCCCTCCCACGGGAGACAGTTCTCCTTGAACTTCTCCAACGTGGGTCCACTCTCATGAACAGCAGCCATACCACACCTGTTGCAACATGAGTCCCTCCCACGGGCAGACAGTCCTCCCAAAACTGCTGCGATGTGTGTCTCTCATTTCATGGGGTGCAGTCCTCCAAGGACAGGCTGCTCCAGCCTGGAAGCAGGGGCCTTCTCTCCACCGGGTCTCCCACTGGACCACAGCCTCCTCGAGGCATCCACCTGCTCCAGCATGGGCACCTGCCCCACAGGCTGCGGGTGGATGTCTGCATCCCCCGTGGACCCATGGGCTGCAGGGGGACAGCCTGCTTCACCATGGTCTTCACCACGGCCTGCAGAGGAATCTCGGCTCCAGTTCCTGGAGCACTTCCTCTCCCTCTTTCTCCACTGACCTTGGTGTCACCATATTGTTTTCCCTCACATGTTCTCACCTCCTCCTCTTCTGTAACTAGAAGCAAAAACTCATTACTTTGTTTTGATTTCCTTCTTAAATATGTCATCACAGAGGCATTACCAGTCTCTCTCATTAGCCCAGTTTTGGCCAGCAGCATGTCCATCTTCCAAGCCATCAAAGATTGGCTCTGCTGGACATGGTGGAAGCTTCCAGCAGCTTTTCACAGGAGCCATCTTTGTGGCTCCCTGCTACCAAAAACCACAGCATGCAAAACCAATATAGAGCCCCTGCAGAGAGACCTAGACAAATTAGAGGATTGGGCAATCACCAACTATATGAAGTTCAACAAAGAAAAGTGCCAGATTCTGTACCAGTGACAGAGCAACTCTGGATATATGCACAGACTGAGGAATGAGAGGCTGGACAGCAGCACCACAGAAGGGGATCTGGGGATACAAGTTGATGACAAGTTTAAGTCAGCAGTTTGCCCTGGCAGCCAGGAGGACCAACCATGTCCTAAGGTGCATCAGGCACAGCATTGCCAGCCAGTTGGGGCAGGTGATGTGCCTAGAGGGGAAGGCATACAATAAGTGTCTGAGGTCACTTGGCTTGTTCAACCTGGAGGAGACTGAGGGGAGACCTTATTGCAGCCTACAGCTTCCTCACAAGGGGAAATGAAGAGGCAGGCACTGATCTCATCTCTGGTTACCAGTGATAGGACATGAGGCAATGGCATGAAGCTGTGGCAGGATGGAGTTGAGAATTGGAGGCACAAAAGGTGAAGATCATGGGCTGAGCTAAGAAAAAATTACTGGAAACAGCAATGAGAAAAAAAATGAACAGTAGCAGCAACAATATCTGCTCATTTTAGTGGGGGTACCTTCTCAGGATGGCCAGAGGCTTTCCCATGTCATAACAGTCAAGCTGGAGAGGTTGCTACAATTCTGCTAAAGGAAATGATTCCTGGGTTTGGGATCCCCCAAGGTCTATCCTCAGATAATCATCCGCATTTTATTTCATAGGTAGTTCAGCATGTATAAAATTTTCACTGAATGAAATGGGATTTACACACTCCCTGGAGACTGCCATCAAGCGGAAAAATAGAATGAATCAGACTCTTTTGAGCTAAGGGGATAGAAATTTTGCAGAAAATAAACCTTGTTGTGTTCCAGCTAGTCCTCATAGGTCAGAGGGGCTGGGTGCAGCTGGGTTTAATTTCTGATTAGAACCAATTCAGCACTATAAGTCTGGTCACATTCAATAAGATCCCAAACACACAAATAGTGTGGGTTACACTGTAAGTCTGGTCTTATTCTTGATCGCAGATTCACCAGTAGTGCAGTATACCAGTTTAACATTACAAATTGGGTTGTGTTCAATAAGAACAACTACAATCAGATTCACAAGTAGTGTGGTTTATTGAAGCAACAGATTATAGATTCTTCTTAATTGATGTTGATAAATTCACTAGATCTACAAAATATAAGTGTATAGCACTATAATAAAGTGCTCCCAGTTATACTCTGGCATAGTCAGATGCACAAATCTTACCAAAGAGGTGTCCCTGCTTTGAGGAGGAGAGAGGAGAAAGCCTATGGGGTTTGGCTGTTTGTCTCTGCTTTCACACAGGCGTAGGATGGTTTTTTGCACGTTGGGCTTCAAAGGACGAGTTTGGACACTAGTTTTTTTGGTCTTCAGAATTGTTAATTATTTCTTATCAACTGTTGCAGTTCCCTGCAAGGCAACCTGGTTCTGGGGTCAGGCACGGTGACCCAAATACAGAGTCACTCGGTCCACATGCTGCAGACACCAATATGGTGGATAGCAAATGGCATTTATTCAAAGGTTTCAGGGGTATTTATGGCTTGGGTAGTTTATGTCACTTCCTTTGGCCCTGTCCTGGGTGCGGCCAGGTAGCCAAGGTCAGACTGAAGGTGAGGAGGGGTCTTCCTGTCTACCCGTAACAGCCCGAGTTCTTCCGGCCGCAATCCCTAACTCTCCCACATTCCCCCCCCCCCCTCCATGATTAGTAAAAATCTCATAACGTTATAAAATGTAAAGGTTACAAAATTTCATGGGTTAGTAGGATTAGTGTAAAATCGTGTGTTAGTAACTTTAGCATGCTTTAAAGTAATTGTCGGCGCTCAAGAAACAAAATGTTAGCTGTTTCTAAACGCCTTTTAACGAATAGCACCAGTTTGTGTAATATGCAAGGCCCGAAGATTAGGGTTAGTAAGATTATAGTGATTGGGCCTATTAGGGTAGAAATCAGGGTGGTGAGCCATGGAGACTGGTTGAACCACGACTCGAACCAGCCCTGTTGAGCTTCTCTGTCCATTTTCCTCTGGTTCAGCTGGTTTCTCAGTTCGGCCACGGAGTCCCTGACGACTCCGGTGTGGTCTGCATAAAAGCAGCATTCCTCTTTCAAGGCAGCACACAGGCCTCCTTGCTGCATGAACAAAAGGTCCAGTCCTCTCCTATTTTGGAGGACAACTTCAGAGAGTGAGGAAAGGGATTTTTCCAGCGAAGAGATGGACTTCTCGATCCTTTGCAGGTCCTCATCGATCGTCATTTGCAGTTGGGACAGTCCTTGGTGTTGGGTCGCTAGGGCTGAGACGCCTGTGGCCGTTCCGGCTGCTCCTAGGCCGAGCAGCATGGCTATAGTTAAACCTGTCAATATTTCTCTTTTGTGGAGATGGCTGGTTTCTTCGAAGAGGTAGTACACTTTTTCGTCTGAGTGGTACAGGACCCTGGGAACGATTAGAACTTGGACACAAAAGTCGTTAGAGTGATCGAATTTTTCAAGGAGTACACGTGGGCTTACTCCGGATCCGTGACAGACCCACATCCCCGATGCAGCTGGGATCACCCACTGGAACTTCCCTCCCTTAAGTTTGCCAAATTCTTTGCAGACACTGCCCGTCTGCCTTGCCAATGTTTCATTTGCCTTGGCCCGTAACCTTACTTAGGGTAATGCCTCTCCGGGGGGTGTCCCATCTGCATTGGCGTGGATTGTTTGACTTTGAGAAGATGAACGGGAGATCGAAGGCAACGCCTTCGTAAAATGGGGGTTGTGCATCATAGCATAACCAGCATGATTCTGTGAAGTTTGGGTTGGACTGATTTAGCGATATGAAGGTAGCATTTAACATGTTTATGAATGAATTGGAAAGGTTCGGTTCGGCTAGGAGACTGGATGGGGAGACTAGTTCTGACTTCTGCGTTTCGGGGCTAGAACTACTGTTAACTGCGATCTCTTCCCTGGGTTTGCTCGCTACTAGAACTGGATTGGGTCCGACTGATTGGGACATAGAGGCTGGGAGTCTGATAATTTGCACATTCACCCACTCTTTTGACCCTTGAACGGCTACTGTCCATGTTCTGCCTGTGGTCCAACTGGGGTGATTTGGCTGCAAAACTGTCATGTTGTAGTTAGGGCATTTCCGAAATTTGGGGATTTTATGACTGTTTCAATGGAAATTGCCGTGGAAAAAGAAGGGTGTTTTGCAGCCAGTGGGCGCCCAGGTGAACTGCAAGAACCTGTCGGGCTCTTGTGGATCCCACCCAGGCCCCGACGGTCTGGCATTTGTGACAATGGTTTCGCAGCCCCAATGCCCACAGTATCCCCACCCTGGGTGATTGCAGTAGCTTTTTCCTGGATTTGAGGCTGGACACCAGTAGGTTAGGTACGTTTGTGTGACGTGTGGGGAAGAGGGGTCTACCTTTGGTCGTCCCGGAAACAGGTCGGTAAAGCGAAGTATGAAGGATGGTGTGTTTGGTGTGGTGACTCCTTTGAGCACCTTGCCACTGCTAAGGTGTCGCATGACCCACCTCAATGGCTGATGAGGGTAGTGGTCTGGGCTGGCTTGCCCTTTGGCGACAAGCCCCAACAGCAAAAGCACACAGAAACACCGTTGAGGTTTGGGTCTCACCTGCGCGGCTCTCTCGGGCGCTGCTGGACGGCTTGGTGGTCCATCCTCTGGAACGGGGATGTACGAGTTACAAGTACGCCCCATGAGCATGTCCTGTAAACAAAAACTCACAACTCTCATCAGTCTCGTTCTGCTCATGGTTAAGATCGGGCTTGATTGACTTAAGTGGACACCATTTAATGTGCCCGTCCTTTTTAACAGCCGCATATCCCCGCCCCGTGAGCACCAATCTCCAACCCTGTTCCCACTGCCCCAGTTCGTTTTTGATCACCACCCGCGGGCCCTCCTCTAATGCTCGAGGTGCCCAGTGTTTCTGAGCTGGACTGTTTGTTTCATCCCCCCTAGGGTATTGATTTAATGCTAGCAGCGCAGTTGCCAGGATGCGCGCCTGGTCGGCCGAGGGAATGGTATTGGAGAAGCCTTCTGCCTTTGCTAGCACTTCCAGCTTAGTTTTCAGAGTCCGGTTTGCTCTTTCGACGATGGCTTGTCCGGTGCTGTTGTATGGGATGCCCTGCACCAAGGCGATGTTCCATTTCGAGGCGAATGTCTGGACTGCCTGTGAGATGAAGCTTGGGCCGTTGTCTGTTTTGATTTGCTTTGGAACTCCAAGCCATGCCATGGCTGTCAGCCAGTGTTGGATGGTCGCTTTGGAGTCTGTCTTGAGATGCTGTGTGGCCACAATCATTCCGCTGTACGTATCTACAGTAACTGCGAGCCACGCTCAAGGTTTCAACAGCTGGCATTGTGTAAAGTCTGTTTGCCACACTTCTCAGACTTTGAGACTTCTGAGGTTGACACCACTCGACCATAGTGGCGACTTCTGGCAATGTGGGCACGTAGCGATGACGTGCTTTGCGTCTGCAGTAGAAATTCCGCACTTTTTTGCAAGTGCTTTCACTCCGATGTGAAGAGTTTCGTGCAGGTGACGAGCTTCTTTCAGCGTCCATACACCCTTTGCTGCGGCGTCCGCTTTGTCGTTGCCTATCTGGTAGAACCCTTTGATCGGGTCATGGTTGTTGATGTGGATGACTGATATGGTGCCTTTCCGTGAATAGAGTGCTTCTTCCAGCATCGTTGCCACTGGGGACGCTGACACACCTGGTCCGGACATGGCTAGGCAGAGTTTTGCCACAAATATGGAGTCAGTCACAATGTTAAGGTGTTCCTATGGGAACAGTCCGCACGCTAGTGCCACAGCTGCTGCTTCAAGCTGTTGGACTGAAAGCGTAGGGTCGGTCGCCTTGACACATTGCCACTGTTCTCCTGACTGCCACACTGCCGCCACGGTGGAGGTCTGCGATGATGCGTCCGTGAAGATGGTTGGCCCTGCCTGTGGTCGATTGACCACCTTGGGTGGGAGGTCGATATCGATGACCATGAGCAGCCGAGTCCAAGGGGGTTTCTCTGCGTGGCAAATTTCTCCTCCAAAGCCTGTGAGGGCTATCGCTAGATATTCCGATACTGGTGTTGACTGCGCAGAGAGCTGTTTGCGGAGAGGCAAGCTTATCTTGGACGGCTCGATGCCTAGATGTCTTAGGGCGAGTTTCCTGCCTTTCATAACGAGGTTGCTGAGGCACTCGACTCCCGGGGAAAAGGCTCGTGACGGTTTCCCCAAGACCACCCATAGTATCAGTTGGGCCTTGTCAGGGGGTCCTTGGGCTAAAGCTCCCACTCCCCCCTTTTTTGTAAAGTGGACATACAGATCGACTGGAGCACTTGAATCCCATCTGGTGAGCATGTTCTCTGACATCTGACGTTCGATGAAGTCGAGCGAGCTTACCGCTTCTGGTGTCATGGTTTTCTGCTCCCATGGGTTCTTCCCTTTCAAGAGGTCATTTAGAGGATCCATGACCTCGGGAAGAATCAGGACGATGTTGCGGAGCCACTGCAAGGACCCTACCAGCTGTTGCATGTTGTGCAGTGTCTTGATGTCCCAGTGGATTTTCATCTGGGGAGGGGTTATGTTGGAACTTGTGATTCCTACTCCTAGGAAGGTCACGCATGGTCCCTTTTTTATTTTTGCACTCGCTACCTCAAAGCCATTTGTCCTCAGGGTCTCGGAGACGGTTGACACCAGCTGGTCCACTTGACTTGTGGATGGTGCTGCGATCAGGATGTCGTCCATGTACTGCACGATGGTTACCGTCGGATTGCTCTGCCGGACAGGCGCTAGCGCTCGGTCCACGGTGATCTGACAGATGGTAGGGGAGTTGAGCATTCCCTGTGGAAGCATCCTCCATTGGAAGCGTAGATTAGGCTGCTGGCTGTTTGGGAAGACGATGGAAAAGGCGAAACGCTCTTTGTCGTCTTCATGCAGGGGGATAGAAAAGAAGCAGTCTTTGATGTCAAGCACTGCACAGGGTTGTCCTCTCGGTATAATCGAGTTCATGGGTAGTGACGTTTGGACGGGTCCCGTAGGCTGGATTCGCTTGTTCACCTCCCGCAGGTCGTGTAGGAGACGGAAGCCTTCACCAGACCGCTTAGGTATCACGAAAATTGGAGTGTTCCATGGACTTGTGGAGGGTTCTATATGATTCTTGTGTAATTCACAGCTAACCAACTCAATGAGGACAGTTATTCGAGGCTTTGACAGGGGCCACTGATCGACCCACACTGGGTCAGCTGATTTCCAAGTCAGCTTGATGGGCAATGGTGGGTATGCTACAGTGGCCCCTAAAATAAATTTGTCACCTTAACATCCAGCAGGGCAAGGGCATCTCTTCCCAGTAAGGGTGGACAGTCCGACATCACATATGTAATGAGGGTGATGGTTCTTCCCGGTCCTCTCTCGGTGCAGAGTGTTGTTGCCACTGGTTGGGCGCTCTTGTGGGCTCGGGACAGCCCTCCAACTCCGCCCACCATGGGGGCTGCTTCTAGCTTCCATGGTCGGGGCCAATGTATGCTTGGGATGACGGTGACATCTGACCCTGTGTCCACCCAGAAGGGAAGACAGATGGCCGAGTCGTCGGAGCTGTTGTGGAGACGACACACTGCCCACACGATCAGTGGGTGCTTGCCCACCTTCGCGGCAACGGCCACCCACGGGTCCTGTTCCCATGCTTTTATGGCCAAGGCCACCCAGGGACCTCTTCCCCAAGGGGCTGTTTGTGGTATTCCTGAGGCGCAGGTGGGTTCGGTTGGACCATTGGCTGGGTGGCAAAGTTGGACACTCCCTGAGGGATTGGCAGTGGTGGGCATGGGAACCCTGTGCCCCATTGAGGGTTGCTGTAGCTGGGCCGTTCCACGTTTCCAGTGGGAGGAGGCTGGATACGGCCCGGTGTTGCCAACATATTTTATGAAAAATCCTTTACTTAAGATTTTTCCTTTCCTAGAGCTGAGAAGCCTTAGAACATTAAACAATTCTTATCTGCTGCTGTGGAATGCCACGAGAAAATCTGTGATTGGCTCCGTCAGACTGTTTCTAATTAAGAACTTATCACAATTCACCTGTTCGGCCCGTCTCGGGCTGAGAAGACTTCAGTTTACACATTCTATTCTATTCTTAACTTAGCTTTGTAGTGAAACCTTTCTCTTTATTCTTTTAGTATAGTTTTTATATCTTATATATCATATCATAATAAATCAAGCCTTCTAATGCATAGAGCCAACTGTCTCGTCTCTTCCCTCATCCTGAGACCTCAGAAAACCCCTGTAACAGCCCGGCTGCCCCCTCCCTCTGCCGTTTCCCTGATGCTTGGGTCTGCATTCCTTAGCTACATGCCCTTTCCTACCACACGCCCAGCACGGTCCCCTAGGTTTTCCACGGCGTGGTGGGGCGGCTGCTGGTGACTGTCTTGATTGGGGGCAGTTTATTGCCGCCTGCCCAGGCTGGCCTCCTTTAAAGCGTGCCATGACACTCGTTATTGCAGTGTGAACTGCTGCTTGAATGGGAGCTAGGTATTCTTTATTTGCAAAGTGTCTGATTATGGCAGCTATATTAGATCCCTGCGCTCCGGTGACTCTCACCAGGAAGGCATGTATCGCGGCTGCAGGTGCCCAATTCACGCAAGCTATTCTTATTTTTTCCCAATCGGTCAGTTCGTGTTGCGATTGTTTCCCGATATTGCTTAAGGCTTTATTCGGTTTCGCTTGAAACCGCATTAATTCTGCTCTTTCATCTTCCGAGTCCCAGCCGGACTTAGTCAGCTCCTCCGAGCTGTCTGAGTAGCTGTTGCTTGACTCAGCATCGGAAGTTGACTGCTTATGCATTTCTGGCCCTCCGTGCCGTTTTGTTCGGCTCCGACCCCGCTCCTCCCTTAGGGGGTGGTACCGCTCCCGCCCCCTGGGCTTGTCCTGCCTCCCGCAGGGAGGGATCTCTCCCTTATATCGTAGCGGTATTGAGCGCGGCCCCTGATCGAATCTGCGCTCTTTGCCGCTCCCCTGCGCATGCGCGTCAGCCACTACTCGCGCCTCCGGGCTTTTCCCGCCGTGGACTCGCGTGCCCCGCCCATCTCTTGGATCACCGGCGCTGTGTTTTGCCGTGTGCGGCGGCTGCAGCGGCAGCGGCGGCGGGGCCGCCCGGCGCGTCCGCGCCAGCCGCCCTCCCGGTGCCCCGGGTCCTCTCCGCCAGCTCCCCCCAAAAGGACCGCGCGCGCCGCCGCGCCCCCGGCGCTGGGCCGCCGACGGGCGGGGAAGGGATGGACAGGGGAGTCGCGAATTCCCGGAAAGGTTCCGTGGGGGGACCAGGACCCGGCGGGCTCCACGGAAGGATCGGGAGGTCCCCTGGGGGCTCCGAGGGGTTTGGTCTCGGGCTCGGGAAGGGGTTCGGGCGAGGGCTCGGGGAGGGGTGGAACCCGCCCGGCCCCCTCTCCAATTCAGAGCTGGAGTCTGTGTCCCAGTCGGAAGTCGACTGCTCGGATACTTCCGGGTTGCTCTGCCTTTTTCTTGGGCTCCGGCCTCGCCCCTTCTTGCGGGGGTCGGACCGTTCCCTCCCCCTGGGGTCCCCCCGCCTCCTGTGGGGGGAGGTCCTTGCCCTATAAGGACCGAATGTGAGCTGAGCGCTCTGATTGGTCATACGCTCCTCTGCGCGGGCCGCCCCGTTCCCCCGCTCACCCGCGCATGCGTTGTTAAGCGGGCTGACTCCATTTCCGCCCGGCGCGCCTTTCTTTCCGCCCTGAACACACGCCTCCCCGCCATTTTCAAACGCATATGGCGGAGGTGTATCCCTGTCCTCCCCTTCGGGGTTCGGCGGTTTCGCCGCCACCCTGGCCCCCTCCGCGAGTCTCCGCCAAAACGACCGCGCGTCCTCCTTCCCCTGCGCGTCCTCCCCTTCGTCTGATGGTAAGCCGATCTGCTCGGGACGCCGCGGGTCCGGCGTCCGCGGCTTTTCGCCGCCAGTTTGTTCTAAGTCCTCCGCGGTTTGTGTCGCCGCGCCCACCCCCAGCTGCGGCGTGGCCAGCAACCACGCTTTCGCAGCTCGCCAGGTGTCCTGCTCATTTCTTGCCTTTTGCAAGGCTTGCACGACCCTGCCCCATGACTTGAGAGCTTTCCCCGAGCCACAGGACATGGTTTCTTCAGCTAAATCCTTAGTACAATGGTCCCATTTCTCCGGATGGAGAATATCCACGGGGCTATCTATCGCCTCTAATTTAATAAGTCTCGAAATAGCGAGGCATAAATCCTTGAGTTTACAATCTATTCCCCACTGAACATGCATTTGGGTTACGACCTGCGGGACGGCTTCCATGTCCCTTGCTGGTCCGGGAGCGTCCTCCCCGCCGTACTAGACCCGCTATGCAGCCGCCGGCCCCTGTCCAAGCGATTCCCGCACCCCGGGTGCTGGTTCCCGGAGTTTCGGCACCAGAATGTTGCAGTTCCCTGCAAGGCGACCTGGTTCTGGGATCCGGCACGGTGACCCAAATACAGAGTCACTCGGTCCACATGCTGCAGACACCAATATGGTGGATAGCAAATGGTGTTTATTCAAAGGTTTCAGGGGTATTTATGGCTTGAGTAGTTTGTGTCACTTCCTTTGGCCCTGTCCTGGGTGCGGCCAGGTAGCCAAGGTCAGACTGAAGGTGAGGAGGGGTCTTCCTGTCTACCCGTAACAGCCCGAGTTCTTCCGGCCGCAATCCCTAACTCTCCCACAATCAACAAAGTTTTTTCTCTGCCCGACTTGGATTTGACTATCAGGGCAGCTAAAGGCACTCTGACCGCCCATGAGGCGGTCGCGTTTTTTATAGTAAAAACCACGTATATTATATTTACTCTTCATTCTCAATACTTATCACTCTCGTCACTACGTGCACTTTCACTACAGACTAATTTACAAGTACTAACATCACCACAGAAGATAGATGACAAGAAGAAGAAAGAAGAGCTTTGTGACACGCTTTGATTCTTCTATCTTGTCTCTATAACTTCTCTGTACTAAAACTTCAAAATCTGTGTTTTACCTTATGTCTTCACTATTCACACTCGAGTGATTCTCACAGGTTTCATCTCCTCATACACAGGTGGCACATCTCTAGATGGATCAAAATTAAGCTACCAAGTGCTTTTGGCAACATTCTAAGACTTCTGAGCCCCCCAAGGGTTCTCTTGGTAGCTCTGGACATCAGGAGTGATGTGCTGAGTTCTCACAAAAGCCCATCAACTTGTCTGCAAGGTGGTCATATTCTCATTCTTGGGAGAAGTGGAGATGAGACTGCAGTCAAATATACCGTTACTGCCATCATAAATAGGGGAGGCAAGCCACTTTATATGTAAATTAGAGATATCAAGAGTAACAAAGAGAGACATTACGAAGGCTCTGGATCTTGTGCAAGGGTGGAACAGAACTGTGATGCCTTAGTATCACTTCGTCTTTCACCTGGCCAATTGCAGGGATAAGGGTCATCCAGCATCTGCCTGACTAACTATCAGCCCCATCAGTAGGCTCTCATGCTCACATTAATCCCTTCAACACATATTTTATGGTATATATCATGGCTGTAGGCCTTATTCCTACAGACTCTCAAGAGGCAAATTGTTACTATAGGACACAAAAGAACACAAGCGCACACTGCTGTTCTCAAGGTGAAGAGAAAAAGGGAAGTTTATTTTCTGACTCTAACATTAATAGTTTTCTAAAAGTGACAGTGGATTGGAGGGTGACAGTGCCACCTCTCCAATGACACTGGACAAACTAACAGTCTATCAAATGTCTCCTCTTCTATAAAAGAATGCAAAACAATGAGTTATTTACAGAGAGTGTGTGAGAAAATTAGCTACAAAAATGTCAACATCAGAAGGTTTAGAAAATCTTTAAAAATCAGAGCAACAGCAAATCACAAAATTATGTCAGGAAACACATCCTAAATGGGTGGAGGTTTTATCTGTTTTATTGTTGGGAATCAAGATAACTCTATGGGTTAGAGAGGGAGAAAGTCCCTTCGAAGTATTATATGGAAAACCATATCCTACCAGGAAATCAAACTGACCAAATGTGCTTAGATGGGGAGAGGATTACGAGAAATTATTTGCTGTCTCTTTCTCAGGCATTACCCTCCCTGCACGGGTATCTCAACCAGTGGGCTCCACTTCTGGACTCTCCAGTGTATTATTTCTCTCTCCCCCCCCTCCTGTATAAGCTAACTCCCACAACAAGCAAACAAACAAAAAGACCCCAAAACCCCACCCCAACTTTGTTCCATCAGGAAACTTTTGTCCATCAAAACTGATTTATCATACCAATAAAATTTAATTTAAATAAAGCTATACATACTGTACACTTCTGCCAGAAACTCTCTTCAACTATCAGATACTGAGACAAAATAAACAAGGTGGCCTTAATGCATGATTGCCAAAAAGCATATAAAAATTAAAAGATATTTGCACCTTGACACCTTGCACTTGTGGTCAGCATTACAAATTTGCAAAACAGGACCAGATACCATTTACAAATATTTAGCTGAACATACACAGAGACCCTTTCAATGATTCCAAACCAATTCCAGATGAGAAATTACTGCAATTAAAAAAACAAAAAACCCTCTGCATTTATTATATTGTACAATATTTACAAACTTCAAAATAAAAGGGTTACAAAAATGAGTACATTGATTTATTTAGTACATCAGAATCATTTCTTACAAGGCTTAAAAAGACCCCACATAACACAAACCCCCACTTAAGTAGGATTGGAAACTGGTCTCATGTTGACATCTCAATCTCAGGAGTTTAAACCCAAAGCATTAAGAGAAATCTTCCACTTTGATATACAGTAATACAACCCTGCATTATGGGGACAGTGTGTGACACTTGAGGATAAAGAACTGGTTGTAACATGTACCTACATATTAGGCAGACTACACCATTTCCCAGTTCAGAACACAGTTACGGCAGCTCAAGAGCTTAAGCAGCTTTAAGTTTGTTCAAATTCTGTGCTGTGCATATTCATAACTGGAACCAGCTGGCCTGGATTAGACTATTCTTATAGGTGTAGCTAGCATTTTTCAGTCAGACAATACAATATCTTGCATTCATTTTCAGGGTCAAGACTTTACTGTTCATAGTAATGCCTTGATTCCAGTCTCTAATCAGGAGAGCAATCTTTGAAAGAAAGTAGGTAATGAAGTTGACTTTGAAGAGAATGCTCATTGTTGAAGGCAAATGTTTTATGACATAGTTTATTGTGCAATGTTTACATCCATTAGTGCTAGATGAAAATGGAACTGTGGATAATTACATCCAGTTTACAAGAGAGTACATAGTTTTATGCAAGTATTAGCTAAGATTTTACATTTAAGGTTCAATTTTGTTCTGAAAACATTGCAAAAACCATAACTGTGGTAGGATTTATGACACTGGTAACAGAAATCTACTGTTAAAAACTTTTTGAATCCTAAGCACAAGTAAAGGCTAGGCGTAAAATGAATCAAGAATTAGCCCTGGGAGGACTGAGGATGGTTGTGGATGAGAAGCTTGATAAAGAATCACAGAATGGCTGGGGTCAGAAGGGACTTTAAAGATCATCTACTTCCAACCCACTTGCCATGGGCAGGAACACCTTCCACTAGACCAGATTGCTCCAAGCCCCATCCAACCTGACCTTGAACACTTCCAGGGATGGGGAATCCACAACCTGTGGGCAACCTGTGCCAGTGCCTCACCACCCTTATAATAAAGAATTTCTTCCTAATATCTAATCTAAACCTTCTCTCCTTCAGCTTAAGTCCATTCTTCCTTGTCGAAACCTCCCTCATGGGTCCCCCTGATGGGGAGACCCCTAATAAGTTCTGTGCCAGGAATGAGAGACAGATGGGACTTGGTTTTTTCGGTCTTCAGGCTGTTGTTTATTTTTCTCTTATCAAAAGTTTTGCATACTATGGGGTTCGGCTGTTCGTCTCTGCTCCCACACACGCTTAGGATGGTTCTGGCAAGCTGGGCCTCAAAAGATGAGTCTGAACTCCAGGTTTTTCGGTCTTCAGAATTGTTTATTATATCTTACCTACAGAGTCCCTTCTCTGCCCGACCGGGATCTGACCAGCACGGCAGCCAAAGGCACTCTGACCTTCCCCCAAGGCGGGCACATCTTTTATAACAAAAACTACTTATATCATATTTACATATCCCCAATACCTATCACCCTTGTCACCAGGTACACCCTCACCCCAGACCAATCCCCAAGTGCCAACACCACAGCAGAAGATGGACGACAAGAAGAAGAAAGAAGAGTCTTGTGACATGCCTTGTTTCCTCCATCTTGTCTCCACAACCCCCCTGTACCAAAACTCTAAAATCTGTAATTTACCCTATAACTATGTTTTCCCTTCACCATTCACACCCGAGTAATTCCCACAGGTTCCATCTCCTCATACATCAGTGGCACATCCCTAGATGGATCAAAATCAAGCCACCAAGTGCTTTTGGCAACATTCCAAGACTCCCGAGCCCCCCAAGGGTTCTCTCGGTAGCTCTGGACATCAGGAGTGATGTGCTGAGCTCCCACAGCATACCATCTACATCTCAGACTTAGCGTACAAAGAGAAGGCACCAAAAGCCACAAGACACACAGATTCAAGGTCTTTTAAAGCTGTTTTGTCCAATTAACTCTTAAAATATACTTTATTTCTACCTTTCTACCAATAACTAATTATTTTTCTGTCCACACAATATCTGCATTGCAGTTCTTTCTAACCAATCACCCTGTGCTCCCAACACTTCAGAAAATGGAGTAGATGAAGAACAAGGAGATCATACAATGCCCAAAATCCTCCATCTTGTCTCTGATCTACCTCCATACTAAAACCCCAAAACTCTTAAGCTTTTCACCCTGTGATAAACTATACTACTATCTATTTCACACACTCATAGATTCCAATTCATCCCAAAGTCTTGGAAACTTTCTCCATGGACAAAGGTTAAAAGCAGTGTTCTCCTGGGGATCAGGACTTCTCAGGACAGGCAGAGAAATATTCCCTGTGCCCTGGGTTCCAACACTCGTCCTATCACTGCATACCCAGCTGATTGAGGGAGGTGATTCTGCCCCTCTACTCTCTTCTTGTGAGATCCCACCTGGAGTCCTGCATCCAGCTCTGGAGCCCCCAACACAAGACATTGACCTTTTAGAACAAGTCCAGAGGAGGCCACAAAGAGGATCGGAGGGCAGGAACACCTCCCTATGAAGACAGGCTGAGAGACTTAGGGCTGTTCAGCCTAGAGAAGAGAATGCTCTGGAGTGACCTTATTGCAGCCTTACAGTACATAAATGGGGCCTACAAGGTACATGGAGAGGGACTTTTCACAAGAGCATTGTCTTGGTTAGGAAAGACAGGTGTCTGCTAAGGAAGGCAGGACCCTCCCCTGAAATGGAAAAATGTAAACCCCCTCCCTCCAAAATGTTATACATTTGAAATTAAGGAGGGCTCTCAGGCAAAAATATGGGAGCAGGAAATAACAGTTCTTTATTAGGGAAGAAAATAAAAAGATAAAATAAACAATGCAGTAAACTAAAACAACACTGACAGAGTCAGAACACAACCTGACACCCTGTTGGTCAGGGTGTTGGTAGCAGTCCAATTGGAATTTTGGCCGCAGTCCTCCTGGAGTGTCAGGTGTGGTTCTGTTGGAGCAGTGATCTTGTAGAAAGGTGTAGTCTTCCTCTGAAGATCCAGTGGAAGAGGCAGCTGTTCCTCTGGGAAAAGTGCTGGTGTTCCAGAATCTCAAGATTATATCTCGGTAGGAATGCTTGGCTCTTCCCTCTAGGTGGAGCATCTCACAATGGGATGCTATAGTTCTAATCAGTCATGCAGTGACATTCAATAGCCTGTTATCAGCAGATGTCTCCCCAGAAGGAGAATTGGTTGTGGAAGAGATAAGGAAAACTGCCCACTTAACAGAAGACAACTGCCATACAGATGGCAAATAGAATACAATTTGCTTAGCAATCCAGGACGGGCATGCAGTGACAGGAGAGGGGGGAATGGCCTTAAGCTGAAGGAGAGCAAGTTTAGGTTAGCTATTAGGAAGAAATTCTTTACTGTGAGTGTGGTGAGGCCCCAGCACAGGTTGCCCAGAGACGTTGTGGACACCCCATCCCTGGAAGTGTTCATGGCCAGGTTGGATGGGGTTACAAGTAACCTGGTCTAGTGGAAGGTGTCCTTGCCCATGGCAGGGAGTTAGAAGCAGGTAATCTTTAAGGTCCCACCCAACCCAAACCATTCTATGATTATATGATAAGCTGTCGTGATCAGTTTTAAATGTTCAACTGAAAAGTTGGACTATTAATGACACAATTTAAATGGCAGAGTTCACTATAAAAGCTGCTTTGAAAAACCTAAACCAATATATGTATTTTCAACTGCAATGTGAATTCTATAAAATATATGGCAAGGTAGCATATGATATAAACAGATGTATCAAAGTATGAACATATTTTTAAAAGTGAAAATTTTAGATTCTGGAATAGCATGCAAGAGGCCATAGAGCTGTGCTTTTAACTACATGCATGTGTTTATAAGGAACAGGATTCTCAGCCTGCAGTAGCATTGGGGAACTGCTGTGCTGCTACCACACTAAGATGTGGGCTACTAAATCTGCACAGATCAGGAACCTGCTGACAGTTCTCCTTCACAGAACCACATTTTGTTTCAGCCCATAGGGTGCCAAGTCTTCTCAGCATTAAGCCTCTCACCACTGCTGTGACCTGAATTGTTCTACTTACAGCCCACAGAATTTTACCCTTAGTGCATTACAAAGCCCCTACATATATTTTCACCTGGCTGGATTTGCATGCATTTAATCATATTTATCTGTTATTAAAAGTAGTATATTATAATGCATTAAACTATTCTTTATCATTTACTGTCAAATAAGAGGGAAGAAACAGCAGTTTTGATATAGTACTGTTAGATGTTGACAATTCTGATCAACTAAGGCACAACTATTAATGCTGATCAAGTCATACTTAAGTCATTGAACTACATTTACTTACAGTGCATTAGATGTATGTATTATCAGTGAAAAAAGAGAGAAGGCCAGCATAACTTAAATATTTGAATTCTAATGTGCAATCAGTGTAAAGTGTTACGAACACTGCCCCAAGGGCACATAACTTCCTATACCTGTATTATGCTATTGGACAGCGGACAATCAGAATTCAGCCAGCTTCAAAATAATATACATAATGGACTATAATCATTCCGATCCTCCTGAAAATTGCATTCTGTGGCTAGTTTTTTCAGCACCTTAGTTAATTTAACTTGATTGTAACTGGAAGCATCTGACTATGATTTAGGCATGCTTATTGCTGTAAAAGAAATAAGCCCACTTTCAAACTTATTGTGCAAGTATTTTAATAAGATTTGCACACATCTCAAAGAATTCTATTGTATGACTCCCCGGTCTTGGAGTTAATTCAGCCTTAGAAGAATCAATCAAAGAGGTTGCGGATGGTATAAGGGACATATCTTCAGATTTTCCCTGTGCATCACCATCTGAATCTTTTTGACAGGATCTACAGTTGCTTACAGAACCTGATCTCTGTGGAGTTGCAGTCCCAGATTTTGCTTCAGTAATTTCATCTGGGGGACAATTGGAGAGAAGAGGAAAATTAATCATAAGAACAGCAAACTTCCCTTTTTCACACTTCCAGTCTTGATTTTCTTAAATGTTGATTAATACATAAACAGCTTTTGCAACTGTATGTAGTTGATACAAAATTAAAGCTTATACATATATCAACAGAATTAAATGTCCTTATGAAAATTATTCTTGTGCTTTGAATTGTCCTCCAGGACTATCTAATCTAGTTTAGACCAGCACTCACCGCATTTTTCATGAAGTAGTTTCAGCAGCTAATAGCTAAATAGATTTAGCTTAAACTTAAAACAGAAACATGACAGCATCATAAGGTTAAATCAAATAACAATTTGAACATTGTGTAGATGCTTTTTGATAGTATTTTATTTGCTTTCTTTCTATTTGGTTATTCATACTTTGTATTTCCTTATAATTCATTGATACATTAAATGCTAGCATCTACGTTCTTCATTTTTGGAAGTTTTTCTCTTTAATATGCATTTGGGCTGCAACAGTATAAGTTTACTTCTAAGATGGAAGCATTTCTGCCTCATACTGAAGGTAATTTTCTGCTGAAGTATCTCTATTCTTACTTTAAATACTCAACATTAGTTTTGACTTGCACCTGTCACTAGAAAAAGTTATTTCTAAGATAAGTTAGTGAACACAGAAGACATTGGGTCTTCACATCAAAGCTACGTTAAACTACAGTTTGCAAGAGGGATAGAGAATGGCTAGCTGTGGTGGATGGCAAGTCAGATTAGCTTCACTGTTGGAAGAGAGAGATGCCAAATCCATGCCCTAGGCTTGTATTTCCTCAAGAGTTGAGGCCAGGACTGCAGCTGCCCCAGCTGCATGGCTCTAAGCAGTCATCTCCCCTTCAACAGGAATGGCATTTGTCTTATGCTACAGTAGAGGTCAGTGCAGAAAAGGGATTAATGCCCTGTATCAAATACTACTAGATCTAAGCAAGCACTTGTATGGTTAGAAGGGACAAGGCAAGAATTGCATTGCCAAGTCAGATCAGGTTAAACTGTCATGAGACTCAGCCTTAGCCATCCTGTACTGTAATCCAGCCATATTCCAGTAAATCCTTTTTCCATTACACGTTTTCCTAGGCATATCATGTACACTATTGGCTATAAATAATTTGCTTTAGTCTACTATGCTCTTAAACAAGCATTATGGCCAGTCTGTATTTGCTCCTCCATTTTCAGGAAGGTATGACTTGCAGTTTGTGCTGGTTTTCACTGGAATAGTTCATTTTCTTCCTAGTAGTTAGCATGGGACTATGGTTTGGATTTGTGCTGAAACAGTGTGTGAAAATACAGGGATGTTTTTGTTATTGCTGAGCAGAGCTTGCACAGCATCAAGGACTTTTCTGCTTCTCATACCACCCCACCAGTAAGTAGGCTGGAGATGCAAGAGAAGTTGGGAGGGAACACAGCTGGGACATCTGACTCCAACTGATGAAAGGGATATTCCAGACCATATGACATCATGCTCAGCATATAAAGCTGAGGGAAGAAGGAAGTGGGGGATGTTTGGAGTGATGGTATTTGTCTTCCCAAGTAACTGTTATGCATGACGGAAATGGCTGAACACCTGCCTGCCCATGGGAAGGAGCGACCAAATTTCTTGTTTTGCTTTGCTTGCACATGTGGCTTTTGCTTTCTGTATTAAACTGTCTCTATCTAAACCCATGAGTTTTCTCAGTTTTATCCTTTTGATTGTCTCCCCCATTCTACCAGGGGACAGTGAAGGAGCAGCTGTGTAAGGCTTAGTTCCCAGCTGGGCTTAAACCACAGCAGAGTTGTATGCTGTGATATTGTCACTCTATAACAGTTTTTTCTACAGATCTGTCCAACTGCTTTCAAGACTTCACTTACTGAAAGCGTATGCCCATCTTAAATTTTGTCTACTCCTAACATTGTTGGGTTGGACTTTGCTGACAGCTAAATCCCCAGCCAGCCCTTCATTCACTCCACCCTACCCTTAGTGCAATGGAGGAGGAGAATTGGAAAGATAAAAGCAAGAAAACTCATAGATTGAGATAAACAGCTTACTAAGATGAAGGAAGAAAGAAAAAAAAGTCATGCAAAGGCAACCATGTGCCACCTCCTATAAGCATACTAACATGCATCCAGTCTCCGAACAATGGCTACCTTCCCCAAACTCCCATCCACTCAGATTTTTTGCTAAGCATGGCATCATATAGCATGACATCACTTTGATCAAGCCAGGTCAGCAGTTCAGGTTATGTCCCCATAAAACTTCTTATTCACCCCCAGCCTACTCGTTGGGTGCACCACAGTGAGAAAACAGAAAGACTAGATACTATGCAAGTACTGTTCAGCAATAGCCAGAACACTGTTTTAGTCACAGATCAAAACCACAGCACCATACCAGCTACAATGAAGAAAGTTAACTACATCTCAGCCAGATGCAGTACAGCAATGTACAGCTAAAGTTAAATTTGCATGCCTAAATGCTGAGCTTTATCTTCACTAGGAAAATATGTTCCCATGCTTACTTCAGATCTAAATTAAAGTTTAAATTTGGGGGTAAGGCCACAAAACCAGTTTAGGTTGATTCAAAACTCACCTCCAACAATCCTTCCCCTTTTGCACCAGCAATATTAGTGCTGGTGCAGACACAAAATGGAGCAGTTTGAGAGTTGATATATCTAAAGTGATTATTTAAGGAATGAAACAGCTAACCATCTGATCATAGGAACACTAGACAAGGAAGGAATAAAGAAACATAAATGCAGATCTAGCTTGACTTAAACTAATAAACACTTACATCACTTATAAACAAGTAGTTAAGACATGTTTGCATTTAAAATTATTCCCCTTACAAGTCCATCGACTTATGTATGTCTTTACATACCATCAATGCTACGGAAGTCCAGTAAGTACGTCCTGCTATCCACCTGATACAACTGTAGACTCATTTTGGAATATGCACTTGTCACTGGATTCTTGCTTCGAACACGCAGATAGTATGGATTTACAACCTAGTGCACAAGATATTTGACTTAGTAACTAGAACTGTTTTAGAAGCACTGCACATTGTTTTTCTTATTTCAAGTCAATGATGTTATTAAGTGATTTCAGGTTTACCTGCCAGAGTTTTTATTACCAACAAAAACACACCAAAAAAAACCTCAAACAAAACACCCTACTCAACATATTCCCAGAGCCCCAGTAGAAAGATTAAACACATTAGCAAGATTATTCCTGCCAGCATAAATAGCCTTCCTCCCCAAACCCTTCCTGCACAGCAAACACAAGTAGTCAGTACAGGCACACAAGACTATTTTCCACAGCACAGGAGAGCACAGTTTCATACTTCAAGGCTATGTTATAACACAGCTCAAAAAAAATTACTGTTGTCTGCTGTAAAGACCCTTTATTCTTTACCTTCCATTCATAATCTAGTTGTTTAATTGCTCGACAAACTTCAGCCATGATATTATTTGGTCTACTCTGACTCCGTATTCCCAAGTGCCACTTCGCTCTTCTTACACCTTGGTGTTTTGACTTCTGTGGATTCAGCTCATCAAGAGTATGGCGGGGACGTGGTGCTTCAGCTACTAAGAATGGCACTCTTTCAGGATGAGGTCGAGACAGATTGTGATCATCAAGAAAAAAATCCGGTGGGCTTGTAGCCATGTAGAAGTCTTTGGCCTCATTCATTATTCTTCTATTATCTATAATGAGGTGATAAGCAACCACTAAAGGGTCCTGATGATTTTGGCTGTAGAGACAACTTAGCACTTCTTCTTCAGTGCATTCAAACTTCTCACACACTTCTTTTAAGGCTTCATCATCAATCATGGTAGAACTATATGATGGGTCTTCAGGAAACAGGTACTTGGGAAGGTCCTGCTTAAACCATTCATGTTCTCTAGATTTAAAAATAAAATCTGAGTATATATATGCAAAGCAAGCATTTTTATTATTAAATTATTTTAAAAATAAAATTATTCTTAGTCTATACAAAAAAGATCAACAGTTGTCAATAAAAGTCCCCTTCTGTGCAACACAACAGTACATAGTGAAAAGTAATCATCTCCTTCACAAGATTTTGCTAGACATTTTGCAGGAGACTGAAAAATGCCTCTTTCCTCTAAGGGTTTCAACTACCTGATTATGAATAATATCTTTGTATAAGTCAACCAGCTTTTAATATAAATAGTTGTGGTTTTGGCATTGGGTTTGTAGTTAGAGGCAGTAAAAAGAAAAACAATTTTAGTTTTGAGATATTTTCAACTGAAATATATATGCTACCCAATCAAAGCTATCACTCCCCAAGTACATACAGAAGAATATTTAACAAATTAAAGAAATCTTGATACTGAATAGTTTTTTTAGTAGATGTTTGAACACTGAAGTCACATGCTCCCTGCCCCCAACAAGCTGCCTATGAGTTTTCCATTCAGAAAACCCCTGTTGTCTCTTCAAGCCTTAAAGAGTTGAGGGAAGGCTAGAGAAGAGTTGATCTGTACCTCTTTACTGGTGTATCCATAGGCTAAGAGTGAAAAGTAAATATATAGAAGGAACCAAATACTTAGGTTGCCCAATCATACAGAAATAAATAATTTTGTGTGCCTAGAGTAAGCTGTTTAACTAGTCTAAGGATACGATATGATGCTAATTTTATAAGTATCCTATTCTATAGCATAAAAAATTGCTACAGATTTAAGAGCAGTTATATTGATCAAGCTATAGTCAGTATGAGCCTGAGAACATGCCTCAGCACAACTGAATTGAGCAAAATGTACTTTCATCATATGAAAGCAATTAACTTAGAAGTATAAGAAGTTTTTCCTATATGATTATAAAGCACAGCTCTAGCTGAATAACTGAATATTTTGTTACTATTTGTTATAGTGGGCCTCTTTCTTTGCATGCACATACCACTAGAAAAATTAAGGGAGTCAATTAAAGTCAAAAGTTTATCTTTTAAACTGAGATGATGTCTCATAGCTAACAAGACAAAATTGTTTAGGATTCAAAAATCCATCCATGCTCTGTAGTCAACATTTTTCAACATCTTTTTTCATATCACTTCTCCTTCTGACTTATTTGACATGACTTAGATGAATGGATAGGAACTTAGCTTAAGTTTTACAATGTTTAGTTCTCAGTGCTTTGATTTCTGCAAGGCTTCTCAATGACTTCTATGCCTCAGTCTTCAACAGCAAGTGCTCCAGCCACACGCCCCCAAGTTAAGGAAGGCAGTGGGAGAATGAAGACCCTAAGCCCACTGTAGAAAAATATCAGGTTCAAGACTATGTAAAGAACCTGAATGCGCACAAGTCCATGGGACCCAATAAGATTCATTCATGGGTCCTGAGGGAGCTGGCAGAGAAAGTTGCTAAGCCACTATCCATCATTTTTGAAAAATCCTGGCAGTCAGGTGAACTTCCCAAGGACTGGAAAAAAGGAAATATCATTCTCATTTTTAAAAAGGGGAAAGCAGAAGACCCAGGGTACTACAGCCCAGTCAGTCTCACCTCTGTGTCAGGCAAGATCATGGAGCAGACTCTCCTGGAAATTATGCTAAGGCACATGGAAAACAGAGGTGATTGTTAACAGCCAACATGGCATTATAAAAGGGAAATCATGCCTGACAAATTTGGTGACCTTCTGTGACAGGGCTACAGCATTGCTAGGTGGGGCAGAGCAACTGACATCATCTGCCTGGACTAGCACAAAGTGTTTGAAACTGTTCTGCATGACATCCTTGTCTCCAAATTGGAGAGACATGGATTTGATGGATGGCCTACTTGGTGGATAAAGAACTGGCTGGCCGGTCACATGTAGAGAGTTGGGGTCAACAGCTCATTGTCCACGTGGAAACCAGTGATGAGTGGTGTCCCTAAGGGGTGGGTACTGGGGCCAATACTGTTCAGCATCTTTGTTGACAACATGGACAGTGAGATTGAGGGCACCCCCAGCAAATTTGCTGACAACACCAAGCTGTGTGGTGCAGTTGACACAATGGAGGGAAAGGATGCCATCTAGAGGGACTTTGACACTCTTGAGAAGTGGGCCTGTGTGTCACCGACATGTTTTATGAAAAATCCTTTCCTTAGGATTTTTCCCTCCTGAGAAGCTGAGAGGCCTCAGGAACAAACTGTAAACAATTCTTATCTGCCGCTGTGGAATGCAACAGGGGGAATCTGTGATTGGTCTCATCTGGTTGTTTTTATTTAAGGGCCAATCACAGTTCACCTGTCCAGACGGTCTCGGGCAGAGACAAGCCTTTGTTATTCATTCCTTTTCTATTCTTAGCTTAGCCTTCTAATGAAATCCTTTCTTCTATTCTTTTAGTATAGTTTTAATATATTATCTATCATAAAATAATAAATGAAGCCTTCTGATACATGGAGTCAACTTTCTCGTCTCTTCCCTCATCCTGGGACCCTTGTGAACAATACCACACCTGTGTAAACCTCATCAAGTTCAACAAAACAAAGTGCAAAGTCCTACACCTGGGTCAAAGAAATCCCAGGCACACCTACAGGTTGGGCAGAGAAGTGATTGAGAGCAGCTCTGCAGAGAAGGACTTGGGGATGATAAGTAATGAAAAACTCACCATGAGCTGGCAGTCAGCGCTCACAGCCCAGAAAGCCAATGGAATCCTGGACTTCATCTAAAGGAGCGTGGCCAGCAGGGTGAGGGGGGTGATCCTCCCCCTCTGTTCTGCTCTTGTGACACCCTACCTGGAGTACTGCATTCAGGTCTGGTGTCCCCAACATAAGGACATGGATTTGTTGGAGCAAGTCCAGAGAAGGGAGACTAACTTGATAAGAGGTTTGGAGCACCTTCTCTATGAAGACAGGCTGAGAAAGTTTGGACTGTTCAGCCTGGAGAACTCACAGCACCTTCCAGTATCTGAAGGAGCCTACAGGGCAGGCAGAGAGGGACTCTTTGTTAAGAACTGTAGTCACAGGACAAGGAGTAATGGGTACAAACTGAAAGAGAGGAAACTTAGGTTAGATATTAGAAAGAAATTCTTTATTGTGTGGGTGGTCAGGCACTGGGACAGGTTGCCCAGGAGGTTGTGGATGCCCCATCCCTGGAAGTGTTCAAGGCCAGGTTGGATAAGGCCTTGAGCTATGGAGACAGAGTACAATGGAATTGATAAAGGAGCCTGATATCTTAGGCCTGCCTGATCAAGCAGAAACCATGGGAGAGACAGACACAGATAACTGCTCCCTGGTGTAGAAGTGACCAAGAGACATGTTGTGAAACTTTGTGATAAGATAATGATTACCAGGTAACAGATGTCATGAAGAATGTGTAACCAACGGGAAATTGTTACCAAAAATAGAACCCTATATAAGTGTCATACAAGTCAACCCTATATAAATACTTTGTATTCTCAATAAAAATCGGCTTCTGATCCTAGTTCAGATGTCCCCGTCTCTCCATCGCCGATAATTGGTAGCCCTGTGTGAGGAGCAAGAATCAGCTTATCTGGCTGCAGTCGGTGAGCCCCTCGGAACTGGAAGTGCTAGTGCGAGAACCAGGAGTGGGCCCAAAATAATCTCTCCACGAAGAAGGAGGTGAGCCAGGGGGAACATGGGACAAAGCATGTCTAAAGAGAGAGGCATTTTTGAACTAATGCTTGCTTTGCTTGTAAAACATGGCAAGTCCTTGCCAAAGCTGGACTTGAAGCTCATTCTAAAATGGGTGGCTGTTAAATGTTCTGACATTACCGCCCCCTCGATTTTTACAGCTGCTGTTTGGGATGATGTGGGAGTTAAGCTCTATGATTTAGCCACTACGGGACACAAGCTGGCAATGTGTATGCTCCCGTCCTGAAGAATGATTTTTGAGACATTGAAAAAGCAAGAGCAGTCTCAGGCTGTATCCGCTGCAGATACTGCTGGTCTCCTACCCCGCTCTGACTCTCCCTACCCACTTGAAACTGGCGGCCCTGATACTGAAGAGTGGCTGCAGCCATCAACCTCCCCTCTGCCCAGATAAAGGAGGGGAAGGCATCCTGTCTCACGGTTGTTAACAGCCTAGATCACTACCTGCGGCTCTAGCAGTGAAGAGGACAGGGACCCCATTGATCTGGGACCTTCAGATTATGAGACTGATCTATTCCCTCCTGACTCTCATGATAACTGGATGCAGTTAAAGAAAAAGGCTCTTAAGGAGGGGGATTTAGATAGCGCAGCGAAAATAGTCACACCGGTCAGGCTTTGCAGCACCAAGGGAAACAACCCACAGTGGGAACCCCTTGCTATTCGGAAATTAAGGGACTACGCCACACGGCTGCAGAACATGGGCTAGGGTCTCCCTATTTTGTTAATCTTTTACAGTCTACATTGTTAACTCATCCTATGACCCCCTCGTGATTTAAAGGGACTGGCAAAATTATTATTAACCCCAACTCACTATGCTATTTTTGATGCTCAGTGGAAAAAGGGGTTAGAAGCTTTGCTTGTAAGATTTGTAGGGCATACAAACCAGAATATCACAGCCCTCATGACTGACCACTTGGCCAGAGAAGGGGCGCATTCAGACCCTGTGGGCCAAGCCCGCATTCCTAGAGAAGCCCTTGAGGGCATTACTGAAGCTGCGCATATCACATTTTTAAAGGTTCCCGATGCTGCGACCCCCCCCAAAAGTATTTACTAATGTAAAGCAAGGACCGGCAGAATCTTATATGCAATTTCTTGACCGCTTAAAACAAGCTTGTGAAAGACAAATTGAGAATGACATTGCCAGGGAGGTGTTGCTTTTAAAATTAGCTGTTGAAAATGCTAATGAGGACTGTAAAAAACTGCTTAAGTCCTTGCCTAAGGAGGAACCTACCCTGCTGGAAATGACTGAGGCATGTAATTGCCTTGGCACACTTCAGCATACAGCAACAGTTACTTATGAGGCTGTGGGGGCTGGTATAGCTAATGCCTTTGCAGCTTTGAAGATTACGCCAGGGGACCCATGAACATGCCCTGGGTGCGGGAAATCTGGGCATTTGAAAAACGACTGTTTCCAAAAGGGGGAGGGCAGATCCAAAGCTCACAGTATTTGCCCTCAGTGCCATAAAGGAAGGCATTATGCTAATCAATGTCATTCCAAGTATGATTTTGAAGGGCATCCGATATTGGGAAATCGGAGCTGAAGCATGGGGCAGCACCACGTACAGACACAAATGCTCCACCTGATGCCTCAGAGCGGAACACAGCAAGCCTCAGCCCAGCCACCGCAACAATCAGCCTTTACCACCCCCCACACCAGGAAGTGCCGGACTGGACCTGGCAACTGCCATCACAGTAACGTTACTTGATTCATCTTTTCATTTGCTTCCCACAGGAGATTTTGGACCACCAGGGCAGTGTATGCATGTATTGCTTTTAGGTTAGTCATTCACCTCTTTGATGAGACTGTTTGTTCTCTCTGGGGTTATAGACTCTGACTATGAAATTATGATTATGGCCTGGACACCTTGACCACATTGCACCATTCCACAAGGAACTCAAATAGTTCAATTGATTTTACTTCCCCAAACCATGAGCATACCATTCACAGATGTAACGCGATAAGGGGGATTTGGGTCTACTGGAACACCCAAGTATGCTGGGTACAACCTATATTAGAACAATGCCCCACATGCCGATGTACCCTGACATTAAAAGGACACGAGATAACACTTGTAAGTCTCATAGACACAGAGGCTGACATTAAAGTTATCTCTCAAGCTAAATGGCCCTTACAATGGTCCCTTGCTGAAGTGCCTCAGGCACTTTCAGGCATTGGAGGGAGCAGCTGTAGGCATCAAAGCTGGCACTTGATATAGATCAAAGGCCCTGAGGGACACCTTGCCTCAGTCAAACCGTTTGTGTTACCAGTGCCGATGGTGCTATTGAGGTTCTCTACCAATGGAACTTTAGAATTCAATCAGATTTTTAATGGGGGCCATTGAAGTGTGCAACACTTTAAAACCAACCTGAAAAACAGAAAATCCAGTTTGGGTGCATCAATGGCCCCTACCATTGCAAAAACTGCGTGCATTAATGGAGTTGGTCCAACAACAACTCCAGAAAGGACATATTGTCCCTTCTACCAGTCCTTGGAATTCTTCTGTGTTTGTTATCAAAAAACAAACTGGCAAGTGGCGTTTACTCCACGATCTTAAAAAAATTAACGCAGCTATGGAGGACATGGGGGCATTACAGCCTGGTCTCCCACCTCCTACCATGATCCCCCAAAACTGGCACTTGACTGTTATTGATTTAAAAGACTGATTTTTTTGATACTCCTTTACATCCTGATGATGCTCCTAAATTTGCCTTTTCAGTTTTAACCACAAACATGCAGGTGCCCTTACAGTGATACCACTGGATTGTTTTACCAAAAGGCATGAAAAACTCCTGTAATATTTGCCAGTGATTTGTTGCTAAGGTCCTCGATCATGTTCATCAACAAATGCCTAATATTCTTTTTTATCATCATATGGATGATGTTCTTGTAGCAGCCGAAGAACAGGAAGTCATGGAGAAAACCTTAGCCCTTGTCACAGAAGCTGTAAATCAGGCAGGGCTTTGCATAGCTCCTGAAAAGGTACAAAAACACCTCCCATAGAGGTATTTGTGGTGGCACATTGGAGTCCATTCAATTTCCCCCCAAGCTCTGCAAATTCAGACAAACATTTGCACCTTACGTGATGTGCAAAAACTTTTGGGAGCAATCAACTGGGTGTGCTCCTTGTTAGGAATTTCAAATGCAGAGCTAAGTCCTTTGAATTGCTAAAATAAGACTCAGACCTTTTATCACCTAGGTAACTTTACAAGCTCAGCAGGCGCTGCAATGCGTATCTGATGCCTTAGTAAGCTGACAAGCTGCACACTGGGCACCTGAACTGCCTTTCTTTTTAATAATTTTGCATCCAGCAAAACAGCCCCACACTTTGATTTATCAATGAGACTCCAAGGCACCAGACCCTTTGCTTATCATTGAATGGATGTTTTTACCACACCAAATGACCAAAACCATCAGTACTCAACATGAAATGATGGCCTAACTAGTTGTTAAGGCCTGACAAAGACTCACTTCTCTTGCAGGAGTGGAATTTTCCACTATCTTCCTACCTCTTACCACCTTTTATTAGAATTGGATATTTCAGGAATCAGAGGCTGTTCAGATGGCCTTTGCCAAATTCAGCGGACAAATCTCAATACATCCTCCAAAACATAAGCTTTTAACACCTCTATTTCAATTGATGGAAAAACCAAAGAAGAGTGAGGTTCCACTTCAAGCCTTAACAGTATTCATAGGTGGTTCTGGTTGCACTGATAAATCAGAGGTAATATGGAGAGGCCCCTCTACTAGTGCCTGGAGAGCAGATGTATCCACAATTGAGTGGTCCCCCCAAATTGTTGAACTTGCTGCTGTTGTCAGAGCTTTTCAAAAATTTTCTGTTCCTTTCAATGTGGTTACAGATTCAGCTTATGTTGCAGGAATCATGATGAGAGCTGAAGCATCAGAGAGGCTAAAAATTCAAAACTTTTTAATTGGTTGCAGCTCCTTGTTTTTTCTTATAAAATAGAACATCTCCTTACTTTGTTATGCATATTCGATTGCATATAGACCTTCCCAGATTTTTGGCTGAAGGGAACAGACAAGCTGACCTTTGAACAATGCCTGTACTACAAACTGTTCTACCTAAAAAGATAGAACAGGCTAAATTGAGCCATTCTTTTTTTCACCAAGATGCTGCTGCTTTGCTTCGACACATTGGCATTACCAAAGCCCAAGCTTCAGCAATTATTGGTGTTTGTCCTGATTGCCAAAGGTGTTCTTTTTCTTCTGTTGCAGGAGGTGTTAATCCCAGAGGGTTTCAGAGCCTTCAAATCTGGCAGTCAGACTTTACCCATTTTTCTGAATTTGGTTGTTTAAAATACATTCATTCCTCTACTGATACCTTTTTTGGTGCTCTTTTTGCATCAGCCCATTCAAGGGAAACAGCTAAAGATGTCTGTAGACACTTCACTGCTGTTTTTGCAACTCTTGGTATACCATCTGAAGTAAGGACAGACAATGGACCAGCTTATACTTCCCATCGAGTTACTACCTTTTTTGCCTTATGGGGAATTATGCACAAAACAAGTACTTCTCATTCCCCAACAGGACAATCTATCATTGAATGGGCTTATGGCTCCCTCAAGCATCTCTTAAGTCAACAGAAGGGGGGAAACAGAGATGGCATCCTTGCCGAGAGACTACAGAAAGCCCTTTATGCTTTCAACTCTTTGCATTGTTCTTTGATGGACCCCAACCCACTGATTGTTCGACATTTTAATTGTAATTTACAATTGCAACAAAAGGAAAAACCCCCGGTTTTAGTGAAGGATCCAGAATCCAGTAAAATATTGGGGCCTTATCCTTTGGTCACCTGGGGTAGAGGTTTTGCTTGTGTCTCCACAGAGAATGGTACCAAGTGGATTCCAGCAAAGAATGTGAAGCCATTTACAGAACCTTTGCATCACCAGAAGATTCACCTTTAACACCAACATCGGAGGAGAATCCTTGTGAACAGGACCTCACCATCACATCAGCACCTGTTTGACCTATGCAAATGTGTTGAATATGGGATACTGTGGTACTGCACATCTCATAAAAGGCAAGGTGCTTGCTGTTAATATGATCCAATGAGAAGCAGCAGAAATAACACACAAATTCAACAATTAGTGTGTGCGTATAAGTTTGATCTACCTGAACAATTGGAAATTACTCCAAAGCAGTGGCTTATTCCTACTGAGAATAAGGATAAATGATGACCTCCTGAATACTATGGTATTTACTGGGAATTGTTTCTAGTGCTCAGACATGGCCTGTTAACCAACCTAAAACAGATGTTTGGGTAACCTTAGTGAATGTTACAGGACAAGATACGTTGTGTTTGGCCACTGCATCCCCTGATAATCCTTTTTCAACATGCCTTGCTGCTCTGCCCTTAGACAATTGGCCTTGCCTGAGTCAGGCAAATACAATGTTGCAAAACAGTAATCATGCTGACGCCTGGGATCAATGGACCCCTTATTTTCCTTGGTGTCCCTTGAGCCTTAAGAGTTTGAACTCCTGGGCTCAGTGAAAATGGATCTTTGTGTAAGGTTTAATTATTTTGGGAAAAATCAGTCTAAGCCTTAGGATGTTTCCCCTCATTAACCTGTCTGTAAAAATGCGAGCGCTTGGTGTAATTATATATCCAGGATTTTTTCTTGCTCAACCAATGCTCCATAATTTTTACCTCCTGGAGTATTTTTAATTTGTGGGGATTGGGCTTGGCCTGCCATCCCATAGCATATTAAAAGGAAGACCATGTAGCCTTGGGCGATTATCCCTTTTAACCCCAAACATGTCTGTGATTTTTTGTCATGGTATGATAGGTTGGATTCAAACCTATATAGGGGACCCTCAGCCAACCCTGTTCAAGTTTAGATGCAAGCACACCACTGGCCAGAGATCTGAGTGGAGAGAGATCTCAACCAATCAGCTGTTTCACATGGGACTTTCAAACCCCCTATATAAAGAGTCTTCCATAATAAACTGCTGCTGTTTGTCTCATGATCTTCAGAGAGTTCATGTCATTTGTCTGTCTCTGATCACAACCTCACGTAACACGTGGTGCTCCTGTGTGAGGACACAGCCATCTCTGTGTACAGTGCAGGGGAGACAAAAACAGCATAGGATCCGGAGAAGCTGGAAAAGCTGAAAAAAAACCCCCAAATGGCATAGGAGCCAGAGAAGCTGAAAAAGCTGAAAAATAGAAGAAAAACCCTACCAAAGAAATCGTGGCTTTGTCTCTGTGCAAGATCATCCAGTTATGAAGGTATGGAAACTTCTTCTTGCGGAATGGGATGTAGATTATGATGGAGAGGCATTGTTAGCTTTACTAACGTGGGCTAAGAACCACGGATTGGACACAACTAAAGAGGCTGCCCTTGATTTGAATACTTGGGCATGAACCGGCCAATTTATAATTCAAGCAGCTTCCAGAGGTGATGAAAGCCCAATAAAAGTTATAAAGCCCCAGAAACTTATTTTAGATTTGATAAGTGTTGCAGTAAAGTAGAAAAATTATAAGAAAAAAGCCTCAAAATATCAGGCCTGCTCTGTTAGCCTGTCATTTCTTCTAAGGGAAGCTAGCACTTTGCAAGTTCCCATATGAAAGCAATCCTGGTGTGAGCAGTTTGTTAGCATAACAATCTATTCCTGCGTGAAAAAACAACTAGCCACCTCTATGAACTGTTTTTACACCGTTAGATAGAAAAATGAAAATTATCTCTCACAAACAAGTTTTCCTGCATCTACACACCGGGGGTTTGAGTGACCAATCAATACAGGATAACAACTTGTTACTAACCAATAAAAGTAATTGGCAAGAAAGCTACTAACCAAGTGGAGTAACACACGAGGTCTGTAAAACTGTATAAAACTGAGCTACATGAATAAAGAAGGGGCTTTTTTCCACCATGAAGAAAATGGAGTCGGTGTGATTTATTCCCATAGATGAGATTGTTAAATACCGGGGCATATGGCAAGGACTGGGCACCAGAGGCATTAGCGGGGGAGTTGGGCACCCTTCGAAGCCCACAGAGGATGTGGCTGGATGAAATGGTCACCCTGTGGGGCTCTGCTGTCCTGTGTGGCTGCGCCACCCTGAATGTGTCCCCTGAACCGGCACTGTTCCCTGTCAAGATGCTTTCCACAACCCCCACACGTGGCAGTGCCCTGGTGCATGGACAAACTGCATCAGGCAACAACGAGCCAGATTATGTGATCGCCCCACGTGGCAGGGCCTCAGCGTGTTTCCACTGTGCAACAGGGGGCGGCAGAGCTCCGAGCGGCAGCAATTCTGCAGTGGCTGGTGGGGCCCCAGCAGCAGGCAGAACCACAGCAAGCAGAGAAGGTCCGCCCGCACCAAGATGCTGCGCAGTGCCAGAACACCCTGTGCTTCGTGCCACGGGGATGCAGTGTGGTGCCAGAATGCCCTGTGCCCACGCTGTGGGGGTGCTGTGCAGTGCCAGAGCGCCCAGTGTCCATGCTGTGGGACTGATGTGCTGGGTCAGACCACACCACCATCTTGGCTGAGCATCCTGTGACCATGACGCAGGTCCATGCAGCTCCCGGGATCGCCCCCTCACCACCAGAGCTGCCCACACCCATCGTCACCATGGAAACACCTGGACCGCCCCTGCTTGGAGCTGGTTGGCTCAGCCCACAAACTGCGCCCACAGTCCCAGCTCTGCTAGCCATGCCTGCGTGCCGCTGCAACGCGGGGATGGGGCCCGAGATGATGTCACTCGAAATGCCTGGATAGTGTCACTACATCACACCCGGAAATGCACCGAAACCAGGAAGTCCCAGCACTATGATGCTGAGTCCCGCTCCCAGCCCCGCACCTGTCACTGCCATAGCACCATCACACCTACAGCCAAGGTTTTAACAACCCGAAGAAGCCCTTACAACCCTGCCAACAACAGCTCCAGCCTCTTTGATGTTCCGAGCAGAAACCATCCCCACTCGCAACCTGGTAATCTTCTGGATGGAGGTAAAACAAAAAGCGATAGAATGTGGGGATACAGAGGGGGCTGAACTAATTTCTGTACCCATGTATTCACCATCATCAGAGGACTAGCAGTGAGGGGGGGAACAATTGCAGCATTCCCAGTTGTATGAGATAATGGGACAACACCTGACAAATACGTGCCCTTTAATTGGCAAATCCGTTCAGAGCTATGCCAACTGGCTGCTAAACACAGGTTAGGGTCACCTGCTGTTGCAAATAGGCTTTGATTTATAACTGCTAGTGAATTAACCCCCTATGATATGAAGCAAATTGCAAAATTACTCTGCACTCCAGTGCAATATATGATGTTTGAATCAGCCTGGAAGTCTTATGCAGAAGACCAGGGACTGCAAAATTCAAGAGCTTCGCAGCAGGACCCATGTTTTGGGGCAGGGATTTCTCAACTTATGGGACTGCCCCCCATGGAAGACCCACAAACCCAAGCTCGCCTGGACCCCTAAATCCTAGCCCAAGCAAAGGACTTAGCAATGTGAACTCTAACAAAAAGTACAAATATGTCTATGTCTACCCAAAGTTATTCAGGTATAAGATAAAACCCCAACAAACTATATATGCAGTTCATAGAACAATTGCAAGATGCTATCGAAAAACAGATAGCAAACAGGAAAGCAAGGAGCCAATTAATACTACAATTAGCACAAGATAATGCAAATGAAGACTGTAGAAAGATAACAGATGCATTACCTAAAGAGAATCCATTCCTAGAGGATATGATAAATGCATGTCCTAAGGTTGTGACTGGATCTCACAACATGGATATGTTAGCTAATACTATTACAGCTGCTGTTAAACAAACTCCCCATTGCTAGAGATGTGGACAACAAGGCCATGTGAAGGTAAACTGTCCACACCAGTCCATACCACAGGGGACATTCCAAAGACAGCCCCAAATGTACTGGACTCAGGTAGTAAGTGATCAAAGACCTTATATGGTCTGTCCTGCCCTACGTCCTGCTTGAGCCCACAAGCAGCATCCTCCTGACAGCCTGTGTAAGAGACGGTCCGAAGTTTCCCTCTTTTGCCCCACAACTGTCACAAGGACAGAGACTAAGATCCTGAAGACCCTGACCGGAGTTCTGGCCTGGTTGAGGTGGATGCTTGCCAAGCGATTGTTTGCAGGTCTACTTGCTGTGTCACCACGGTCTTACATCTGCTTCATGCTACCTGCCCATCACAATAGCCCATGAATTTCCCCACCTCTTGACCAGATGCCACCCGCTTTGGAGAAAGTCTGACTTTCTGGGGTAACTTTGGTGATCCCCCATGGAAAATCCCTCATCTGCCTCACCACCACCATGATGGACGGAGGATTGAAGCCCCCTCCCAAGGACTGAGACTGAGACCCTTATAATTCCAACACAGGGGCACTACCTCATAGAAATCTGGGACTATTGAAGTGACAGTTCATTTAAGGACTTTCTTTGTTTACAAATTGTTTTTCTGTTTACAAACTGCTTTTCTGGTAATTGGGTTTTTCTAATGGTTCTAAGGGTTAAATGGTTTCTTAGTGTTAGAGTTAAGTTGTAACTTGTACCTATAAGTAGTTAACCTTTGGCATATTAGCCTGAAGGATTGTGATCTTGCCTAACAGCTCCTGGAAGTGAGTGCTACAACTCCAATGGTACATGAGACAGATCAGTGGCTGAGGGGAGCTAGGTTTGTAAAATTTGGTGGAAAACCTCATTCAAATTAGACCCATGCTGTCTTCTGTCACCCTGTCTGCAAAGGGCCCTTGCAGTTAGGATAACAGACAACATTTTGCATTTTTTATTAAAAAGGAAAGGAGGAATTGTTACAGTACAATAGGTTGGATTCAAACCTATACAGGGGACCCTCAGCTAACCCTGTTCAAGCTTAGATGCAGGCACACCACTGGCCAGAGAGAGATCTCAACCAATTAGCTGTTTTAACACGGGACTTTCAAACCCCCTATATAAGAGTCTTCCATAATAAACTGCTGCTGTTTGTCTCATGATCTTCGGAGGGTTCATGTCATTTGTCTGTCTCTGACCACAACCTCACGTACCAATTTTTCAGCATAAATATGCCTCTAAAGTCAAGCAAACCTGACTGTCGCCGACATGTTTTATGAAAAATCCTTTACTTAGGATTTTTCCCTTCCTGAGAGCTGAGAGGCCTCAGGAACAAACTGTAAACAATTCTTATCTGCCGCTGTGGAATGCAACAGAGGAAATCTGTGATTGGCCCCGTCAGACTGTTTCCAATTAAGAGCCTATCACAGAACACCTGTCCGGCTGGTCTCGGTCTGAGAAGACTTGTTTTGAGATTCCTATGCTATTCTTAGCTTAGCCTTGTAGTGAAATCCTTCTCTCTATTCTTTTAGTATAGTTTTTATATATTATCTATCATATAATAATAAATCAAGCCTTCTGATACATGGAGTCAACTTTCTCGTCTCTTCCCTCATCTTGGAACCCCTGAGAACGGGGTAACACCTGACATGCTATTGACAAAGATTGTGATGACTAGTTTGATTTTTGGTATAAAGGACAGCAATGGGCAGCATTGTTTTCCCCCCTGGTGTAGCAGCAAGAAAAGCTTTAGGATTACTTAACAAATTAGGTTATTGTCTAGCTAGACAAACTACTGCTATGTCCTTAGCATTAACAGGACTTTTAGCTGATGTTGATTCTATTAGACATGCTATTTTGCAAATTAGGGCAGCGATAATTTTTTTGCTTTTAGCACAAGGACATGGATGTGAGGAATTCAATGGAATATGATGCATGAACCTGTCCGACCACTCTCAATCAATCCATGCAAGCATTCAAGCCCTGAAAGAGGGTGTAAACAAACTGCAAGTAGATGATGGATTTGATTGGCTAGGTAGACTTCTGGGGGATTGGGAACTTGGTGGATGGATAAGAAATTTAGTTAAAATAGGCTTATATGTATTAGGCATTATATTATGTATTGTTATGGTTATTCCTTGTATTTTACAGTGTGTGAAAAAACTAATAGACAAGTCACTTGAGTGTATTTTTAGTTGAAAGGAAAGGGGGAGGTATAGACAGTAAGAGAAAGTACAATGGAACTGATAAAGGAGCCTGATATCTTAGGCCTGATCAAGCAGAAACCATGGGAGAGACAGACACAGATCCCTGATATAGAAGTGACCAAGAGACGTGTTGTGAAACTTTGCAATAAGATAATGATTACCAGGTAACAGATGTCATGAAGAATGTCAATGGGAAATTGTTACCAAAAATAGAACCCTATATAAGTGCCAAACAAGTCAACCCTATATAAATACTTTGTATTCTCAATAAAAATCAGCTTCTTATCCAAGTTCAGATGTCCCCATCTCTCCATCGCCAATATTAAGCAACCTGGTCTAGTGGAAGGTATCCCAGCCCATGGCAGGGGGGTTGAAATTAGATGATCTTTAAGGTCCCTTCCAACCCTTTAACATTCTATGAAACTACTTTCCATTTTAATGAAGTAGTAAGCGATATATATAACACATTTTTTGTTTTACTGAAAGAACAAAAACATTGCTAACTTGATAACTTCCATTCCTAAATGAGGAAGCATCTTCACTAAGGTAGTATTTCAGAGCTCTCTCCTTGGAGCTTCTTACAAATAAAACAGGAATACCTAACTATGCTATGCATGAAGCTACCTTTTTTTTAAATTCTACCCACTGTTCACTTGTCAAAGTGGTCACCTTCTCCATAATTCTATCTTGAAATCTGGAGTCCATGATGGCTATCTCTATCTGCAGTCTTAAACTTATCAGTATTCTATGTAGCAATTGTCACTCATACACAGGTTCATGTCAGGGTTTTCAAGCTAGAATAGTGAGTGCCATCTTATACATGGAATATTAAACCTCAATAGATGATTTTGCTGAGTCTGCAGAAATATGAATAAAAGCAAGTTATCAGGTTAAAGAGTCATAACTTCCCCTTAAACATTTACAATACAAAACAGCAGTTCATATCAGCAAATATTTTTCTTGCCCAGAGAAGTCAATACCGTACAGTTTTTGCAAACTATTCTGCAGGTAAACAGGCTTTCTTTAGCACTCTTAAATGTAGAATTTCACAGAATTTTTATATGAAACATATATATTTGTTTTACTCTGACCACCAGTAGATACTTCATTGGCTACAGGAGATCAGAGCCAGAGCTAAAGCCAAAAAAACAGAAGTTGAATTTTTCATCTCAGACTATAAACCAGGGACAAGCTATATAAATTATTTCTTTGTTCTGCATATTTTCATTAAAATTAACATTCCAGCCTCCTCTGATCAGGTATCAGTTAACATTTTACCTAATGTTTCTGATTGTTGCTCTCTTCATTGGATCTACTTGCAGCATGTATTTCAGAAGACTAGATACAGATGGATTCAGGTATTGAGGGGTATAAAAGATACCATCGCATATCTTCTTAAAAAGGGTTGGCACGTGATCGTCATCAAATGGAAGTGTTCCACATAACAAAGCATAGAGAATAACTCCACTGCTCCAAATATCTACTTCTGGACCTGCATATAATCTGGGAAAAAAGTTAAATATTAGCAATTTGTGCTTAATACATTTAAATAGATTTTTTTTCTACATTTTTAAATCGTATCATGTTAATCAAGAGTATATGAACTTTGGACAACTAATCTGCACTTACTATACTATTCAGTACTATGCCTTGAACTCTAGTGTCTTTCCTTTTCACAAATGTAAAGGAAACTAGAAAAGTACTTAGTTTTCCTCTCTATTATATAAAAATAATCCACAGAAACAATTTAAGATAATGGCAAACTGAAAGAAACTTGTAGCTACTACCAAGAAAGCCAATGTTATACATTGCTATCACTGTTTGAGTGCAATCTATGTAGTCATCTAGCCTCCAAGTCTTGGAGGCTAAGAAGTTTAAGACAAGTCCACATAGCAGAACTTGCCACATCTTCTATGCTATTGCATGAATAAAACATACATTTGGCCTCCAGTCAGCAAAAGATATTAGGGTAGTGAGCTGAAAGCAGCATATTGGACAATCACTGAGCAAATTCAGACTGAATGTAGATTCTACAGCAGATATTTCACTGCTACTCAAGTTCACAGAGACTTTGCCTGTGTTTCTATCTCTACCTCTACTTCCAAGATCTGAGCTGTAAATGAGATTTTTTAAACCAATTCAGGAACACTGTACACACTGTATTTGGGACATCAGACATCACCTCCACCTTACAAAAACTATTCAAAGCTCGGTCAAAGTCCTAAATATTTATGAAAAATTATCAAGGCATTTAAGAGTTCAGCCCACAATTTCTTAGTATAAAGCTTGTGAATTACACTATTTTGTAGCCTTTAGAATTAAGCAGCAAAATGACTGAAGTACATGCACACATGCATCCAATAGAAAAGAAGCTCATCCATGTATCCAGTAGAAAAGAAACTACCTTCCTGAAATTACTTCTGGTGCAGCATAGTTAGGGGAACCACAGCTTGTTCTTAAAATTCTCCATCTGACATCATATTTGATAGACCTGAAAGTATATAACAGTAACTACTAAAGATTCACAGAGTAAAGTGATTTTACACTAGAAAAGATCACTGGTAATTCAAATTAGAAAGTTAACTAATTTATCTCAGTAAAGAGGCAAAATTGTTTGGAGTGATTGAAATTTTTATATGAGAATGACACACGATCCTGCATTTAGTTTACCAGAAACTTGAGTAACATCAATCCATTATTGCACACAACCTAGGAATGTTCAAAAACATATTAATTCCAAGACAAAAACGAATCCATTCTACATTACACAAGTATGGTAGAGAACAAAGCTGCTCTAAAGGAGAGAGCAACATAGTAATATAGGATTTTGGTCATTAACACAAAAGTGTCTTAAAAACCATATTCTCTTCTAAATGCCAAAGAGGAAGATGCTACCACAGAATTGCCTAAAATTCTTTAAGAGGTTATATAGAATAAGGGAACTCAGGAGTGCACACAGCCTTGCCACAATTTAGACACCAACACTGCTTCAAGTGGTTTCTGAAACACTGCAATTTAAAAATCAAGCCATACTAAACACTGTTAGTGATTAGAGTGTACTTTGGAACTAAGTCATCCTCATTCACCACTCTGGCATACCCTATAATCAGTAAAGAATTACCATTTCTAGAATAGCTGTGTAAAATATCTTTTAGTTTCTTCAGTGAGAGCTGCATAATCAAAATCAGTACAGGCCAGCAAACTCAGCCAGAAATTATGCCCTTACTGGGGGGGAAGAATATGAACGAACACAGCTCGGCTAGTTTTCATGCACCCACATACTTGAACATCATGCTTTTAAGTTATACTTAGAATACTCAGCATTACCAAGCCTCTTTCAGACACCTCGAAGTGTTTTACAAGGGCAAGTATTTTCTACTACACCTACAAGACTTTGAATACTTTACTATGCTTATGTGGTCAGATTTCCCAATACAGACATGTTATAAATAACTATGTAGTTGTTGGCTTTTGCTATTATGTATTGGCTTTTGCAAGTTATTTTGATATAGTACAGTTTGTAATCACTTTTAACTACTTTTGGTATAGTATAATTTGTCAGCTTTTTGTGGCCAATGTCCTGGCCCCTGTGTAGCTTGTGTTCTCAGAACATCATTTATAGATGATATTTTAGTTTATAAACAGTGTGATAAGCATATATTATAGTTTTGGCTTTTGCAAAATGTTAACTTTTACAGAAGTAGCTGTAGCTGTGAAATAATAACTAATGCTTTTATTTTCATAACTAACTGACAATAATGAGAATAACTCATATATTTGTGAAATAGCTAATGTTGATTTAAAGTACTTGTGGAAATAACTAAAACACTGTGCATGGTCAGATAACATTTAAGGAATGGATGTGATTAAAAACTCCTGCCATTGACCCTTTGACTATTGATAACTGTTGCCTGCTGAAACCACAGAGCAGGGGGGCCGTTGTGAGGAAGTGACACACGACTATCAAAATCACAATATACATTACTGCATGTACTCTAAAAAGGGGGGTCAGGGGTCAAACCAAGCTAAAGAATTCCCAGAACATTTAAACTAGTTCAAAGAAATGTTTGAATATGTATAATTTTTCTGAATATGTATTTAACCAATGCAATGGAAAAAGTATATAAGAGTTGTTATGATTAATCGGCATGCCTCTGGCTATGGCTCCGCACCCAGCGCTGTTTACTGTCCCTTTTATCCCTTATAAAACTTTAAAAAATTTTAAAGAGCGAGGCTTGTTTCTCACATACAGTTCCAAGAACTAGCTACCAGTCCTCACAGCAGCTGTGTTGAATAGCTAGTATAAACAATTAAGCTTCTGATTACTTAAGCAGCTGTTATAAATTACAATATAGTATTGGCTTTCGCATTTATGTATTAGCTTTTGCATGTTATTATTAATCACAAAGATTTTGATATGGTACAATTTATAATTTATTTTAACTGCTTTTTGGTATAGTATAATCTGTCAGTTTATGTATGCACCATATAGCTTATATAAATAGTAGCATGATAAATATATCTTAGGCCTTAGCATAATATTAAAATAAAGACTATGTAATGTTAAAATGCTTTTATTAATACAACTAACTCAGAGAATGGTGTAAAATAATTATGTTGTTTCTCACATTTGTGGACTATCTTATCTGAATGATAAGATAACAGTGACAAAAACCAGAGCACCAAGAGAAGAATTCACTGACTCTTCGTTATCAGAGAGTGTAAAAACAACAAGATGGAACCATGAGAAAAAAGAAAATACATTGATTTAATCTACAGGATGGCATGCAGACAAGTCAAAGGTTAAAACCAAGCAAAAGAATTCCTGAAACATCTGAACTCACAGGAATGTTTAAATAATGTATAAACGCTCATGAATATACATATAATGCATGTAATATAACAGTATATAAGAACATTGTTTTCGGTAGTGTGTTTTTGGCATATTGCCAAACACCCCAGTGCTGGATATTGTCCCTTTTATCCCTTATAAAACTTTTAAAAATTTCAAAGAGTAAGCTCTGTTTCTCATAGCAGTTATATAACTAAAAGCACAGGAATTTGCAAAACTGTTCTTATTTTACCTTTTATGCTTTAATTACATTTTTCAGTCACATCTCTAGAGCTTTTAAAGTGAAATTAGAGCAGTTTCTTAGAAACAGTGTATTTTACTAGAGCAATGTAGTTCTTAAACATGATGAACTTTCCCTGCACTGTACTTAAAAGAGAGCTAGGCATCTGCATTTTATAGATAAAGAAACAGACAATCAGAGAGTCAGTTTTGAAGTGGCAGGGTGGGGAACTAATTCTACTTAGCATTATCAGAGAAAATATTAAGCTGTGTCTTTAAGAACCAGCAGTGCAGCCAGGAAGAGAATGGGGGGGGGGGGGGGGGGCGGGGGCGGGTAGGGTTGTGTTTTGAGGGAGCTTTTAGAGTCTGTTGGAACAAGCAGCTTGCTCCCTTTTGCCGCATGGTTTTTGCTTTGCTGGCTGTTTGGACTTTGCTTAAGTGGAGGTTTTTTGGGCTTCTCTTTTCATTTGTTTTTCCTTGTCTCAGAGACACTGCAGTGAGCGGGTTTGAGCTGCCTTAGGGTGAATTCCGCAGCTGCCGGTCTGCAGCCAGGGCATTGCACCGACCTCCCCGCTCCGGTCCAAGTCGACGGTGACTTGTCACTTGTCAGCAGCGCCCGGCCAAGGAGAAAAAACTATGGAAGTGGAGACTTTAGCAAAAGCTGTGACGAAAGAGAGAAAGGCGAGAGCTCTGCTTCAAAGGTGGTTGTTTTGGGTTTGCAGCTGTAGCCACTCGTAAAGACTACATTTAGCAATTAGAAACTGTTTTGACCTGAACTTTGCAAACTGCCGGCAGCAAGAAAAGTGAGCGAGGTCCTGCAGTCGGGCCAGGATCTAAATTAACAGGATCTAAATAACACCAGAAATGTGATCAGATATAAAATAGCAATGCTTACCAAAATCAGCTATCTTGGCATTCATGTGTGCATCAAGCAGCACATTTTCAGGCTTCAGATCTCTATGTACTACCATATGCCTGTGACAGTAATCCACGCCAGAAAGGATTTGCTGGAACAGACGTCTACTTTCCTTTTCATCAAGCTAAGACAAACAAAGGTTTTAAACAATTTTGAGACAGTGGAAGGATAACTTGATTTTCCTCTATATGAATTGAAGGAAACTTTCCAATGACCAAAAGCTATCATTTATAGTTCTGATATTTTATTCAGCAGATGTTATATACTTAGTAATTAGAAATATTAGCACCCAAACATTAACTTTGTCTAATTAAAATATCAATGAACGTAGATATTTAAGAATGATAAAAGATTAAAGTTGACAAAAGCTGATGACACTCAGTATACAAGTGATAAACTTTGGATGCTGCTTATGCTCTTATTAGCAGCTAGCCCTAAACAGCAGACTTAACTGGATATTTCCTATAAACACACCCTAATCCATGTCAAAGTTTGCTCAGTCTAACAACTAACTAAACATATCCTGGCTATCAGGATGGTTTGTCAAAAGTGACTTTAGGACTTTCACAGAAACCAGTCTAATAGTAGAAGAGGGTAATAAGGGCACAACAGTAGCTTTCAATAATAGTTTATAATGAAGAAAGTTTACAGCTACTCCAACTGGGTAACATATCCATCCAGTTTCTACACAGTAATTGTAAATTAACATATCAGTATCATTTATTCTTCAGTAGAGTGGAAAAATGCTACAAAGTCACATACAAAGATCTGAAACATGTTAATATATAACCATTTTTATTTTCAAAACAAGATATAGTCATAAGGTATATTTTAATTGCTAACTGCAAAATTAATGCTGAATACATAACAAACAAACCTTCATTTAACAGGAAGGTTGCAAAAGCAATAACAGAATGCAAGTCATTGATTTGTAGAGTTACACTACTTCTTACCCTTCCATTTTTACAGATATAATCAAACAGTTCTCCTCCTGAAACATATTCCATCACCATGAAAATGTCAGTTGGTGTACTGATGACCTGGTACCTGATAAGAATAAGTATCTGTTAGTCTATGCACTCAGTAAAAGCAGCTAGTTACACTTAGTTAAAACCAAAGTTGTGCAAAGAGTCAGATAAAAGTATACTTGAAAAAAATTAACAGCCCATTTACAGCTACTGGAATGATAATATTTTTCAGAAGTTATTTCCTCTCCTTTCACTATGTGATACCATCGTAGCCAAGATTACCAGGGAATTTGTATTTCCCACAAGGATCAGTCTTTGTGCTTTCAGAGGACTACTCTGAGTCCAAATGTTTTCTGTGAAGCCATGTACAGTGCTGTCTCACAGACATTTTAGTGTTATGAGGAAGGGATTCAAAAGGACTTTGCTAGTGTCTTAAAAAGCACACACCCTTCAACTTTAAACAGGCAAAAACCCCTTGCCTTGTCATAAATAAAGTATACTTCAAGACTTGAAAAAATATTCATGATTATTGAAAGCAATTATATTTTAAAAAGAGACCTAAATTTCTCATTAGTACTTAAGAGTATTGGGTTTATTTTTATCACTATACTTTAAAGTCAGCTTTGAGGTTTTGAAAAAACTAGTTTATGGTCAAATTCTCCACTTAGGAGATTGATATGTTTTCTGCATATCCTTACCTAAAGGTTGTTTACTTTTTTTTCTTCTTCCAGCAGTCAGAAGTGACCAATTTTTAACATAGCAAGAAAATGCACACCGATAAACCTTCAGTCAAAAAATTCAAATACTATATTAAGACAGGAGATAGCAATTGGATGCAAATGAATGCTTCAAGGTACTACACTTAAGCACAAAAATATCCCAATTGTAAAATAATAATTGAATTCACCCATACACTACAGAACTGAAATGTTCTTCCAAGTGCTGATTCTGAGACAAGGGGGAAAAACAGACATGCTCCAGCTAACAAAGTTTTTCTTGACAGCAGTGAGTTCAGACTATCCAGGTGAATGTATGTGTGCATGTATATATGTGTGCATGTATCTATTTTAACAGCTTAGCATTGTAGTGTAACATTACAATAATCTGAATACTATTCTGAAGGAGTCATCTTCAAAGTTAACTTACCTAGCATCTTATAGTCCAAGATGTTTTACCTTTACTAATTTTCTCTCAAATACCTTGGTTGAAAGTGTCATGTACTTGAACATTCTGAAGTCATCACTAAGACACTCTACAGAAATAACATTGTAATCCTTTTAATCCAGAAGCTACAGTGCAACCTCATTTCTAACACCCCTACTGTTAATGACCTCTTCCGTAGTTGTGAAATTACTAAGCTCTATGCTTCAGGCAAACATGAGCAAGCTTATATTTTAGATCTTCATGGTCATTTTCCATCCTCTAGATAGTGAGATAGTGAACAGTGCTGGAAGATAAACCTCTTAGCATCACTGAAAAGAATGAGCCATTCTGCACCTCACATTTTCAGCCTCTTGGAAGATTCAGTCATGTTTCTCTATAGTCAGTTCATTTTTGTAGTTATGGAAAAAGATGTTGTGAAATAGTTACATACCTATAAGTAAGGTTATCAAACCACACAGCATAGATGACCAGAATGCACAAAGAGGCAATTTACATAGGAAAACAAGATGCGTTCTATTGCTAGAGGTCAAAAACCACAACAGGAGATGCTCCAAAGGTTTTTATTTAAAGCATGGTATAAAAAGAAAATCTTTGTGAGGCAGCTTTGCAACTGCATATATTGGTAAAGCATTGTATGAAAAAATTTAATAAAGCATGCTGTTTCAAATTAGACATTGTCTAATTTGTAATATTCAGCTGAAATAATCTCATTACCATTATGCCAAGTATCTTGAGCTGCTACCTAGTGTTGCAGATAGGTAAAACCTTACAAAATGAAGGCCTTGTAAAATCATGGCTCACTCCTGTTACTTTGGCTAAGTAGAAAAGGCCTATGGGAGTGACTCAGCTGAATTAGAGGTAAAAAAACAAGTTATATAACCATTGTGTGTTCACATTGTGGTGTATGGTGGTTGGTTGGATTATGTTTGTTGTATTTTAAAAGTATGTAACTGAGAAAAGCTCAACTGCTTAAAAAGGCCTGGTTTTTGCAATAAAGGAGCTCTCTTTTGCACCTGCCTGGGGAGTCTGCGTCGCTCTGCTTCTTAAGAACCTAGCAGTTCCCTAATACAGCTAATAGCACAAGCAGCATGATCCAAAGTCACCAGCAAATCTATCTACACAACAGTATCAATTATAGCTCAAATGCTATCTGCATTCAGGCTAATAACCCTTCTGTTTTGGAAATGCAGGATGACCAACTGAAAAGCGTGGGACCCATCAATTTTTCCATCATGTCCTTCGTCTTGACCTTTCTCTCAACATGCAGAAGAGAAAATTCTCCCCATAATTCCCCAAGAAAGAAATTGAAACCTGAAACTTGTTAAGATGACTTAGAAGTTTGGCAGCACCAGAAGTACACATTCTTGTTCCAGCCCAAATTTCTCAATTGGCACACTTACACTTCCTATTTTGTTTTAGCTAAAGTTATATACTTTGGACTCATTCATGAATTCTAACTGGCAGCACTAGCAGCTCTGCAGCCAAACCAATCAGCTCAATAGTCTTCTGAAAACTGACCCACTGAAGAAGTCAGTGTGATCTGACACAATCAAATTTAGCTCCAGTATAAGTGCTGTTGACAAATGAGTGTATAGGGATGGCATATATCAGCGAAAGCAGAATAAAAAAAAAAGACTCTGCCAATAAAGGAAACCTTAATTCCAACACCACAATTAACAGTGAAAGCCACCCACATTCTAAATTTGCCCTGCTAGATGTACAGGTTGACTTTATAGGAAAAGTAAAAAAGTCAATAGTATTTTTAATTTATTTCCTCAGACCAGATACAAGGTGTCTACTCCGGGACATAACTGTATTCTGAACTCTGTTGATGAGCTACTGATCAAACAAATGTAAACAGGCACACTGTAAATATCACATTTATTTAGTTAAGCAGTAACAGCTATATTGAAGAGCTCTGAAATATGCGATCACATTTAACAGACTGCACATCTTTCAGGAAAATCTTGTAGAGCACCATCTACACAGGAAAAAACAGGGCACTGACCAACACAACCCTAAAAAATATTTTGAGTAAAGAAAACACAACAAATTTACTATTGAAGTACCCTTTACAATCTTGTACTGAACTCAGTTTCCAAGCAGAAACAAAGCTCAAATGTTACCAGAAAAAAAACAGATGCAGCAGCTAAAACAACTGAGATAGATGTTACCATAAGCATCCATCATGCTACTACCTTCTCTATACCTGCCCAAAGAATTTGTAAGTAAATAACTAATGGAAGCCCTCTGCCCTGCAGAATAATCAGTTTTGTGAAAATGCATTACAAAGTACACCAAAATGGTTACATAGTTGAAAACTGGTTACTTTCCCTAAAGTATACCACGAATAGTATTGCCCTTTAAACATGTTTCAGACCAGTGAGAGCAAGGAACTACTGTTTAAATAGATATTATTATAGCAAGCAAAACTTACAGTTTAATTATATGAGGATGTCTGAAGAGTTTGAGGTTCTGGATCTCCCTGCGGATTTTTCCTACAACATCAAGGCTGCGAATCTTCTGTCGATTTAGGATCTTCACTGCGACTTTATGCCCAGTTAATTCATGTTTACCAACTGCAAGAAACAAGGCCAAGAAATATCACAGTTAAGATGTAAGCATTCCACATTAGCCCCATTATCCTTGGGGAGGTTGAAAACCAGATGGCACATTGTTTCTTCTGCCCTACTCCAATTTCTCCCAGAATTCTATCATTAGAAGATGAACTGGATATGTAGTAACAAACCTTAAACCTAATGCTCAGAAGTCTTGCTGCATGACTATGTTTTTGCACTACGGTAAACAGCATTTTGCATCCCAAAACACTGCCATCCTTTCTAATTATGGAGACCATTTTCTTTCCCTGTACAAGTAACTTCAAGCTTTTGGCTCACTTGGCAACCTGCTCTAACACACTTTTCTACTTTATCTGCAAGGATACTCTTACTAAGGACATCACCGCTATCCTTTCCTCAAAAAGCCCGTTTCAGCAATTACTCTGAATTACTGCTAAAAGTATCTAATCGGTTTACTTAATAATTACTTATCTGTCTTTGGAGCAGTCTAACCCTAAATAAGCTCCACATTCTGTGCAGCAAACACCAGGGCTTTATTATATAAAATAAGTGACAAAAGTTATATGAAATGCACAAAATAAAATCCAATAGTAACTGTGAGAAGCAATGCAAACATGCAACTTCTTACATTCCTCACTTTCTTTCCTACTTCTGAGAGAGTTTCATTTTTCTTTCAACAGGGGAACTTGAAAATGTAAAACATTTCCTAGACAGGTAATCCTCTTAAATTCCTTAATTTTGCAGGTGCTATTGAAAGTAGGTATAATAGCGTTGCTAAGAATATTTTTCTTAAACTCAACATTGTATTACAGATAAACCACAAAAGGTATCTCTTCCACTAGAAGGCTTCACTATCTGCATCAGTTTCTGCATGCAGTGATATAGCACTAATACTATAATAACTACATCACTTTCATCCACCACCCTGAATCCTACCATCTGAAGACAAGCCAGATTCCAGACACACACCTACATGGTTCATCCTTGTCCACTTGAATGGACATTAGTAACAGACCTGTGCTGAACTCAAAATTAATTACAAAGATTACAAAAATAATCTTCACTTTGCTACGTAATGTAATAGCAAATACAAGTTTTTCCACATGCATTTAATCAAGACAAAAATATTTGTATTTTTTCTACTGTAAGGCAGCTTTGCAGCTTTATTATTGTGTGTATGCTATCACATTAGAACTAAATTGTTAATCCCCTGGGCAGAGCATCTCACAATGGGTTGATGCAATTTTATCAGTCATGCAGTGAGACTCAGTGGCTCATTAACAGAAGATATCTCCCCAGGGAGGATTAGTTGTGGAAGGGATAAAGAAAACTGCCCACCTGGTTCTAAGAGTGGGCCAATTAACAGAGGATAACTGTCCCACCTCTAACAGATGGCAACAGAACACTCATCCCCCACCACATCTTGCCTTTGAAAGCCAAGACATTATCCACCCCTTATTCTATTACCATGTGCATCATGCCCAAATCAATAAACTCTACACAATGTAACCTTACACACAGATCATACTTAAGATTAGGTTTCCCTGTGGTACACAAGCGGCTTCTCCATCTTTATGCATTATCCACCAAGTGTAACCAGGTCCTTGAGCAAAACGGATGGGTTTGCCTTTGCCTGAGGTGGGACTAATCCAAACAGTCTTTCCTAAAATACCTTTCACATGTACCACAGAGACTTTATCTCCATCCACTGTGTGCAAGGGCTCAGACTGGGCAGGACCAGCTCGATTGATGGACCCTTGGGTGTTGCCCATCCAGGTGGCTTTTGCAAAGTTAATTTCCCAATTTCTGAAGGTTCCCCTGCCAAGTGCCTTCAGGGTAGTCTTAAGTAGTCCATTTCACTGTTTAACTTTCCTGGCAGCTGGTGCATGATAAGGGATATGATATATCCATTCAATACCATGTTCTCTGGCATTTATAAGGCCATTCTTGAAATGGGTCCCATTGACCAACTAGATTCTCTTAGGGGTGTTATATCTCCACAGGACTTGGTTTTCCAGGCCCAAGATGGTGTTCCGGGCAATAGCGTGAGGCACTGGGTAGGTCTCCAACCATCCTGTGGTGGCTTCCACCATGGTCAGCACATAGCGCTTCCCTTGGCAGGTTTGGGGAAGGGTGATGTAGTCAATCTGCCAGGCTTCCCCATACTTATATTCCGACCATTGCCCACCATACCATATGGACTTCATCTGCTTAGCCTGCTTGATCACAGCACATGTCTCACAGCCATGGATAACCTGAGAAATACTGTCCACGGTTAGATCTACCCCTTGGTCTCATGCCCATTTATAGGTAGCATCTCTGCCCTGATGACTTGTGGCATCATGGGCCCATTGAGCTAGGAACAACTCCCCCTTATGTTGCCAATCTAAATCTATCTGTGACACCTCTATCTTTGTAGCCTGATCTACCTGCTTATTGTTTTGGTGCTCCTCATTTGCCCAACTCGGGGACATGAGGATTTACATAACAGACTTTCACAGATAGCTTTCTACCCTGGTAGCAATGTCTTTCCACTCCTCAGCAGCCCAGATAGGCTTTCCTCCACACTGTCAGTTGGCCTTTTTCCACCTTTCCAGCCAGCCCCACAAAGCATTGGCTACCATCCATAAATCAGTATAAAGGTAGAGCTTTGGCCACTTCTCTCTTTCAGCAATGTCCAGAGCCAGCTGAACAGCCTTGAATTCAGTAAGTTGACTCAATCCACTTTCTCCTTCAGTAGCTTGTGCAGCCTGTCGTGTGGGGCTTCATATGGCTGCTTTTCACTTTCTTTTCATCCCTACGATGTCATGCGACAGGAACTGTCAGTGAAAAGAGCGTATCGTGTTTCTTCTGCTGGTAGTTCGTAGTACGGTAGAGCTTTTTCAGCCTTACTTGTTCCTGCTCCTCTTCGTCAATGAGACCAAAGTTTTCACCTTCCAGCCAGTTTGAAATTATTTCCTCCAAAATCCCAGGGTGATTCGGGTTTCCAATATGGGCACACTATGTGATGAGGGCAATTCATTTGCTCCATGTGGGGTCAGTGGCATGGTGGGTAGAGGGAACCTTTCCTTTAAACAACCACCCCAGCACCGGTAGTTGGGGTGCCAGGAGTTGTTCTTCTGTGCCAATCACCTCTGAGGCAGCTTGAACTCCTTCATAGGCAGCCAAGATTTCCTTCTCCGTGGGAGTGTAGTTGGCTTCGGATATTCTGTAACTTCAGCTCCAGAATCCCAGTGGTTGGTCTTGAGTCTCCCCAGGCACCTTCTGACACAGGCTCCAGGACAAGCCACTGTTTCTGCCTGCAGAGTAAAGCACATTCCTCACCTCTGGTCCGGTCCTGACTGGGCCAAAAGCTATTGCATGAGTGATGTCCTGCTTGATTTGGGCAAAGGCTTGCTGCTGTTAAGGGCCCCAGTGGAAATCGTTCTTCTTGCAGGTAACCAAGTAGAGAGGGCTCAGGATCTGGCTGCACTCAGAATTTTGCATTCTCCAAAAACTTATGGTGCCTAGGAAAGCTCGTGTTTCCTTCTTGCTGGTCAGTGAAGACATTGCAGTGATCTTATTGATGACCTCAGTGGGAATCTCATGCCATCCGTCTTGCCACTTTACTCCCAGGAACTGGATCTTTTGGGCAGGTGCCTTGACTTTACTCTTCTTGATGGCAAAGCTGGCTTCCAGCAGAATCTGGATGATTCTCTCTCCTTTTTCAAATACTTCCATTGCCATGTTCCCCTAATGTCCTGAGTTGACTCTATGATGCTTTTATCCCCAATTGTCTGTTCTGTTTATGCTAAATAATAAGTTTTGCACCTTTAGGACTTGTTCCAGAGAATGAGGAGGGGACAGAAGAAGCACACAGTTTGTTTTCAGACACTGCACTCACTCCTCCACATTCCTGCTCCTGGACTGTTGTTGTCTACAGATAGACAAACAGGACAAAGCTCTCCTTTGTTGTAGTTAGTTTTAGCTAGCTGAGGCAAAGAAGTTCCCGAGACTGTAGTTTGGGTTTTTTTCCCTTTTCTTTAGACCTGTTTAAACTTGCTCTAAACTGAACACCCAGAAGAGCACCAGCAGCTCACACCTGTGGCCCACCGGGCTGGGCCTGGGCTGCAACATTTCCAGCGCCGGAGGGACTGATAAGAGACTGAGTGAGCCAAGCTGCAACCCAGAGAAGGGACCTTTCTGAGTTTGTAGTCTCTTTTGGAGCAGCAAAAAGTTTTATTGTTTAATAAACAGTTTTTTCCACTTTTCTCCAAGGAGGTATTTTTTCTTGAACTGGTTGGGGGAGGGGCCAATTGAATCTGCTTTTCTAGAGGAACCCCTTTGGGGGTTGTCTCCGAAATTTGCCCTGAAACAGGACAAATACATTAGTGGCACTCAATGTAGAGGCCTTCATGTAGTTCTAGTCCCTAGGCTTTTTTAAGGTTTTAATACCTTTCTGGTCACTAAGATTATTGTCTCTAACACATAACTTTTACAGTAGAGGAGCAAGGATTAGAATAGCTATTGTTCTGGGCTTGGTGATAATGATTTATAGGGCGTTTACAAAGATACTGAAGTATGCTTATCGCACACTGCTAAATACTGTAAAGCAGCAGACAGAGGAAAAGGGGCAGAGAGATAAATCAGCAGCTACCCCAGTCACTCAGGCTGCAGCCAACACCCCAGCTCCTCAAGTTGTAGCTAAACCAGACAGTAACCCTAAGCCACTGGCAGTCGCTACAAGAAAGAAGCACACAAGCAAAACCAATCAGCCAGTGATCGACAACGATGATCCAAAAGAAAAAGTCTCAACACCAATTACTGATACAAACGCCAAAGTTAAAGCAATTAACACAAGATCAAAAGCCACTATTAATTCCTATTCCCTGAAAGACCTTTGTAGCCTAAAAAAAGATTACACTGGAAGACCTGATGAATCTAAAAGTAGTTAGTTAGTCCGTCTTTGAAATGCTGGAAGCGAGGCTACAATTTTAAACAGTAGTGAGACGAAGCATTTAAGATCCCTGTCACATAATCCTGTCATCAACCAAAGAATGATAAGGAGAGCTAACCCTCACAGCTTCTGGGCACGGGTCCTGGAAAGTGTAATGCAAAGATATCTGTGTGAAAACGATCTCCATATGCAAGCTCCGGGCTTGCTAGGGCCCCGTGGAGGGAAGAGGCTTAAAATGCCAAGTCAGGGTGAAGTAGCAAAAGAAGCCCCTCTCTTCCACTTTTCGGACCCCAGTTTATCCCTCTGTAACCCCATAGGTCACTTCTTCTTAACCCCTGCTATTGGACAATTTCTGATCCCCCCCTTGCCCTATATAATGGGCTGTTTTAGCCCATTCTGGTTAGAAGAGCCGTTGCTGGAACCCTTCACAGACCCCCCAATACAACCATCGCTGTGGAACGCCAGGACGAGTCTTCTCCTCTCTCGTGTCTGCCTGCCGGCCGGCCTGCACAACACCTTAGCAAGCAAAGAGCTGAAATTATAAAAGAGCTGAAAATCACTAAAGAGCTGATATCCCTTAAGCTTGCTAAGGTTGCCTGCGGCTAAGAGCGGCTTGGGTACTCAGACAGTCTGTCCCCAAAGGACTGAGCTATCCGGCCCCGTGCTGCCTGCTCGGGGGCAAACCTGCCCAGCAGGAAGCCAGAATACAAGACTGCAAAGCATGATGAGCCAACCTGTGATAAGGGAGTAAAATAGGAATGTAAAGTCCTTCGGGTAATACATATGCCAGTTTGATGACTTGATATGGGGTAATTGCCCACATGTATTGAAGAGCTTCAATTTGATGTTGGGTTTGTGACACCAATAACACCGCTCAAATACTGTCTCCTCTAGATAAGGCACAGTTATTCATCAAAGATACCCAAAATACAAGAACTTGAGAATCTGATATCAACAGAGGATGTAAAATAAGAGAAGTTGGGGTACAGAACCATATAGCATTCTGAGGGGTTATTCTATGAATCTTCATGTCTAGGCTAATAGGTTGCAGTCCCACCATGCAATCTACTCGTGTAAACAATTCCCTTTGCCTTCTAGGTAATAATTTGGGAGAGATACCATCTGGAAGAAATTCAGTCCTTGCCATGTTTGTATGATCATTGGATGTTTGATTATGAATACTCCAGCTGTTTAACAAGAAAGACTGCTTTAGTAAGATGCGAACACCACTGTTGTAAAATTTAAGTACTGGTTAGCTTTTTAAAATTATTTCCTCAATATTCCATTTGTTCTTTCAATCAGTCTTTGCATTTGGTGAGGAGGTCCGTAATGCAGAATGAGTTGTTCCAGTACTTTAATTCTGTTATGTTGATTAGCATATTTAGTCAGTTTAGCAAAAAAATTGTCCCAATGCTGTATCCACAGCAGAGAATACATATCACCACCTTCTTGACATGGGCAGGGGGCCAATGTAATTGACCTGCCATGTATTCAAGGCCCACCGACCCTATTTTATCTTTGCCCATGGCCTATATAATGTCCTTAAATGTAGCTGAGTACACACAGTATAATTACATACACATGGCTATAAATGTGTAATGGCAATGGAATAGAAAGCATTAGCAAGATTACCGCCTTCCAGGGTTGTACATTTTTGCTTTTTTTTTTTTTCTTTTCTATGAAGGTAACCATGTCTGGCAGAGTAACTGCAAGGGGGGGGTGACTTTATTAAATTCTCTATAATCTACAGTCATTCTCCAAGTGCCATCTGTTTTTTTAACAGGCTGCCAAATAAGATTGTTAAAAGCAGTCATGGTTTCCTTAACAATTCCCACTTGTTGAAGTGCCTGAATGGTTGGAGTAATTTTCTCTTTTCCCCAGGAATATGATACTGTTTTGCAGTTACAACCTTGTTAGTCACAGGCAGCACAACAGGATCCCACTTTGCCAATCCACCCAAGACTCATAAATTCCCGTTGCGAAGTCCTGAAGCAGAACCAACTGTTTTAAAGTTTCAACTGTTTTTCCTGCCAACATATCAATACCCACAATAGATTTTTTTTAAACTGGGGCAGTTAACACAGTTGTGGTAAATTGAGTGGCTTTTCCTATTAAGGTAACCTTGGCTCAGAGGGCTGGGGTTAAATTCCCCAAAATCCACAGGTCTGTGATGCGCCTTCTTTATTAACGATATCATTATGTAATACAGTAACCTCAGCTACAGTATTCACCAAAGCTAACACATGTAAAATCTCCCCAGATCACCACTTTATAGTTAAAGGAGCATAGGGACATTGGTTCCCCCTCACACTAAGAGACTACAGTGGTAGCAATTTTGGGGGACCTGCCAAACCTTAATTTCTGACATTTGGGCATTTTCCAGGTAGTGCTTTGCCTTGAGATGGCAGTTGGGAGTGGGGCTGGAGTGGTTGGCTTTTTTGCATTGGTGCTAACTTTTGCTGTTGGTGGAACACTTCTGATGTCATAATCTCATTTATTTCTCAGCTTAGTGGGGGTACCTTTTTACAGACAGGTTTCTTTGACTTGAAGACAGGTTTGTTGCTTTCTATGCAAATTAGTTCTCACATGCAGTCTTTCTGGAAATGGGTCGGAGGTTTTAGGGGTCTTGGGTGGTCTTGATCCCCCCTACAGTCCATGCCTACTACTCAGCCTCATTTCTATGCTTGTGATGTGCTGTGTTGTGCTTATGTCCAGGAGCTACAAGAATGTTTGTCCCAGAAAAGTGCTGCCCTACTTCTGCATGGATCCTTCTCCAGCCACATCCTGTTCTTTCCCACAGATTACCAAGTCCTTGGTTGGCTCCACTGCCATCTGTCTATAGGTTTTTGAGACATACATATTAGCCCCTTATCTTCTGGGATTCTACACCCTGTCTGGATTGCATCCTGTACTTACTGCACAAGACACAAGTGTTATCACAATGCTCCCAGGCACAGCAGAGTAAGGTGATGAGTAGCACAGCACTACAGCAGCAATTAAAGCAAAAAGTGGTCACTAACAAGCACTAGATTCTAAGAGGCAAGTGAACCCAACGGCAAGCACAGGAGCCTGCCCGTTTATAAGATGAACTGCAATAACAGCTACAAATTCGATCTAGCACATCCCCAACAAACCTATTATCTCGAACCCCTCTTGGCCTGCATTGGATGTCAAAAAAGGACTGTTGTGGTGGAGCTAGTGTTATAATTTGAACATGTTCTTGAATGTCCCTCCTGTTAATATTTCATCAAATAAAACTAACTTGAAGGGCTAATAATCTGCCTAATTGACACACTTAGTTTAAAAAACCCCCAAACTTGCCAGTTTTATTATTGCTCTATTTCCATAATACCCCTCTGTCTACCTTATTTGGTTTAAGTTGGGTTTTCTTTTAGGCTTGTAGTTACTGATTGTGTGAAGAGTACACACATACATGTATGAACATCAGTTTTTAAGAGTAGAGGTGATAGTAAAAGATTTTAAAATCATAGAAAATTTGGGGAGCTAGAAAGAAAGTTAGGCTTAGAAGGCCCTGAGAAAATAATAAAGGTCGGCCCTGGGAAATGTTAGGCCTTGTATTTGCTAGATCATGTGAAACTGCACCTGTGTAGTCAGTATATGATGATATAATTGTTAGATGTGATTAGATATAATTATTGTTTAAGGAATCATAAGAAACTATGTTAGGGGTTTGAGGGGGATCACGAGAAATCCATGTTTGGATTAAATCAATGTATACAATTGAACAATGTAAGTTTAATAATTAATATGTAACTTATATAACTATAGAATATAAAACACGTTCAGCTCGAAACCATGTCGGGTCAGATTTGGGTCTGTGAACCCCTGACACCCAGAGCTCTTTAATAAAAGCACCTGCATATAATCATTCCGTGATTATGTGTTCCTGAATGTTAACAGAGGGAGAAATCACTTTGTGGTAAAATGTAGCATCGTTCTGCATACTGACTTGCCTGCTATAAGTGGTCTGGGAATTTATTTAGGAACTGAAAGCAAGTGTTAGTGTTCATGGACTAATGCTCTTTTTCCGTAAAAAAAATGTGTTATCTTGTCCCTAAATAATGTGCTATGTTGTTTTCTTCTTGCTCAAGCTGTACTTCATAAAAAGGGCATATTTTATCTGTGATGCACTAGTTTTCTTCTTGAGCACGCATTCATTTAATACTATATCTGTGATTGTTTTCCTGTAACCTTTAGCATCTTCCCTTTCTGGTGATTGATATGGTTTCATCAATTGGCAATAAAAGGATAAACTAACATTTTTTTTTTTAATTTTTTTTTTAGTTAGGATTTTTCTTGAGAGCTCATGTGATGTAGCATATGGCTTCTTGAAAGTGGGTCATTAGTTTTAACAGTGGTGTCAGCCCCAAAAGATGAGTGGGAAAAACCAGTGGTTAATAATTCTTAAAGGGCTCCTGCTGTCAAGATAGCTGTTAATTGAATTCACTCTGCTATTTACCCTTTTACCCTCCACATAACTGGGAAAACATCACATCAGTACCAGTTTAGCTTTTCATCTGGTTGTGCTAGCCTGAGTCAACTATTAACAGGCTTAGCTCATTTGACTGTCCCTCAGATGGGCAGTCATGGAGAAGAAAGCTGTTTCTAGCCAATATCCAGTCAAAGCTAAAACACCACAGAAGTAAAAAGCTGTGGCGTAAAAGAGTACTGGACCAAAATCAGTTATGTGTTAAAAAAACTGATGATTCCTGCTGCAGGCAAATGCAAACGTCCAGATTTTTTTTAATAGTTAGACTTTCAGTGATTTGTACTGAGAAAATGAGGGTACAAATTACCTTTGTAAATATTCAAAATTTGTTCAAGGCTGTAGGTTCAAACTCCTGGTCTGTATTGCCTCCAAAACTGATGTAAATTGGTCTTCCGGATTAAGGCAGTGATTAGAGAACTGAGAATGGACAATGAAGATGAGTTTGCTATCTAATGTTGCTGTGCAGCAATATGCCTTTGCACAGCATCACAGCATTAGCTCTTTTTTCTGTAAATACTAATGAAAACTTTTAGCTCCTATTTCTAATGACTATCTTCCTCTAAGCCTTGGGTTGGCCATTTGGCATATGACAGAAATGCCTCATTAAACACAGCATATGCTTGTTCAGCTTTTTTTCTACAGCCTTCATGACTAGTACCTGCATTTCATAAGAATGTCATATTTACTCTGAATGTCCTCGTGATCTGTTTTTTTTCCAGTTGAAAGCCAGGTGAACAAAGTTTAGACACTGTTGCTCTGCACTTGAACAGTTCAAACGAGTCATTGCTCCTTTAAGACTGTCTTAGAAATGTTCATGTTATGCATAGCCATGGTGACACATGAAGGCAATTGTCATTATCAAAGAATAAAGAAATAGAAGGAAATGTTAGATCTGTAAAGGGAGCTTTTTGCAGTTATTCTTTTGAAGGACTGATAGCTCATTGAGGCTTAGGGTGACTAATATAAATATATTTTGATTGCTTCTTATTTGTGAGGCTTCTTAGGTAATTTCTGTCAAGAGGTAATAAAAAGTAGCTTTCATAAATTTAACACTGGCTTCTTTTCTACATGATATTATCTGAGGTCTTGCTTTCAGTTGTCTTTATGCGAAATTCAAAAGTAGTCACCAGTCTGTTACAACAAGACTAATTTCAAGAACAGCCTTATCAACACCTAAGCTAGGAAACATGACATTAAATAAGTATACCATATCCCCTACCATATACCAACTACAAGCAAAGTAGAGAGGTACAATAGACTATTAAAAACCACCTTAAAAGCATTAGGTAAGAAATCTTTCAAAAATTAAAAGCAACATCTGGCAAAAGCCACCTAGTCAATTAACACCCGAAGCTCTACTAACCGAGTCAGCCCTGCCCAATCTGAACCTTTACATAGAGTAAATAGAGACAAAGTCCCAGTAGTACGTCAGAAGTTTGTTACAGAAGACAGTTTAGATCAATTCTGCCTCAAGTACAGACAAACCCATTTGTAGAGTTTACTTTATTCAAGGACCGAGTTACACATAGGAAATAATACAGAAAGAGAAAAGAACACGATGTATACCTCAAAGAAATCTGATTGTTGAGTAAAAACTATATATAAATATCACTGCTGAATGTTACTGCCATTGTCTGTGTATAACTGTATATTAGATGTAAAATATATATGTTTATATAGTTAAAATATATATTAAATTTAGTAGTAAGCTAGCAATATGGGGATAAGGGGTGGAATGTCCTGAGTTAACTATATAATATTTTATCCCCAATCATCTGTTCTGTTTATGCTAAATAATAAGTTTTACACCTTTAAGACTTATTCCAGAGTGTAAAGGAGAAAGAGAAGAAGTACACAGTTTGTTTTCAGACACTATACTCACTCCTCCACATTCCTACTCCTAGGCTATTGTTGTCTACAGATAAACAAACAACAAGACAAAACTCTCCTTTGTTTTAGTTAGTTTTAGCTAACTGAAGCAAAAAAGTTCCCTAAACTGTAGGGTTTTTTCCCTTTTCTTTAAACTTGTTTAAATCTACTCTAGACTAAACACCCAAAAAAGCACCAGCAGCTCACACCTGTAGCCCACCGGGCTGGGCCTGGGTCGCAACATTTCCAGCGCCAGAGAAACTAATAAGAGACTGAGTGAGCCAAGCTACAACTCACGGAGGGGACTTTTCTAAGTTTGTCATCTCTTTTAAAGAAACAAGAAGTTTTATTGTTTGATATTATTTAGGGTTTATTGTTTAATAAACAGCTTTTTCCACTTTTCTCCAAGGAAGTATTTTTTTCCAAACCAGTTAAAGGAAGAGCCAATTAAGTCTGCTTTTCTAGAAGAACCCCTTTACAGATTGTTATGAACAAAAAAAGGGTTACCCATTTTTTTTCCAAAAGTAGAATTACAAGTTTTACCAGCTCTGGCCGAAAAGTGCTTTTGTTAGCTGCTTGTTGTAATCACCTGTTAAGTATCGAGTCGTTAGCCATCTATGGTTGAGAATTCACTCTATTGTATCAGCATCAGCCTGCTTGTGGCCAGGTGGGAGGATAGCATTCCCCCAGACAGTAGAGGGGAGGGAACCAGGAGTTGATATGCGGATAAGTTTAGAGCCAAAATGCAATAGGGCAAGCCCCTATTCCAAACGCAATTAATAAACCCCTAAACCAGCGAGCCAATATGGAACTCAGAGATCAAAGTGGTCTCTAGACATCAGGGGTGAGGTGAGAAGCCAGCAGAGACTCTGAAAACCTTGATGGCCCCTCACCACAACTTAAGAAGATGCTAGTTAGAGCCAGGACCTGAGTCTGCCAACTCAAAACCGGGATCCTGGGGGTGTATACCCCTGCCTGCTCTCGTGAGGCCGGACCCCCAGCTCTGTCCCCTGGTGGACAAAGCTGCATTTGCCTCCTCCTCCGAGTCACTCCAGGGAGCTGCGACGGCGAACCCGTGGATGCGTCAGGCTTCCCAGCCTTGAGCTGATCACTTTTAATAAAGGCATCAAAAAGGGAGAAATATCTCCTGCCCTGTTTATTTCACAGATTCTCTGCCAAATTTGCCCTAAACCAAGACACATGCTTATTTCTCCCCTTGAAGCATCTTTTCTCCCTTATAAGGGCATAGAGTATTAATAATATTTGTGTGGCAAAACATACAGACAGCTCAAGAATTAAGACTATCTACTTTCATTACATATCTGATGATGATTTATATAAATGCAGCATAAGTAGCTTCCAACAATTATTTCTGTAAATACAGAAGAGAAAAATTTTACTCTTCCTATGATTACTTCCCATTAGAAGTCCCTACCCCAGAGAAGTTAGCTAATACAACTCCCCTTTCCTGAAAGACATTCACAGCATACCAGACGATATTTCCACACCACCACACCCAGTTGACATCATTCAGAATGTAGCCCCGGCTAACACCTTGTAGCCATTGCATCTGGGGGCGAAGTTCCAGGTAACAGCCCGTGAAACGCCTTCTCCCGGTCACCCAGAAAACATGTCAGCCCTACATCACTCTCCCCAACCCCTTTCCCACCACCCCTGTTGGTCCCCGGTGCTAGGGCGGTCACATCCCAGTGACCCACCAGGCTCGACAGATACAGCTGGGCACCACCCCCGATGAAACTCAGACCCCATCCCCAACACTCTGAGCAGGAAACAGAGTGGGACCAAGCCCGAACTAAGGTGGCAGTCCAGCCCCAAAATGCCCCACCACTTCGATCAGGCCTCAATGGTCACCTGACTCCAGCCCCAGAGGACTGACCACAGTCAGGCGACCGTAGGCGGCCATGTCCCTCAGCCGGCTATGGAGACTCATTGCTCAACACACCCGCCCAGCACGCTACCCCACGCAGCCCGACTGGACCGTGCCACTCCGTGGAGCAGGCAAGAGTCCCACTCCCTGCCACTCACCTTTGACTTTGCCAAAGGTACCAACGCCGAGCGTGTCGCCCAGGATATAGTGCCCAATCTTCACCCGGCCATGCTCGTGCTTCTGTTTATCCGCCACTGCCGCCGCCATCTTGAGCCTAGGGCCGAGCCTGCTCATAGACCGTGCAGCAGTACTAGCGGGGGAGGAGCAAACAAATAACACTCATCAACTCAATCTGGAAGTGATCTCAGCACTTATCACTTTCCTGCCCTCCCCTGGGGCAAATCCTTGCTGTTGAGTGGGAGAGGGCTGTGACGGCTCATGGCACCCTAAGGGGTGAGGGTTCTACAGGTGGGCCCTGCCGGCAGGGCATAAGGGCGGGATGGAAAGAACAGCCCTGGGAAACTGTGGGGCAAAGTGAGGGGGCCGGGGTGTTTTTATGCCACCTTCCCTGGGAAATACTGGAAATTCGCACGGATTTCGGGACCGGGAGGGAAGGCGGGTGTAGAGTGCTTCTCAGAAGTGGTGGCAGTTCCCCTCAGCTCTGGCGCAGTGTGAGGAGCTGACCTGGGCCCACCAGCATCAGAAGTGGCACCGTCTGGAAGCTTAAGCTACCTTGTATTCCTGGCTAGCACCGCAATCGCCCGCGAGGCCTGTGCCTGCAGGCAGCGGGAAGCTAGGGCTAAGCGCTCCCCACAATATGGGTTGTCCTTCTTGATGCTAAAGTGAGAAGATGTGTCAAACACAGGCATACTTTCAGTTGAGAAATTGTGATAGCACAATGATATTGCTAGGCTGTCTGCATTGTCACAGCCACGGAGTGCCATGCAATGTGCTGCTGCACACTGCAAGGCCTGCCTGTGGAGAGCACACAGCAGCTCTCGCTGGGGTGGTGGCTTGTATTGATTTGCACAGCCTGGTTTTTGGCAGCAGGGGGACCACAAAGATGCCTCCTGTGAAAAGCTGCTGGAAGCCAATGGCTGATGGCTCTGAAGATGGACATGCTGCTGGCCAAAACTGGGCCAATGAGAGAGGCTGGTAATGCCTCTGTGATGACATATTTAAGAAGAAAATTAAAACAAAAGTCACAGGATTTTGCTTCTAGTTAGAGAATAAGAGGTGGTGAGAACATGTGAGGGAAAACAACATGATGACACCAAGGTCAGTGCAGAAGGAGGGGGAGAAGGTGCCCCAGGCACCAGAGCTGAGATTCCTCTGCAGGCTATGGTGAAGCAGGTTGTCCTCCTGCAACTCATGGGTCCACCGGGGATGCAGACATCCACCCGCAGCCTGTGGGGTAGGTGCCCATGCCAGAGTGGGTGGCTGCCTGGAGGAGGCTGTGATCCAGTGGAAGACCTGGTGGAGAGAGGAGGCTCCTGCTTCCAGGCTGAAGCAACCTGTCCTTGGAGGACTGCATCCTGTGGAAGGAGAGACCCACATTGCAGCAGTTCTGGGAGGACTCTCTGCCCATGGGGGGAGTTTTCATTGCAGCAGGTGCGGTATGGCTGCTGCTCGTGAGAGTGGACCCACGTCAGAGAAGTTCACGGAGAACTGTCTCCCATGGGAGGGACCTCATAGTCTCACAGGGGAATGAGACAGAGTGGAAATTAACCAGAGTAGAAATCCATATCGATTTAGGTAAAAAGTACATCTTTGAATTAAGTCTGTAGCTTGTGAACATAGCTGTTTAGTCTGACTGCGTGTTCTTGCAAAAAACCTATGTTCGAAGAAATTGCTTCAGCCGAAGGACAGAGATAAGGGGAGACAGAGAGGCTGCGGGAGGCAGGGCAGGGTGACCCAGGAGTTCTTTTTGTACTTTCTGATAAAAAAAAACTAGCTGCAAGTGTAACGCGAAATCGCTAAAATGAATATTTATGAACCTGTTGTGAAATTCTATGCATATGGATTCGTAAGGAAGATAAAAAGAGATCTGGAGTTCCCAGAGGTACGCATGTCCTTTTAAGGGGAACGATCCCCACATGCGGCCAGCGCTGTAATAAACATACCAGCTTTACAACTTTTACAAAAGTTGTGGAGTTTGTTTCCTTTTCGGCAATTCAGGGAGGACTCCTTTCCCAAAGAAAACCTCAGGTGACCAAAATTCCCACACCCTGTCTCCCTGTGCTATCGATGGGAAGGAGGGAGGGGCTGGAGGGGAGGAAGAGGTGTTTTTAAGGCTTATTTTACCTCACATTATCCTCTTCTGTTTCTGTTAGTAATAAATTTCACTTCGCAACCTTAAGTTGTGCCTGTTTTCCCCTTGAAGTGTTTTCTCCCGATGCTTATCTCAACTCAGGAATCCCTCGTTTACTTTTTTTTCATTTTCCCTCCTCTGCCCAGCTGTGGCAGGGGAGAGTGTTGGGGATTAAGTTTCTTTCCTTTTCTTCGTTTTTACTTCTAGAATTTTTTCCCATTAATTTGCTAGGAGACACTGACAACTGGGTAGTTAAGACAACAAAGAAGTGGCCAAAGCCTCAGGGGAGGAAGGCATCTGGTTGCATCTCTCTTTTGGGGAGTTTCTTTTCGAGGGGCAGAGATACCGTGAGAATTGGGCAGGTAAAGGGGCGGGGGCAGCTACTAGGCACTCTCTCGTTCTCTGTTTCGGAGCAGGATGGTCGAAGCTGCTGCTTAGGAAAAAGAATTCGATGCCACCGCCATAACCCAGCCCGAAGCCTCTGTTCATGAGAGGAACAACTGAACTGGGACCTTATTATCACCTACCTCACTAAAAGAGGGACCCATCACCATCTGCTCGGGTGCCCGGGAATCCTGAGCTCGTCTCTCCCTGCCCTGCTGGGAGCCGGGCCGCCGCTGCCCCACCCCCACCGGTTCTTCGGCACTGCTCTGGGTTTCTCCACGCTGTAGCCCCACACCCCCTCCCCTGCCGGGACGTCCCGCAGTTCCAGCTATCGCCGCGGAGCTTCTGATACATCTCGTCCACCACCCCGGGATTTTTGCTCATTCCTGCCGTTCCAGATTGGTGCTCCTCAGAGTCCTGCTGGGCCATCGGGAGTCACCAGTGCTCCTGCCGTCTGTGACCGTAACTGTACCAAAGGGGAAAATGGCTGTGGCCGAGAAGGCTGTTACTGGGTTTGTGGTTCTGGTTGTTGTTAATGCCATAGTTGTTGTAGTTGATTTGCTTTGTTATACATACTAGTAAAGAACTGTTATTCCTATTCCCATATCTTTGCCTGAGAACCCCTTAATTTCAAAATTATAATAATTCGGAGGGAGGGGGTTTACATTTTCCATTTCAAGCGAGGCTCCTGCTGTCCCTAGCAAACACCTGCCTTTCAAACCTAGACAGAGGGTGAGCGAGCGATCCTTGTGGGTGCCTGGCATTGGGCCAGTGTCAAAACACAACATGGCTGAACATCCACATGCAGACAGGGTTTCAGGCACTAATAATGCAGTGTGTTGCATATGGTTAAAAAAACATTTTTTCTAGTAATAGTCTTAAATATGATTCAAAAAACATTCAGTATTACTTGTTACAGTCATGAATTTAACAGAAAGTTGGAAAAAAAATTTAGATCCCTGAAGAGTTTTTATGTGTTAAAGCATCCCCCTAACCTAATGGGACAAGAAATTTAAACCCATCTGTTCATTACTATGGAATAAAAAATATGAAAGCTTTAATAAGAAATATGGTATGAAAAAACATTTCATAAAACATTACAGACTGTGTATGGTAATAGTTCTGTACAGAATCACAGAATTTTAAGGGGTTGGAATGGACCTTAAAGATCATCTACTTCCATCCCCCTGCCATGGGCAGGGACACCTTCCACTAGGCCAGGTTACTCCAAGCCCCATTCAACCTGGCCTTGAACACTTCCAGGCATGGGGCATCCACAACTTCTCTGGGCAAACTGTTCCAGTGCCTCACCAGCCACACATTAAAGAATTTTTTCCTAATATCTAACTCAAATTTCCCCTCTTTCAATTTGTACCCATTACTCCTTGTCCTATCACTGCAGTTCCTGATGAAGAATCCCTCTCCAGTTCCCTGTAGCCCCTTCAGGTACTGGAAGTTGCTGTGAGGTCTCCACAGAACCTTTTCTTCTCCAGACTGAACAGCCCCAACTTTCTTAGCTTGTCTTTGTAAGGGAGGTGCTCCAGTCCTCTAAGCAACATCGTTGGTCCATCTCTGGATTTGCTCCAACAGTTCTGTGTCCTTCTTATGTTAGGGGCACCAGAACTGTACTCAGTACTCCAGATGGGGTCTCACAGGAGCAGAACAGAGGTGCAGAATCACCTCCTTCATTCTGCTGGCCATGCTCCTTTGGATCCAGCCCAGGATTCTGTTGGTTTCTGGGCTGCGAGCACTCACTGCTGGCTCATGATTTTTCATCACCCATCACCCCCAAGTCCTTCTCTGCAGGGGTGCTCTCAATCACTTTTTCCCCCAACCTGTAGGTGTGCCTGGGACTGCCGTGACTCAGGTGTAGGACTTTGGACATAAAGGGGGCTGATCTAAAGTACCAGTGAACACTATGCAGAGGCTCAATTCTAACTCATAATCCTCAAGTTAAGATTACTATAACAAGATCTCAAAAGATCATTTATATACTGAAAAATCATTGAGGCAGTCAACCTTTCAACATTTAACAAATCACTACAAAGAACTGAAGCACTTCAGAATCTATATCTAGTAAAGCTTTTAGTCCAACAATGACTGACATGTAATAGTGAGCTACCTAAGCTCTTTTGAATAGGTTTAACGTAACCCAAATTAACTGATCTGCCCCCCACCAAGAATTTTAAAGGAGATTAAAATGCAGCAGCTGTCAAACTGTTCATAAAATTCATTCTTGGTATAGGAAAAAATTCCCCCTGAAAGGAAGTTTGTAAGTTTTCAAAGGGACTGCTAGCCATTGCAAGTTTCAATCAGTATTACCTTGATTTGTTGTATATTATATAAATGCTCATTTTTCAGCAGTGTGGTACAGCATAATATAATTTAGGCTGAAGAGCTAACAGACAGCAGCAGCAACTAGCTAATCACTTGCCTTTGCAATATTATGTTTGTGGGTCAGCATAACAGGCTGTGGGATGATGACCAAGAATCCAGGCAAGGGCTAAGACTTACTATCTATCTGCAGCCCACACTGCATTCCCTCTATGTTATCTTTGTGGATGGATATCTGTGTAGCTGACATCAAGAAAGGATGAGTTGGCTAAAGAAGGTCCTGTGGAGATAGGATGCTCCTGTTTTGACTCCAACTAACAGCACAGGACAGAACAAAGTCATATGACTGGAACTTGACACCATGGCCAAAAAAGTAACTTTTGCCTGATTAAGGGTCATTAAAATGCACATCCCTGCATATGCTAATAAGCTTAATGAAGTACATGGTACCACATATATGACAATACTCAACTCTCAACTTAGATCATGCTGTACATTACATAGGAGGAGGAAGATAATATATGGCTATATATAAAGAGGGTAGAAATTTCACTTAGTGAGGAAGAAGCAAAAAGACTTTGGAGACAGTCGATGGGCTACTTTCTTCTCCCCTCCCTCCTCCCAAGCAGGGACACCTTCTTGATAAGATTTTGTGTACAATTATTATTACTCAGGTTAACACAATATTATTATTCCAAATCTGTATTTCTGTTGCTTCAATATACCCCACTATTAGTGAATCTGTGATCGATCACAAGATTCCTATTGAATGCAACCAGACCTATAGGATCAGACTGGTAAACTGCACTATTTATAAATCTGTGCTCATGGAAGTTCCTATTGAATAGGACCAGACCTATAGAACTGAATTGGTTCTAATCAGAAATTAAGCCCAGCCGCACCCAGCCCCTCTGATCTCTCTGACCAGCTAGAATGCAAGCGGAGTTATTTTCTGCCAAATTTCTTACTCTTAATGCAACACAGGCTGCTCAAAACAAAAATCCCATGTTACACAAAGAACATCATATAAGACTTCGCAAAGCAAAGGTTTTCATTCCCACCCATAGTCAGAACACCTGCCATCCAACAGTACTATTGTTCAAAAAGCCTTTAGTGCCTTGCTGACCTGTTTTAAGATGCTCTGAGGGGTTATTCTCACTCTGAGAGTAACAAAAAGACATTTATGATTACTTCCTTTTACATTTGTTTCCCAGTATATAATCAAACAACACATTTTAGATGCATTCCTGAGCCCTGTGAATACATAGATGTGCAATATGTACAAAATGTATTTTTAAGTTAACAGCTTTGACACCACTTACTTTCAATCTCTCAGGACCAATTAAAAGCAGAGTGAGTACAATATATTTGTTACATGCTAAGAGAACAGCAGGACAAGATTTATCTTTTTGTTTACAAACAGCCTAAGTAGATACACTCAATTATCCAAAAGTATTAACTATACTTCATTTAAAATATAAGAAAGTGCAGTTAAGGGCACTCTAATTTCAAACCTGGCTGAAAATTTCTTCAGTGATCTCCACAAGCTGATACATTTGTGGACTGCTAATCCTTCAGTACTGACAAAGCAGTATGCCACTTCTATAAATTCATTATGAAACCAAAGGAATAATAGAACAGCCTCAGAAGCTTAAAATATTAGAAGTTTTTGGTGGTTTGTTGGTTGTTTGGGTTTCTTTTTTGAGGGGGGGAGGAAGAGAGGTGTCTGTTAAGCATTTTCTCTCCAAAGCATCTGAAATCCTCTAAAGCCTTGCAGGGATTACCATCTTCTAAATTTCCAAAACTTTTACCTTACAATCACTTTTTTTAAAGCTAAGTTTGAAAGCTAGCTGAGTGACTCAGTAACACACCATGTAGGGTGCAAGTTTATCAGGTACCAATCCATAATTCAAATGTATCTCCAAGCCATGGACTTCTGTATCATACTACCTATCATTTAATGTTTTCACCCAGCATAAAATCCTAGAATCATTTAGGTTGGAAAAGACCTTTAAGACTGAGTCACACTTAACCCAGCACTACCAAGTCCACCAGTGCCACATTCACATGTTTTTTGAACACTTCCAGCGATGGTGACTCCACCACTGCCCTGGGCAGCTTGTTTCAATGCCTGACCACCCTTTCAGTGAAGAAATTTTTCCTAATATCCAACCTAAACCTACCCTGATGGATCTTGAGGCCATTTTCTCTCATCCTGTCACTTGCTACCTGGGAGAAGAGCCCAACCCCCCACTCAGCTATAACTTCCTTTCAGGTAGTTGTAGAGAGCTATAAGGTCCCGCAGAGCCTCCTTTCCTTCAGCCTAAACAATCCCAGTTCCCTCAACTGCTCCTCATAAGACTTGTGCTCTAGTCCTTTCACTAATTAACTCTGATCTATTTGTGTGTCAACAATAACATATCTCCAGTCCCTTCATGTCTGGCAGTATGTGTGCTCCAGACCTGGCAGTTTCTCCTTACCCAAGCAATGACCCACTGAATAGGCAATAGTTTTGCAGGCCTTTCAGAGCCACACAACAGTGAACAGTGTCTCAGACTGGGAATCCCTCTTAAACTATTCCCTCCCAGAACAGCATTTAGAGCCATTATTCAATTACCATCTTTGCAATAAATTCTGACTCTACATGCTAGGACACAATGAGACTCAGTCCATAGTGCCAATATTCCATTTCTCTTGCAGGCAAGGCAAGTAACATACAACCCTCTTTTTAAATTCAGCACAGAGATGATGGCCCTTTTCAAAGTGGAGGTGCTATCAAATGAAAAGTTAATTAAGGGATTATTTATAATTAATTGCTTCAGTGCATACCACCAAGAATTTGTATGCGTAAATACATGCATTTTCAGGAATTCCATGTGTAGTGGGTTTGCATGGCTAGGTTTTAGTAGCAGGGGGGCTACAGGGGTGGTTTCTGTGAGAAGCTGCTGGAAGCTTCCTCCATGTCCAACAGAGCCAATGCCAGCTGGCTCCAGGATGAATGGGCAACTGGCCAAGGCTGGGCCAATTAGAAATGGTGGTAACACCTCTGTGATAACATAAGAAGAAAAAAGTTCATGTGCAGATGTAACTGTGGCCAGAGAAGAGTGGAGCAAGAATGTGCGAGTAACAGCCCTGCAGATACAAAGGTAAGTGGAGAAGGAGGGACAGGAGGTGCTCCAGGCATTGGAGCTGAGATTTCTTTGCAGCCCATGGTGAAGACCATGGACAAAGATTCCCCCCACAAAAACCAAAATAACATAATCATAACACAGAACAAAAATAGACAACTTACACAAAATCCACCCCTTGCCCCTTTGCCACAATTATAGCAATTCCCCATGATCATTCTACTCTAACATTGTTCAGTACTTGTTTTGCCCATTACCTCTCTCAATTACTATCCTTATCTCAAAATCCTCATGATCTGAGTGACGGCACCAAATAGACTGTAGTGGGTTGACCCTGACTGGATGCCAGACACCCATCAAAGCCTCTCAATCACTCCAGTTCATAGCTGGACATAGGAGAGAAAATATAGCAAAGGATTAATGGGTTGAGATAAGGACAGAGAGATCACCCACCAAATACCATCATGGGCAAAACAGACTCAAATTAGAGAAATTAATTTAATTTATTATTAACAAAATCAGAGCAGGATAATGAGAAGTAAAATAAGACTTTAGAAGCACCTGGATATGGGTAATGGTGGTTATGACTAGTTCATCACACGTGGTTCCTGCTGCTGCTCAGGGAGAGAGGAGTCCTTCCCCTGCTCTAATGTGGGGTGGGTCCCTCCCACGGGAGACAGTTCTCCACGAACTTCTCCAGCGTGAGTCCTTTCCACAGCCAACAATCCTCCCCAAATTGCTCCCACGTGGGTCACTCTCCACGGGGTGCAGTCCTTCAGGCACAGCCTGCTCCAGCGTGGGTCCCCCATGGGGTCACAAGTCCTATCAGGAAACCTGCTCCGGCCTGAGCTACTCTCTCCATAGGTCTGCAGGTCCCTGCTCCAGCACGGGCCTCCCACGGGTTCACAGCCTCCTCTCAGGCATTCACCTGCTCCAACGTGGGGCTCCTCCACCAGCTGCAGGTGGATCTCTGCATCCCCGTGGACCTCCGTGGGCTGCAGGGGCACAGCTGCTTCACCACGGGCTGCAGGGGAATCTCAGCTCCAGCGGCTGGAGCACATCCTGCCCCTTGTCCTGGTTTTAAAAACTCATCGGGGAAAATAAGGCCACTCGAGCCGCCCCTTTTTCTATAACGTTGAAGTAAATACTAAGGAAGATTGAAGTGGGAGTCACAATTTACTAAAGAGGCTTGCAATAAACACAGCAATAATAATAAACGATTGTACAAAAAGAAAAAAGCGATATGAAGCCTGAGGCAAGATGACCAAGGGTTCTACGGTTTAACGCCCTCCCCCCCCTCCCGCTGCCAGAAAAAAGCATAAAACACCAAAATAAAAAACAACCAAACACACCCCCCAAAGAAAACAAGAAAACAAAAACAAACAAACAAAAAACCCCAACAAACGAACTGAAAATACAATGACTAAACAAACCTCCCAGAAGCTCGGTCCTCCAAGCTAATTCGACTCTCCCTCTGCTGAGTTCAGTTCGGCACCAGGGTCCTGCACCGCCTCTACCACCGGTCCGCTGTGCTGGGTGTGTGTGTGAGTCGGTTCTGCCGCTTCGCTGCCTCTTCCCAATACCCCGCTGGACTCCTTTTTCGGCTCGGCTAGACTCAGCTGATATCGGCGCCGCCGTCTCTCCTCAGCCCCTCGTCCGGCAAAAACGTCCTGGAAGGACGGGAAGAGAGGGGAGAGGGCGCAGGGTGCCGGGGTCCGCAGGCCCCTTAGCTGAAGCGAGCCAGTCAAAAATTGCCACATATGTTTCCGGCCGTGGCATTTTTCCCCTACCGGAACTACTCCCCCCAGCAGTGACGTGACTGGTATCAAATACACAGCGCTGAAAGCTTCACCCCTCCTTCTCCACTGATCCTCTTCTTCTTCCTCCCTTTCTAATCGATGATATGGACCTGTAGCTCGCCTTGTCAATGTTTTTTTTTTTTTTCACTACTGGGGCAATAACTGTAATTGTTCTTTGTGTCCCTCTCAGCCATTATTATCCTCAAATGCAGTTTGGGTTCGTGCCTCAACTACAGTCCTCTGAGAGTACTGAACTGTGGCTCAATAGGCATAGATCAGGCCCCAGTACAGAGTGAGGAGCTGATGGCTTTCAGCCGGGTAGGCAAGGCACCCTTCTATCAGTTGACAGGTCAGTTTGGCAGGGTTGATTACCTGTTCAGGTATAAAGTGCCAGGTAATGGGAGGTGAGAACTGCCCTAGGAACCTGCCCAAATCCTTCCACCCACCCTCCCAGTCAGGAAGTGGATGCCTCAGGGCAGATTTCAATATCTGCTCACCTTAAGTTTGTTTTCTCTTACACCAAGATGACACCAGATTCCATGAACTCCATAGTGTACCAACAGTATTAGCTAATATCGTTAACAGTATTAAGCAGGTTACATAAGGATGAGCAATGACCATGGGAGGCTGCATTATAAAAGCCTTCACAGCAATCTCAGGCAGGCAGAGGGAAGTGTATTCTCTCATTGTCCACAAAAGACAGTTCCCCTGGCATAACAAGGCCATCAGTGTAAGGGCAAAGCATAGAGCCATTGTTTGTGTTAACATGTTCCCAAACTCAGCAAAATAGAGATAAAGAGTGCAGCTGACAAACTACATGTCCCCCACAGGAGCATGCTACTTGATAACTACTCTTTACTATCGCATGATTTATATATTTATATAAATTTACCTGCACTTGTCTCATCCCACAAGTTGTGTGTCAAAAAGACTAGTGGGTTGACCTTGGGTGGACACCAGGTGCCCACAAAGGTGCTCTCTTGATCCCTTTCCCAGCTGGACAGGGGAGGGATAATATGATGGAAAACAACTTGTAGGTTGAGATAAGGCAGTTTACTAAAGCAAAAGCAAAAGTTTGTGCACACATGAGCAAAGAGAAATAGGTTTATTCTCTACTTTCCATTGGTGAGTGATGATCAGACACTTCCTGGGAAGCAGGGCTTCAGCACGCAGAGCGGTTGCTCTGGAAGGCAAACACTGTAAAGTAATGAATACCCCCATTCTTCCCTCCTCCCTTAGCTTTTATATCTGAGCTGATGTCATATGGTATGGAATATCCCTTTGGGTAATTTAGGTCAGCTGGTCTCATTGTGTCCCCACCCAGGATCTTGTCCACTTCCAGCCCCTTGATGGGGGAATGTTTGAGAGACAGCACTGATGGTGTGCCAGTGCTGCTCAGCAGAAGCGACAACACTGGTGTGTTATCAGAACCTTTCCATTCCAGCTCCTTTGCAAAGCACAGCACTGGGAGTGCTGCTGTGGGGAAACGAACCCCAGCTCACCAGACACAATATACCATGTTTCACTGAAGTAAAACATGTACAAAAGATTACGTTTTCTGGATAAGACAATTTATTTTAACAAACACATGCATCTTTATGATGAACTGGAGGCTGCAACAGCTGCTTTCTTGGGCTTTGGCGTGGCTCCCTCACGGAATCCATTCCTACAAGTAGAAATAAGGTCATTATTTTTTGAAAGGTTGACTTTTTCTCCAAGTTATTTTTCAAGAAGCAATGTTTCAGATCAGGTTCACCAGCTTTTTTCAGCTTCTCTCAGTAATGCACTGAAATCACTATGGAGTTCATATGTTCAGTGGTTTTTCTTAAGAAACATAATTCACAAACTGTTTGGAATAAGCAATATGGTTTTCTCTCTTCTGCTGGAGTAAATTACTTCTTCAAATAGGAAGATTTCATTAACTGAGTAAACATTGCAAGACTGAATCTGATACAGCACACCAACTGAAGGCATGTCTTACTTTATGTTCCTACTTAGCAGCTTGGCAAAAGATTTCGCATTTGTTAGCACTGAAGCGCAAGTCAATTTCTTACAGAAATCGACCCCAAGCTTACTTTTGGAGATGACATTTCTACTTCAGCAACACTTGGTAGAAATTAGGCTGCAGTTGCACATTGTAAGGTGTTTTCTGGATGCTTCTGGGAAAGACTATGCTTACCAAAAAACCACAGATGAATGGATCCCTCAAATACACCTAGGTCCGGGACTTAAAAGATTTACTTTTCACTATTAAATCCAATCTACATTTTTAGGAAAAGACTTTTTAATTGCTTGGGTTTTTTAATCCATCTTTCTGGTGTATCAGGCCAAAAGTTACAGAGCTGTGCTTTAGAACATGGAGGTCATACAAAAAGAAATTCTTAGCAAGTTTAACAGTACAGTACCTTTTAAGTACAACTCAAAGCTTTATAACAGATTTTAGAAACCTGTAACTCAGAATCAGATGTTACTTACTAACTGTACTCCAAATTAAATAGCAACCACTGAAGTATTTAAATCCTTTTCTTGTGGGCAAGAAGGGATTGGGGTGCGTTTCAAGAATTGTTTCTTAGAAAAATCCAACTTCAGTGCAACCATAAATTTTAGACTCCCAAAAAGAGGTAATGCTACACAAAGTATGCCTTTTCAAATGTGAGTGCTTTATTACAATACCCTGTGTGTTCTGTACTACCTACAATTAACAGAAACATCAGTTTGCTATACAGCCTATGTTTTAACAATGAACAAGCTTTTTATAATTGGCAGTATATTCTTTTGAAGATATGACATCATTTATTTTCACAATATATTTTAAAAGAAACACCATACCTCATCAAGCATACTAAATAAGTGTTAACTCTGAATGATGACTTTTATAATTCAGTGAAATCCATTGAAGATGTCAGATTACACTAGTTTGTAATAAAATGTCGTACCTGAATCGACAGTAGACCCTTCTCAGGTGCCTCATGCGACCAGTACCAGTGGTGTTGCGTCTTTTAGCCTTTGCACTCCAGTTATCTAGAACAGAGAAATTACTGTTACTCATCTACACCAAATAATTAGTTGCATGGTACATTTGAATAGCACAACTATTCAATCTCACAGAAGAAAAAAAACGATTATAAATTAAGTAAATCATTATTCAGTAATACTGCATGTTAGCTGAAAAACAATTAAATCAGTATTAATTTCAAAAAAATTCCTAACACTGCAAAATGATACAGTATTCTTTCTTGGTTGGAAAAAAGCCAGATTATTGAAGACGACAAAAAGCCACAGGTTTTTAAAAACTCTTACTTACAATTTCTCTTACGCTTAGCAGGGTAACCACATTTCCCACAGGTGGATTTCTGCAGATGGTACGCCTTGGACCCACACCGACGACACAAGGTGTGTGTCTTATTTCGTCGCTTACCAAATGATGATGTACCCTTTGTCTGAGAAATATTTCAAGACATTGCACATTGTAAATAACACTATCACTCAAAAGTTATGTAACTCAAAACACAGGCTTCTCTAAAAAACACTTTCAAATTCACCAAGTTCAGTAAACATGGCAGAGGCACACTGATCTCTGAAACACTAACTCCGTTTCTTTTATAGGTATCCTCCATTTTAAGAAACCAGTTTCTTACACTTCTCTTTGCCATTCCTATCCCCCTGCTCAATGCTGAAATAAAATGAAGCAATCAAGTGGTTATCTCCAACTCCTTTCTCATCTCCCTCAAATTTATCGGTGATAAACAGTAAACTGCTTTTTCCTGAAAAAATGTATTTATTTTCATAGATGAACCGCACACTCACAAGAGGCTCTGGCAATCAAACTCCCTCTTACTACGTTATCTGAAATGCTTCCTCATCACTGGGAAGAGCGCTGTCCCGGCCAGGCCCGCAGCAAGCACGGAGGGGACCCCGAAGGAGATCCTGCGGTAGCACAGCCCCACACCCCATCGCTGCCTCTTCGCCCAGGACACGATGTCCCACGCCCTCACACAGGCCAGGAACGGGGCTCACTGCCAGGCCTTCAGGCTCAGGTCCCAGCCTCGTCTCCCTGCAGCGCAGCCCCACCGCCAAGCCCGGCCACAGCACGGCGCAGGGCCACCCCGCGCCCCAGAAGAGACCCACGGCCTCACAGAGCCCGGCACGGCGGAGGATGATGACAGATATCGCCGCACGCAGGTCCCAGCACTCACCATCTTCTCCGGGGGTTAGCACCAAAGAGACTATGCCCCGCCCCGCTTCCGCTATAGTCCGGCAAGCGCTTCCGGAGACGTGCTTAGGAGTGTTAGGTGGGGGATGGCGGAGGTATCTGGTCCGGTGGCCCGGCTGGATAGGCCCGGTTCGGCCTGGCTCGGCGCGGCAGAAAGTGAGTGCTTTCCTTGTCTTAGCCTCACCTCAAATTGTACTCAGGAATCCCCCCCATATGATGTCCCTTTCCCGCCGGGCCCGGCCTATTGGGATAGGCAGGGTCCCTGAAAGCTGTGGTGTCGTGGGCGAGACCCTCGGGGGCCAGACCCCAAAGGTTCCTCGGTGACATCACACAAAACCTGGTGCTTATTAGGGCGATACAATGTGTCCTAGGCCATGGTGCAACTGGTCCTGGAAATGATTAACGGGTATTTATGTCTAAATTTAACACACCTAAGTTGCCTAATTGGTACATAATTTTTAACTCTAATGCATCCTCCCTGCAGTAGTACCCATGCTGCTATTCACAGGTGCCTACGGCTCCACTTCAGGCTGCAGAATCAAGTCCTGGCCTTATTTCTACGTCAAGTGAAACCTATTTTCATGACTGAAATGAAATTTTCCCCTCAGGGACAGGATATTTGTGGCTGTAATACATACTTTCAAAGTGAACTGCCTTAAAAAATAGGCACACTGTGCTTGTCAGTGTCCCTCCCAAGCCCCACACATGCAAGGTGACAGTCTACCTAAAGCATTGCAATGGACATCATTAATGTAAAATTGTTTTTTATTCAGATGCACCACTTAAATTCTTACATGCCAGCTGTTGTGGTTTAACCCCAGCCAGCAACCAAGCCTCACACAGCTGCTTGCTCACTCCCCCATCAGTGGGATGGGAGTGAAAATCGGAAGGTTTAACGCTAGAAAACTCATGGGTTGAGATAAAGACAGTTTATTAGGGAAAGTGTGAAAAACACATTCACTTTCCTGTGAAAATTTAAACAGTTTAATAAAGGACAATAGCAGACAGACAGTAAAGCAAAGATTGGCACTTAGCCAAGAGCACACCTTCACCTTCAGAGACACCCCTTAAATACGTTTTCAATTACATCAGCCTGTTGCATATTCATAGACCGTTATGCATATCCATAAGCTAGTTTAGATATTCCAGGAACTATTTTACATGGCCCCTCCTCGGGTCTGCCTTTTTAGAGCATGTGTGTTTCTTGGCTGTGGTTTTGGCTCCTTCTCTTTATCACTTCCAATTTGGGCTTTGGTTCATACTTTCTTCAGACAGCAGATGCTGATAGTTGGCATATCAATAGCAGGGTCCTCATTACGTGTTCAGTGGATGTTATCTCAACCAAACAGGCAGTTCACTCCTAACTATATCAGCTACCCCTACTACTATGTCTAAGTTTTTGCTAATAGCAGAAATAAAAGCAAAGTTATTTTAACATTATACATATAACATTCATCCTAATATTTGCGAAAAGCTGACAACATAATATGTATTTATAACAATCTCTCCTCTTCTCTTTTTACAAATCATTTGGCTTGATCAGTATTCCTTGTTTTCCATCCTCTATTATTTGCTTATTTTTTTCATAAATCATTTTTGCTTCTTCCAAGAGGTCTTCCATATTATTTTGGTTCTTTAACACCATTATCTTTTGTGCAGTCCCAGATGTAGTCAATTTTGGGTCTATAGGCATTGTTACCACTCGCATGCCCCGGACTACGCTGGTGATTAGCTGAATAAAGCAGGGAAGAAATATCAAACCAGCTGTAGCACATAAAAGGAAGAGGCCTAGTTTCCTCCACCATTCTATTCCCAATACATTATGCCACCAGCTAGTTTTTAGCATTGATTCCCACTTTTGGACCGGTGCATGGGCTATTTTTCTGATATCATTGACTATATCTAGGATGGCATCTCCGTTGTCATCTATTTTCAAACAACAATCTGATGTATTAAATTTTCCACAAACACCCCCTTCTTCAGCTAATAAATAGTCTAAGGCCAACCTATTCTGATACACAGCAGCTCTTGTTTGGGTTTGTTGCCTTGATATTAATTCCATTGCCTGACCAGTTCTGTTTGTTATCTCCACAACTGCTTGGAGTCTTATAATATGATTCAGCATATAAATTGGGGTTTGATATCCCCAACACCCATCTGGTGCCCACGTGGTTGGCCCATATGTTTCCACTATGTGTTCTTGGGGCCACTCCTCATCTCCCCATTTTTGAGAACCCCCAGTCAAGTCCCTTTTATTTCTTTTTAGGTCCTCATAAACTAGTATTGCTAATTGAACTCCGTTTGGTCCTGGTAGAAGAAAAAATCCTGTTTGTATAATTCCCAAAGTGCAACTCCATCTCCAGCTAGAGGGGAGTCTTGTGTATGCTTTCTTTCCACATATCCAAAATAAGGCATTTGGTGCCTTCCAATAACCATTTTTCTGTTGATTTATATTTTCCCAAAATTTGGATATTTCTGGGATCCCAGAATAAGGATTTTTGCCTGTATAATTTCATTGAAAAAGTCCTATTTCATTTTTATATTTACAATTCCTCTTTTTCATTGCTCCTCGAGTCCAATACAGAGTTGGTTCCTCTGGGATCCACCATGTAAAAGTTCCATTGCTAATTTTATATCTCTTACAGGGAGTATTTCCTACTTCATTATGAAAATTTTTCCCAGTGGGCCAGAGACATTCCTCTCCTATCACTGTTGAGCTTAAAATCCACCCTTGAGGTCGGTTTTCCCCCCTTGTATTTGCCTGGTTCCACTTAAGGAGTTCAACTGAGCCTAAGCTACTGCCTTTCCATGGCCATTCTTCTGACATCAAAGCTCCCCAACAAACCCAGCAGTAGGTCATGTTAAGTTCCTTACTTATTCTTTCCCCTAATTCCACTAACAGATTTTTCCCCAGTCTTGAGACATCTATTTCCTTTTCTAATTGCTGTTCAAGTTTTGTATATAAATCTTGAAGTGAAATTGGCACAGATTTTGATTGCTGTACTGGTTTTGCCTTTCTGCTTACCAGTTGTTCTTTAACCAAATCTTGGACCTTACTCCCACTAGCAAAAGTGAAACAAACCCATCTCTCTCCTTTAGGACATTTGCTTCCCAACCTGTTACCACTTGTTCCTAAATTCTCCACAATCCAGTACTTTTTCCCATTTTGTATACAATTGCATAATTTGGATGAGTTATAATAGTGACTGTTGATATGGGTGTGTGTAATAAAAAAGGAACCTTGGTGTCTTTCCACATACAGTTTTTGGTAAGATCTGTGACATGACTTTGTCAGTATCCTGAAAGGGAAAAGATGAGTGACAGAAAAAGGAATAACAGAGGTCTGGTATGTCTTATACCCCCACCTCCCATGCCTATGTGGTTGCTACCCATAGCAGGTGTATATGATCTTCTTGGTGGCGAGTACAACGGCCAATCCAGTCTTGCCTTCTTTTTCCTTGTCACTTCCTTTTTGCTAATTTCCAGGCAAATAGTTTTTTACACTCCTTAACTGTAGTTTCCCACCATTCTTCAGGTATATTCCATTCAACAGGCACTAATAATTTCCATCCACAAAACAAAGTTATTATTTCAGTTGAGTTCTACCTGGATAGAGGATAGATTAGGCACTCGACACTTCCTGCAAGGAGAGCATCAATTGTGTGAACTAAAATACCAATTTTTCCCACAATTTAAACATTTACATTTAACCCAGCTAGCATGTCTGGTATTTGGATGAATCAAACAGGGTATACGATATGGCACTGATGGAAGTTGTAATTCCTCCTATTCTTAGTATAAGTCACAGGCTAAGGTCAGAATACAAGAACACTCTGTCCAAAACAGTCCTAAACCTCCTGTTTGGAGTGGAAGTATTCCTCCCCAAGGAAGGTATCGGAGGTATCTCAGGACTTATCCAGGTGGCACTTGAAACCACTGGTATATGCTCGGCCTTATTTCCCAATTAAGTGTAATTCTTTGTACATTCCTTGGTTCATTTGGGTCCTCCCAGTTCATTACCACCCAGTCCCTGCTTGAGACTCAATTTGGTATCACCTGGTTTAGATGTTATAGTCCATTCCTTAGGTTCTTCCACAGGTCCTTTGATTCTGCTGGCATGGATCCACCCTCGTTCCCTGGTCTGGATCGCTGCCTCAGTCGTCAGTAGTACCTGAAAAGGACCTTCCCATTGTGGAGTTAAAGATTGCTCTTTCCATGTTTTCACTAGTACCCCTTCCCCTGGATAGATATTATGAATTTTAAATTCTAAAGGTGTGGTTTGAGGGATTATCCCTTTCAACCGCAAATTTTCAAGAGTTTTTGCAATTGTGGTGATGTATTTTCTAACACTCATTTCCCCTACTTCATAAGTAGCAGTTTCATGTTGGGTGGTCAGAAAGGGTAATCCGAACATCATCTCATAGGGTGACCCTCCCAGGTCTGACCTGGGTTGTGTTCGGACCCTCAACAGAGCCAAAGGTAGGCATTTTACCCATGACATTTGGGTTTCAATCATTAATTTTGTTAAAGTTCTCTTTAAAGTCTGGTTCATCCTCTCTACCCGGCCTGAACTCTGCGGATGCCATGGGGGATGTAATTCCCATTTCATTCCCAAGGCTTGAGTTATTTGCTGTAAGACTTTTCGTGTAAAATGTGTTCCTCTGTGGCATCGTGTGTTTTTATAATTGGTTATTCCTTTTGTAAGTCAATAATGGTTTGGTCCTCAGTTCCCCCCATGTACTTCCCTCACAATGGTTTCTCCCTCCTATTTCCTCCCTTTTGGAGCTGCCCCCCCCATCTGTCATGGTAACCACCCCCCTTTATCTCGAGAATTCTCTGTGTCAACCATCCCTTATTCGATGTATGATTTGCCCCTGGGATTTCTCCCCTCCCCTGTGTGATCCTCAGTGGCTTAGCTGTAACCCACGCTCCTCCCTGGGTCCTCATTTATTGGTTAGCTTTGTGTCTCCTCCAATCACACCCACTCCCTTTATCAGGGCACCCCTGAGACCTCCTCCTTGTCACCCGCCCCTAGCCCCACCGGGGAAGATTAAAAATCCTTGGTACCTATACGGGTGTCCACTCCTCCTTCCTTTATCTCGGGACTTCGTAGCCATGATCCTGCCTGTGCCACCCACGCCGCAGACGGTAACCACTGCTCAGGGTTCTGGTGGGGATCCAGGAGTGGCACATTGTGTGGCCATCTTCAGCCGGATCCGGGAGCACCTAGCCGGGCACCCGTCCAGCTCCTGCGGCCTCGGAGAGAGGCTACATTCCTCTATCTGAGTCTATCCTATTAACCATTGCATACCTGGGAATAATTTCTTCCAAAAGGGTTTTACATACTACATTGGCTGTGGCTCTGACAGTAGGAATAGCTTCCACCCAATGATTTAGATGGTCTATTATTGCTAATAAAAATTTCCATCTCTGTACTTGGGGTAAGTTCAGTAAAGTCCACTTGGATACTTTGAAATGGTCAAAGAGCTAACTCACGACCTCCAAATGTTGTTTTCCTCATGACCTTGTGTGGGGACCCAGGGCACAGGGAACATTTCTCTGTCTGCTCTGAGGGGTTCTGACCCCCAGAGAAACACTGCCTTTAACCTTTGCCCATGGAGAGGACTTCCAAGACTTTGAGATATACTAGAATCTACCAAAGTGTGAAGTAGATTATAGAGAGTAGTATAGTATGTCACTTGGATGAAAAATTTAGGTTTTGGGATTTTTAGTATGGTGTAGATAGGAAGCAAGATGGAAGAATTTGGGTGTAGTCCCTGTCTTCTTCATCTACTCCATTTTCTGCAGTGTTGGTGGCACAGGGTGATTGCTCAAGGAAAGCAGAGTGCAGAGGTTACGTGGACAGTCAAGGGATGAGTTATTGGTAGATAAGTAGAAATAATGTACGTTTTAAGAGTTAATTGGATGAGACGATTTTAAAAGACCTTGAAACTGTACATTTCGGGGCCATTTTGCGGTGCTTTTCCAGCGTGCTGAGCCTGGTGTGGACAGCGTGCAAAACTTTAGATAAGATAACAATAAACAAGAAGCTGAAGACCAAAAAAGTCCCATGCGTCTCCTTTTTCCTGGCACAGAACTGCTACAGGAGGTTTCCCCCATCCAGGGAGACCCAGAAGGGCCCAACGTAAAACAAACATCAATAACTGGTGCCCCAACAACCTTTTTTATTTACCTTTTGACAAATTATGCACCTTTCAGTTACTTGTTTTGCCAATTCAAAAATCCCAATACACCCATAATTCCTTAGAAAGTGATCACACAGAGCTTGAGTACCCCAATGAGTTTTTTGATGCATGTCTTCTAATATTTTCCTAGTAAGTGGTTTATTAAGTAATTGTCTCCCATCAGGGAGTTTCCATTTCCCTAACTGATCTTTCTCTCCCCCTGTCCTACTTAGTTCCCCCTCTTCCACCTCACTAAACTTTGGAACTTTCAATTCTTCCTTATCTGAGGTCAAAATTATTATAACCCTTTTGGTCCTATTTTCTGCTGCATCTCTAGCCTCTTGATCTACCAAATTATTTCCTCCTATTTCCAAAGTCATTCCCATTTGATGTCCTTTAACATGTACTACAGCTATTTCTTCAGGCAATTTTAATGCCTCTAAAACCTCCAAAATGAGTCCCTCATGTATCAGTCCCTTTCCTTTTGAGTTTAGTAACCCCCTTTCTTCTGAATTTTTTCCAAAGGTATGTACTGCCCCAAAAGCATACTTTGAATCAGTATATATGGTTCCTCTCTTGTGTGCCAAATATACCAGTGCTCTTTTTAGAGCATATAATTCACAAGATTGAGCCAACCAATTTGAAGGTAATTTTCCTTTTTCAATGGTCTGCATCATTTGCCCATCAACCAAGGCATATCCTGACATTCTTTTTCCTTGTATGCATCTGGATGAACCATCAACATATGTTCTTTCCCCTTCTGGGAGGGCTTGCTCTGCTAGATCTTCTCAAACTTTAGTTTGGTTTTGTATAATTTCTAAACAATTATGTGTAAATTACTTTTTGGTTCCCTATATAAAAATTGTGCTGGATTCAAACTTTTGTTTACTTCTAGTGTTAAGTCATCACTGTTTATCAAAATAGCTTCATATTTTAATATCCTAGAATCTGTTAACCATTTTTCAGCTTTTTGATATAACACATTTCGGGCTGCATGAGATGTACACACAATTAGTTTGCTCCCAAAAGTAAGTTTACGGCTTTCCTCCACCAAAATAGCAGCAGCTGCTACAGCCTGAGTACAAACTGGCCAGCCATGGCTCACTGGATCCAACAATTTTGATAAATATGCTATTGGTCTTTTTATTCCCCCCCATTCTTGGACTAAAACTCCATGAGCTACTCCACCTTCCACATTCACATTCAGATGAAAGGGCTTTTCTAATGAAGGTAAGCTCAGAGTTGGTACCAAGGCTACTTTCAACTTCAGTTCTTCTAATTTATTGCCACCTTCCCTAGTCCAATTTATATAATTTCCCTCTGTCAATTTTTCATATAAAAATTTTACTGCCTGTGTATACCCTTCTATTCATAATCTACAATATCCCAATAATCCAAGCAGCCTTCTAACTTCCTTTTTTGTAGAGGGAGGGGGAAGAGATAAAATTCCTGCAACCCTCTCAGGATTCAGATATTGGCTACCTTTGCTTATTAAGTGGCTGAGATATTTTACTTCTGGTTCCACAAATTGTAGCTTCTCTTTTGATACTCTTAATCCTTTTTCCCCAAGAAAATTCAAAAGTTTTATAGTAGCCTCCCTTACTTCAACCTCATCTTCTCCTGATAGTAAAAGATCATCCACATATTGGGTAATTTGTATTCCAGGAGAAGTGGAGAAAGTTTGTAATATTTTTTCTAAAGCTTGTCCAAATAGGTTTGGAGATTCTGTAAATCCCTGTGGTAACTTTGTCCATCTTAGTTGCTGTTTTCTCCCAGTACTTGGATCCTCCCATTCGAAGGCAAAAATATTTCGGCTTTCCCCTGCTAATGGGCAAGTCCATAAAGCATCTTTAAGATCTGCTACACTAAACCACTGATGCTGGGGTGGGACTTTACTTAGAAGAGTATAGGGATTTGGTACCACTGGGTAATGGGTCTGAGTTCTCTTGTTAACTTCCCTTAGGTCTTGTACTAATCTAGAACTCCAATCAGATTTTTTTACTGGGAGAATAGGAGTATTATGAGGAGACATACAAGGTTCCAATGTCCCATCCTTTATCAATCCTTCTATTACCAGCTTTAAGCCTTCTCTTCCTTCTATGGATATAGGGTACTGTTGAACATGTATGGGACATTCTTCTCTCTCAGTCATGACCCTTATGGGATCAATATTCATTCCCCCCCTATTTTCTTCCCCAGCCCAAACCTCTTTGTTTATCTTTTCCTCATCTTCTTGGCCCATCTTTAACGCTTTAACTGTCGTCTTTCCTTCTTCTGGTATGACCCCGATTCCTAGTTTCACCTGTAAGTCTCTCCCCAATAAGTTGCTGCTTGCTCCAGGAATTAATAAGACATCTCTTGTAAATAGCTGGTTTCTCCAGGGCGTTTGGATCCAATCTGACTAGCTCTGGACCCTGGCCCCTTGCAGCCTTTACAAGGACAGAAGTAAAAGACTGGAGGCGCTCTTCTCCTCTCGGGACCAACAATCCCACAGCTTTATTGTGGAATTACTCCAGGGGATCCTAGATGGGAAGGAAGCAGTGTCCCAGGAGAGAAAAAGAGAGCCTGGGGGTCTCCTCTCAGGAAATTTAAGCTCAGGGGAAGGGGGGGCGAAGGAAGGGGACCACAGCCAATGGGATACAAGTGAGGAGGGGGCGAGGGGAGGAGTAAACCTGGGACAAACCACTACCACCAGGGCTTAGCGGCAGAAGACCATGTGATAAGAGAGGATACAAACATACTATTCAGTGCAATAATACAAAACCCAGTGCAAAACAACTAAATAAACTATTTAGTGCAATACAACAATCTCTCATCCTTATTCTGGTTTCCCCTTCAATTACTACATTTTTAATAACAGGGACTTTTAACCCCTCTCCTTTTGCTCCTGTTACCTTCACAGTATCATTACTGACATCACATTGTTCTCTCTGCCCCAGTATCAACTATAAATTCTAATTCCTCCTATTGGGGGCCTACTTTTAAAGTTATCAAAGGCTCTAGATGGTACTTGTCCCCCAGAAAATAGAGCCCATGACCTCCCTATTCCTCTTCTGGTTGTATTTCTTGGAAAATTTTCAGATCCTTTTTTAGGTGAGGGCATTCCTTCTTATAGTGCCCTTCTTCCCAACAATAAAAGCAGACAGTTCTAGATTGCTCCTGGAATATTGATTGTGCCAGGATTCTATTTCTTCCCTTTTCCCTTTCTCTAAAACCGGAATGTTTGGGGGTGGTACTTGGGGGATTTAGATTCCTCTGGAAATTGCTTTGTCTCATTGTGGCTATCATAATCTTTGCATCCACTTTGGCTTTTTCTTCATCTCTCTGTACATAAACCCTTTGCACTTCTTTTAATAGATCATTTAGTGACTTATCATGCCAGTCCTCCATCTTTTCCATCTTTTTTCTAATATCTGGCTAGGCATGAGTGACAAAATCAACTAGCAATGGGGCTTGCCCTGCTATGGTTTCAGGATCTATTCCAGAGTATTGTTTCATATTCTTTCGGAGCCACTCTAACCACTCAGTTGGGGTCTCTTCTTTTCCCTGTTGTCCCTCAAAGGCCCTTTTAACATTTTGCCCTCAGGGTGCTACCTCTTTTATTCCTCTGATTATCAGATTATGATAATCATTCATATGTCCTCGCCCCCCCCCTTCATTTTGGTTCCAGTTAGGACATGCTATTGGCATTTTCTGGTCCCCTGGTAGACTTTGTTGATTCTCCTTTTCCCAAATTCTCATTCCAGTGGTTCTAATCATCTGCCTCTCTTCTTGGGAAAATAGTATTTTCAATATTGACCGCATTTCTTCTTAAGTAAAAATGTTGGGACCTAAGAATTTATCTAATTTTTCAGCTGTACCTATGGGATCTTCCAATAATCCTTTAATCTCTTTTTTAAAATTTCTGACATTGGAAGAAGTCAGGGGGACGTTTACAAATCCTGTCCCCCCTTGGACTCCACCCATTGGTACTTCTCGTAATGGAAATAAACTAACCTCTTCATCCCAACCCTTTTGTTCTTCATTCTTTATAGCTTTTTTCCCTTGTTTTGGGGAAGTGTCAGGGGAAAGGTTATTAAGATGCTTTTTAAGTGAGCTTCTTGAATTTTGGCATGGTGGCCCTCCTTTAAGGAGAAAGTTCCCTTGAACAGCAGGAGCTGTCGTTACCAAGGAAATGGTGGCCTGGGCGGGGATTGATGGGGCTGCCAGAGAAAGGAGATTGGGAGTGGGAGTCAGCACTAAGGCTGCTGAGTCCTCCAAGGGGGGGCAGGGGCGGGGCAAAGGCGGAGACCGTCGCCAGAACCGCCAAAGGGGTGGAGTTTTCTGGAGGAAACCTAACTGGGGTGCGGACAGTTTGCATGAGGTCCATGGAGGCCGGAGCAGCAGGGCCCGGCACGTCTGGTGTCGGCGCGGCCAGAGTGGCCGGGGTTGGGATGGCCAGAGCGGCCAGGGCCAGTGCAGGCTCAGGCACAGGCAGGAATGCTAGCGAGGCCGGGAGGCTGGAAAAACTGGGTCAACCTGAGCTGCTGAAAAAAGCGGCACGGCCAATGCATACGGGAGTCCTGGCGCAGCCGGAGGGGCTGGAGGAACCAGAGCAGTCTGGGTGGCCGAGGCGGCCGGGGTTTGGGTGATCGGGGCTGCCGCAAGTGAGGCGGCAGGAGCCGGCGCAGGAGGGAACCCTGTCATGGCTGGGGCTGAGGCGGATGGAAAATCCTGAGCTGGGGGAACTAGCAGGAGCGGGGAAGGCAACATTTCCTGGGGGTCCCAGCCCTTTACTTCCTTTTTTTCTTCTTGCTCTGTTTTTGGGGTTTCTGCTGTTTCAAAAACTTTTATCCACAGGGGTTCCGTGTCTTCTGTCCAGCATGCAGCATATTCTCCCTCTTCCGGATTAAATGGTTCTTTAGAATTTACAAATGTGTTTAAGGCTTGGCAAATCCAACACTCAAAAGAACCATATCTAGTCCAATAAACATGGTTTGGTGTTATTTCCTTTTTTGTCCATTCCCTCATACAATACTGAACCATTTTTACTTTATCCTTTTTTCTTATACAAGGATCAATATCCCAGTTAGCTAACATCATTCCCAGGGGACTATCTTGGGGTATATCTGCTGGCACCCTTTTATTCCCTCCTTTCCCTGAGCCCAACTTACTGGTTCTTTGTCCCTGTTTTTTTCAGGATTTTATCTGTTTGTCCCTGGCCCCTGTTTCCTACTTCCCAACCACTCGAATTTCACCCCCTCCCCACAACACAGAAAATCACCCACTCCCTGTAACACTGAAAATCCCTTCTCTCTACAACACAGTATAAAACACCTCCTTCCAGAAAATAAAGTTAAACCCAAAATAAACAACATACATTACATATACTTTCCTCCATTCACACTCACTTTTATTTCTTTTTTTTTTGTCTGTCTCACTCACTCACAATAGGACAACACAAAAATAAGGTACCTTTGTTCTCAAGACACTTGTTAATATCCACCCATGGGTATTATAAAATCTCAAAATGTTATTGGCCAACCCCGGATGCTCTTGGTTATCCTTCAATCCAGCTGTGTTGTTCAACCCTGGATGCTCTTGGGCATATTTATCCCTCAGTCTGGTAGAATTTAGTTCAACCCTGGATGCTCTTGGGCATATGTGGTATTTTCGGGGTCCCCCGTGGCAGGAAGGAAATTATGAATCTGACTCCATGTTCTTAGAAGGCTAATTTATTATTTTATGATCTATATTATATTAAAGAATGCTATACTAAAACTATACTAAAGAATAAAGAGAGGATACTTACAGAAGGCTTAACAAGATACTAATGAAAAACTCGTGACTTTCTCCAGAGCCTCGACAAAGCTGGCTGTGATTGGATATTAAATTAAAAATATTCACATGAAACCAATAAAACAATGACCAGTTGGTAAACAATGTCCAAACTGAAATAAACAGGGCAGGAGATTCTCCTCCTTTTAATGCCTTTATTAAAGTGATCAGCTCGAGAATGGGGGTTTTGGCAGATCCGCAGAGTTCTGCTGCCGCTCCCAGCAGTGAATCAGAAGAGGAGGACTTGCAGCTCTTTCCTCAAGGGGGCAGAGCCGGGAGTCCTGTCCTCGCAAGGCAGTGGGGTATACCCAGGGTTTCTCAGTTTGGGTTGTCAGTTCAGCGGGTCCTGGGTCTGACTGACATCGTTTGTAGTTGGGGCGAGGAGTGACCGAGGTTTTCAAGCATCTCTGCCGGCTTCGGACCTCGGCCCTGCTGTCCAGATACCACTCTGACCTTTTAATTCTGCTTCGGCTCGTCTCTTTTGGGGTATTTTCCAGGATTTGGTAAAGGTCCTGTCCCAAGGTAGTCTGGGTTTGGGGGTAAATTTGCATGTCTCCTGAGATGCAAATATCCCCCTCTCCCCACCGTCCAAGGGGAATTGTCATCCTCCTGGCAACAGACTAGGGTGGTGCTGGAAAACAAGAATCCTCCACAATAGAGAGTCAAATGGCGATACTTAAGGATACTTAACTGGCGGTTACAACATTTCACTAACAAAGAACTCTTGGCCAATGGTCAACTCTCAGATCAACTCAAAAACTCCTCTGCTGCTCCTTCTCTTAAAAAAAAGGTAACCTTTTTTTTTTGTTCATAACACAAACCACATTCCAAAGCAGCCAAACACAGGAGAAGCGAACCAGATAATTATTGTTCTCATTTTTCTCTGAGGCTTCTCAGCTTCCCAGGAAAAGAAATCCTGCCAAAGGGATTTTTCAGAAAATATGACAGTGACAAGCATATTTATCCCTCAACGCAGCAGGTTCAACCCTGGATGCTCTTGGGCATATTTATCCCTCAATCCAGAAGAATTTTTAGGGGCCCCCTTACACTTTTTATCCTTGTTTCCCAGTGAATTGTGCCAGGAAAACCCTCGGCTCCCTTCCTCCAAGGGGTCCTACCCCTTCCCTGAGACCTAGTCCCAGTTACCCTGGGGAGTTCTCTCACTCCTTTTATCTGTCACTTCATCTCTTTACTGGCCGTAGCATGGGAGACCCCTCACTTACTTAGCAGGTGTGGGATAACCAGCTCACCTATCATTCACACACACATTCATCCCCCATATTTTCCCCCCAAGAGAATACTTACCAATCCTCTTTTTTTCTTCGGGTCTTAATGCACAAGAATTTGTGGGGCTACCGCGGTTTAGGGAGCCTTTTCCATTTTCTTTGCTTTATGTGTCTCCTTTTGTCTTCCGGGTGTTCTACCTGCAACCGCCAATCCACGCCAGAAGAAGCGAGTGAGGCTGCCGAACTTGAGTGGGGTGTGCCGCTCTGCGTCCTCTGGGGTCTCGGAAGCGAGGTGTTACATCCTGGGCTAGCTGCCCAAATTGTGAAAAACACATTCACTCTCCTGTGAAAATTTAAACAGTTTCATAAAGGACAATAGGAGACAAAGACAGTAAAGCAAAGGTTATGGCCGGGTGTGTCTTGGCAATTAGCCAAGAGCACACTGTCACCTTCAGGGATACCCTTTAAATACGTTTTCAATTACATCAGCCTGTTGCATATTCATAGACCGTTATGCATATCCATAAGCTAGTTTAGATATTCCAGGAACTATTTTACATGGCCCCTCCTCGGGTCTGCCTTTTTAGAGCATGTGTGTTTCTTGGCTGTGGTTTTGGCTCCTTCTCTTTATCACTTCCAATTTGGGCTTTGGTCCATACTTTCTTCAGACAGCAGATGCTGATAGTTGGCATATCAATAGCAGGGTCTTCATTACATGTTCAGTGGATGTTATCTCAACCAAACAGGCAGTTCACTCCTAACTATATCAGCTATCCCTACTACTAAGTTTTTGCTAATAGCAGAAATAAAAGCAAAGTTATTTTAACATTATACATATAACATTCATCCTAATATTTGCGAAAAGCCAACAGCATAATATGTATTTATAACAGAAAGCCACACACACAAGCAAAGCAAAGAAAGGAATTAATTCACTGCTTCCCATGGACAGGCATGTGTTCTGCCATCTCCAGGAGAGCTGGACCCCTTCACGGGTAACGGTTACTTGGGAAGAAAAATGTCATCACTCCAAATGTCCCCTCCTTCCCCCTTCTTCCCCCTTCTTCCCCCTTCTTCCCCCCACTTTATATACTGAGCATAATGTCATATGGTCTGGTATATCCCTTTGGTCACTTGGGGTCACCTGTCCCAGCTGTATCACCTCCCAACTTCCCATACACACTGCCCCCCCCCGCCCCGCCCCAGTAACGTGGCCATACAAGGAGCAGCAAAGGCCTTGGCTCTGTGTAAGTGTCCTGGTTTAGGGCAAATTTGGGAGAGAATCCCCAAAAAGGGCTTCTCCAGAAACAAACCCACACGGCCCCTCCCCCAACTGGTTCAGGAAGAATTCCTCGGAGAGAGGTGGAAAGAACCTGTTTATTTGACAATCACAGCACCCCCAGCACACACAATGAACAATACCAGATGACACCACTCTTCCACTGCTCTGAGAAAGATGACAAATTCAGAAAAGTCTCTCCTGGGGGTTTGCTGTTATCAGTACCTCAGGCGCTGAGGCAGCTGCTGCAGTCACAAGGTGTAAACTCTCTTTCCGTGTTCTGAATCCCAGTTCGGAGCAGTAAGCAGGTCCAACGGGGTGGGGGGAACAGTCCAGAAAGGAATTTGGACTGTTTAGCTAAAGTAACTACTGAGAAGGGGGGAAAAAAGCAAGAGCAAGCAAAGCAGAAGCGAAGCAGAAGCAAGAGCGAAAGCAAAAAGCAGGGCAAAAAGCAAAAAAGCCGCAACATGCACTGGTGCTATCTGTATGTCCCACCAAGTGGCTGATAAGAGGCCCAAAACAAAACCTTCACTCCACCAGTCTTAAAGGCACAAAACATAATATCCAGCATAAATTACATACACACGGATGGGGATAACAGTCACCCTAGGACAGTAAGCCCTGCTCAGCAATAACAGAAACATCTCTGTATTATCAACTCTGTGTTCAGCACAAATCCAAAACAGCCCTTGGTAAGAAAAATAACTCTACCCCAACTGAAACCAGTACACCAGCCTACCACGCAACTTCAGTAGACTCACAGTCTATAGACAATTTTATCTAAGAAGAGTTAATTTATCTTCACTTGTTTCCTGAGCATGGCATTCCACTGACTTCCTTTGGCACTGATTGATATGCTGGGAGGCTTTTGATTTCTGTTAAGGTTGAGATATGGAGCAAAGCAAAAAGTTATTTTTATTTTAGCTGCATTGTTTCCAGATACACAAAGGTGTGCCCCAGGCTGTTCATTCAGCTCATTCATTTTGGCTGGCAATTTCTGTCCCTGAAATAACACCTAACAGAGGTTTTTGCTCATATTCATTTTACCTCATCTGAAATACCAGACATTTAGTCCATCCGCGGTCCCACTGTAGTTAAAGGAGATAAATACTGAAAAAGGGTAAATCATCCTATCTTAAATTAGGTATTTAAAATAGGCTGGATAAGTCATCCTTGGGAGGACCCCTTCTCCTTCCATTAATTCTAACAGGAGCCTAGACAGCCCCCTTAGGCTAGGCTTAGATGGCCGAAGTTAGGTAAAATTAATTTTACCCTGACTTAATGAAAATATTTTTGTAGCAATTCTGTCTTTCTTACTAAAAATCAAATGAGAAAACTCAGTGTTCTATGGATGACATGCCATACAAAAACCCCTCCAATTAATTCAAAGTATAAATATAGGCTGGACTGGGTCATATTTGTCCCAGCAACTTGCTGTGTGTCTTTTAACTGGTGCCTCCTTTCCTCTTTCTTTCTCATTAGATCTCAAAAATCTGGAAGATGCTGTGAAGACATTGGACAGATGCCATGGCAACAGCCTCCAAAGGAAGTATGTTGGTTTGTCTACCTGCAAGGACACACAGATTCTTCTCCTTTGTGGGATAAAAATAGTCTTGCTCATTTACTCTCGAGGCCTCTTGCTGGTCAGAGTGACCCTGAGAAATGTTAGAAAGTCTCTTTTCCCAGCCTGGCGCTCAAAGAAGGAGTCAGAGCTCTTCAGTTCTCGGTCTCAAGGTTATTTATTGTTCCTTATCTATAAAATTTTTTTCTCCTGTCCAGCTGAGGTCCGTTCAGCAAGACAGCCCAAGGCACTCTTCCTGCCCCCGGGGCGGTGTTATGTCTTTATACTAAAACCTACGTATACAATGTTTATAATTACTTTCCAATACCTATCACCTATGTTAGACAGTGATCTTCTACTCTAAACCAATCTAAAAGTGCCAACATCACAGCAGAAGATGGAGGCCAGGAAGAAGGAGAAAGGCTGGACACACCCAGATTCCTCCATCTTGCCCCCTGAACCCCCATTCTAAAAACCCCAAAATCTACTTTTTCACCCTGTGATAAATTCACTATCATTCTACTTAAACTTTAGTGGCTTGCAGATCTTCATCTAAGGTTGGTAACTCGCTCCACAGGTCATAATCAAAACCACCGGCATCTTGGGCTTTGTGCCAGGGTCTCTGAGCCCCCTGGCAGGGGTCTTGGCTGCTCAGGACAGCCAGAGGGATGTCCTGGGTTCCGACATCTCCCCCTTCTGTTTGCACCAAAAACACCTCTTTCGGAACTTTGTTCATGGCCTGCCGCATGCGCTGGAAGACGCATGGTAAAATGAGCAGAACTACAAGCCCTATCAAAACATAACCTATCTTTAAAAGTTCCCTCCACAATGGTGAAAGGTTAAAAAATCCAGTCACATCATCCATCCAGGATCCAGTGACCTCCCCATGCTTGTTAATGCTTTCTTGTAACCTTTTGATGTTTTCATGAATCGATCTTGAATTATCTGACATGTTCATGCAGCACATCCCTTCAAATTCTTCACACCCATGTCCATGTGCTAGCAACAGATAGTCGATTGCTGCTCTGTTTTGGAGAGTTGCTTGTCTCACATTCTTGATGTCTGTTAACATTTCACTCAGGGTAAGAGAACCAGCCCAAGCATGCTTGCTCAGCCAGCAACCCATATGATCCAATTGAGTCAAGGCCACCCCTGATGCTGTCTGTGGTGAGAAAACTGCAACTGCAATTCTCTGAGCCTTGTCCCATGTGTGTACATCATCATCACAATTTGGACTGTATTGTTCCACTGATCTTTTCCCCTTATGTTTTTGCTCTTTCAAAATTTTCAAATCGGGTGTTAGCAATGAAATTCTCCCAATGCTGCATGGACCACCTTTGACATTTGCAGGGATACCAGGCCAAATTCTGTCCCCACAAATGAAAATGATTCCCTGTGGCAATTGTGCTGGAACCTGGAGTGATGCTTTGGCTGTCACCTTGGTATATTTGCACCAAGCAGATGCATTTCTATAAATTATATGATTTGGAATGACATCAATTTTCTTATTTTCTGTTTGTGTCGCCTCCGAAAGCTCGAATTTTATGCAAAAATTCATTTTTGTTGACCTAAGAATTTCCAATTCCTGAGGTTCAAAAGGAGCCACAGGAAGGAACTGTGTCCAAAGACGCCATTCATTCACATGATTCGAAATAACCTGTGAAACCTTTAGAGGGGTGTTTTCTGAAATTTGCCACTCATTCACCGGCAAGCCCACCAAGCATGTTGAGAATGGTTTCCCTGGCCTTGAATGTGTCAAGCAGATGCTGTCTAAACCCACTGCATTGGCCATAGCTTCCCAAAAATTTTGTTTTGGCCGGAACATGGGCAAATCTGCCCCATTGCCTAAGGCAATAGGTGGGAGAATGAGGCACATGAGCAACACTTGATGGAATCTCAAGCTCATGGCTTCACTCCTTGTGAGAAGCTTTGCCGTGCCGTGACACCCAAGCCCCTCAAAGAAACCCCAAGTCCTTGAACTCTTTATGTGTTGTTCGAGGAGATGTCCACGGTCTTTTCTTCTCCTTCCATCTGTGTGCTTCCCTCTTTGTTTCTGGGATCCATGTCTTCTTGTGTCTGAGTCCGGTAGGGCTTCACGTGTCTTGCTGACACCCACTTCGGACCTCGCCCTGTGGAAACACAAGCGAAACCCTTGCCCCATGTGATTAGTTTGAAAGGACCTTCAATCTGTCCTGTTTCTGGATTTCTGATCAAAACTAAAGGATTCTCCCTTAGTTTTGCCTGGGTACTGTTAGAAAAATGCCTGATAATTGATGGAGTGGGCTCTGAAAAGGAGCCATTTAGAAAATTCAGCACATGCTGTTGCAATGTGGTTTTATTTTGTAGGTTATTGTTTGATTTGTACTTTGGTAGTCCTTTTGGGGTTTTTTCTCTCCCTGTTTTAGAGGGACACAGACCTGCCTTTGGTATTCAATTGAGCCAGGTGTCGGTTTATCTGTTGTTACTTAGCTACTTTCCTGCCAAGTTTCAAACCCATTCTCCCCCACATCCACTTGTTAACCCCTCTTGTCCCAAGTAGTTTTCCTCCCTTGTATCCCCTGCCTTGTGTTCCACCCCCAGTTCTCCTAATTAGTTGAACATTGTATCCTCCCTTGAGACCTGCCCCCCTTTATAAGCTGTTGTTTGCCCCCAGTTCCTTGCCTGGGACCCTGAGACTCGGGGAGTGTAACATCAAATAAAGTAACCCAGTGCCACCCAGGCCCATGCTGTGGCCCTTCTGTTCCATGTTGCGCCTCCACTGGTAGCTGGGATTCTGCGGAGACCCGAAAGAGGGGACTGTCGCCCCCCCACTGTAACCATCTAGCCAGGACATGCAACACATACAATGCCTTGTTCAACTTCATGTGAGGTGTTGCCTCTGGCTCCCCCCTTTTTTGTTTATCCAAAAGGGATTTCAGGGTATGGTGTGTTCCTTCAATGATTGCTTGACCTGTGGGAGAGTGGGGAATACCGAATATATGTCTTTTTCAGAAATTTGTCAAGCACCTTCCCTGTATATGTTGGACCATTGTCTGTTTTTATTTCCTGAGGCACCCCTAATGATGCAAATGCTTGCAAAAAGTGTCAACAGGCATGTTGTGCAGTTTCTCCTGTGTGTAACGATGCGAAAACTGCTCCCGAAAACATATCAACTGAGACATGGATATTTTGTGACATCAGCTTGCCACAGTTGGAGACTCTGCAATCCTCTCGAATTGACTGCTCCTGTGGATGCAGGTGGTTGCACAAGCTGACAGTCCGGGCAAGCACTAATGATTTCCCTCGCCTGGCTTTTTGAGATGCGAAAGGATTCCATCAGTGCCTGTGCATTTTGATGAAAAAATGCATGGCTCAACCTTGCCTGCTCAAAAATATCCGGTAAAGTCTGTGAAATGGGCATGGTTAGCTTGTCTGCCTGGGCATTCCCTTCTACTAAAAATCCTGGAAGGGACGAGTGTGCTCTAATGTGAGTAATGAAATATTTATTTTCCCTGTTTTCCAGCAGTGTTTTCATACATGATAAGTATGAATATAAGATGTCATTGCTTGTTTCTTTCAAAAGTGAACCTTCCAATTGTTTGACCATATTCGTAACATATGCTGAATCTGTGATCAGACTGAGAGGTTGCTGGAACAATTGAAAGACTTTGACCACTGCTGCCAATTCCACAATTTGTGGTGAACCTTGGACTATTTTTACATCTGAGTCCCATTCCCCTGTGACCGAATTCTGCCATGTGATTACTGATTTGTGGGTCTTCCCTGAACCATCAGTGAATACTGTTATCCTGTCCAATGGTTCCTCACTTATTCTTGGTTTTTCCCTGTAACATATTTTTGATTTCAGCAGTCTGTGACCTGGAAAATGAATCGTGCAAATGCCTGGGTATCCTAACAATGCAATTAACAAGTCTTTTGATTTTTGCATCACCCAGTCAAAATGATCTTTCTTCAGTGGTAAGTGAATTGTAGAAAAATCCCTGCCTGATATTGTCAGCAACCTTGTCCTTGCTTTTATGATAATTTGAGATGCCATCTCCTGGTCCGTGAGGATCGTCTTTGGAGACCTGTAAGACAAAAAAATCTACTCTATGATAAAGAGAGGGTCTCTTTGAGACGAATCTCACTGAAAAATCAGGCCATGAAACTGAACTTTTTCCCCCAGAACTGCCAACTGAAAGGACAGTGACTCTACAAAACAATGTGCTTGTTTCTGCTGAATGACCTCTGTAACTTTCTCGAGTTCTTTCCTCGCTTCGGTGTGAGGGTTCTGGGAGATTTGATGTCATTGTCCCCTCTTTAAAGATCAAGCAATGATGGGATGTCATAATTTGTGATCCCCAAGATTGGTCTCATCCAGTTGATTTCTCCGAGAAGCTGTTGCAGGTCATGCAAATTGTTGACTTTGGAGCTGACTTCCATTTTCTGTGGTCTTATTGTTCGCTCCAAGATCTTCCCCCCTAGGTATTTCCACGGTGCGATCTCCTGAAATTTTGAAACACTGATTTTCAGGCCTGCTTTTTGCACCTCCGCAATCACACAGTCATGAGCTTCTTGCAGCTCCTGTTCTGTTGGTGCTGCGATGAGCAAATCATCCATGTAATGAATGATTTTTGCCCCTGGATGTTTCTTCCGTGCTGGAGACAAAGCTCGTGCCACGCACCATTGGCAGATAGTTGGCGAGTTCTTGAGGCCCTGTGGAAGAACCACCCAATGGTACCTTTGCAAAGGCTCCTGTTGATGCTTGGGACAGAGAATGCAAGTCGAGGAGCATCATCTGGATGAAGCGGAATACTGAAGAACAGTCCTTGAGATCAATGATCACAAGTGGCCAATCTCTGGGAATCACTGAGAATGAAGGAAGTCCCTGTTGAAGTGGTCCCATGTCCTCGATGACTTTGTTGATCTTCCTGAGGTCATGCAGCAGTCTCTATGAACCTGAAGTTTTCTTCTGAATGACAAACACTGGAGAATTCCATGGGCTGTTCATTGGCTTGATGTGTCCCTTTTGCAGTTGTTCTTTGACCAGGCTCTTCAGAGCACTCAATTTCTTTCATTCAAGGGGCCAGTGATCCACCCAGGAAGGATTGTCTGTTTTCCAAGTTAATTTCAGAGTGGTGAGTGCCACAGTGACGCCCACTAAAAATCCACTTCCAGTTTTGTGCCCCATTGTTCTAAAAGGTCCCTTCCCCATACAGTGATGGGCTTTTGCACAACAAAAGGGTGAATGATGGCTGTTTTGTCTCCTGGTCCTGTGACAACAATTGTGTTCTCACTCTGCAGAAACAGGGAACTCCCCCCTATGCCTGTGAGAGCAACCAACTAGGGAGCAACCAACTTCCATTCCTGGGGCCAAAAGATGTATGATAGGACTGTGACATTGGCCCCTGTGTAGAGCATCCCTCTGATGGTGATCAACTTTTTGCCACAGGTCAATTGACAAGTGACAGTGGGTCGATCCCAACCTATGTGTTTTATCCAGGAAGCGTGTACTTCCACATGGTCTCCTGAGGGAAAGTCCTGCTGATCAAACACCGACATGACTTGTTCTGCTGCATGTGGTGGCAAAGCAATAGCTTTGGCTACTGGGGTGTTCTCTGGAACAGTCAGTGGTGGTCAAAGAGCTTTGGCTAGAACTATCAGCTCTTCATTCTGATTTGCCGAGACAATTGAAGGATAAATGACAAGTTCAAGGGTGCTGCTTCTGTCCATACCGATTATTAAAAAGTCCTGTCTCTTGGGCGAAGTTCCAGTGACACCAGTGGGTATCACTGCGTGGCTCTCATTCATGAAGCACATCAGTTTTGAGGCTGCCAGGATGCACTGTGCTCCTGGTGGGAGCAACTCTGGGTTGCTGGGGATTCTTCAGATTGCTTTGCTGAGGGGGTCTGCTTGACGTTCCCCGATGATTTTTCTGTCTTTTCTTGTGTCACTGCCATCACTTGTGTCATCACGCGCTGGCAATGCACGCTCTTTTTTGAGTTTTCCAGATGCAGCAGAGGTTTTCCATCCACATCTGTCTTAGAGTGGTATTCACTTGAGAGGTGTCTTCCTCCTTTGCACCTTGGACAGAGGTTTAATGGCTTTTCAGTCCTTGGCATTTGTAGGCAGTTTCTCTTAAAGTGTCCAAATGCCCCACATTTGTAGCATTGCCCTCCAGGAGGGTTGCTTTTCTTTTCAAAGTTCATAAAAACCTTATCAATCCTTTCATTATGTGCTGGGAACATTGTCTCCACCCGTTCTTCCTGTCGTCCTTCCAGTTGTCCTTCCAGTTCTCTCTTCATGATGGATGCAACATGCTGAGGTGTTCCCACCTTGCTGCACGCCTCCACCATCTCTGCCAGAGAGGGTTGATTGGGCATCGCACTGAAGACTCACCTGCAGTCCTGGTTGGCATTGGCAAAGGCAAGATCCTTGATGAGGTGTGGTTTTGCTCCCTCATCAGTCACCTGTTGATCCACTGCTTGCGTGAGTCGATCTGTGAATGAAGAGAAAGGTTCAGTGGGACCTTGCCTGATATCCATGTAGATGGTGTCTTGGACTCCTGCTGGTGCGATTTGTAGGATTGCCCTCCACGCTGCTTCCTTGATGTCATTCAGCACCTCTCGTGGAAGCCTCGCCGCTTGCTACGCTAGGTTGTCCTCCGGAGGATCACTTGCCAATTGTGCCAAGGTGAGGTCCACGTTTGGTCCGCCCTGGTATCTGGCTCTCAGCTCACCAAGAGCTCTTCTCCATCTCGTGTCCCACACGAGGTTCTGTGTGTCTGTAAGAATCATTGACACAAGACATCTAAGATCATAAGGTGTTAAATCATATATGTTGAAAGTGCCCTTCAAAAGCTGCTTAAAATATGAAGAACCCAGTCCATTGTATCTGATGACCTTGGCTAGATCTTTGACTACTTCATCATCTAACCTCTCCCATCTTGGGTTCTGGCCCTGAGCATCATAACCCACGGGCATTGTGATGTCTCCTGAACCTTGTAATAGGTCTTTTTCTTTCTCTAATTCTTTTCTAATGTTTGTCCAATCTATGGCTGGAATAATTTGTGCTTTGGGTACCTATGTTTCCATGGGTACTTGCATGTAAGGTGAAGTCATCTGCGGAGGCTGCTGCCATGCTGCAGCCTCTCCCATCCTGGAACTCATCGGTGTCGCTGTAATCCGCATCCCCTGTCAGGCTGAAGCCTTGGCCCTTGACCCTAGATTAGGAACAGGGATTTGAAATTCCTGTGCTGTGGTTCCCAAAGCTGTGTTCAAATACTGCAAAAGGTATTTGGCCACACTCCTCGGTATTGTAACCATTGGCCCCTGGCCAGATGAGCCAGCAGTTACCATATGTTGAAAACATCCAGGCTGGAATACCCTCTGAAGTAGTAATACGTACTGTGTCATCCTGTTGCTGTGCTTCAGTAGGAGTGTCATGAGCCCCATGACATTCTGAAGTTGATGGAAGCTCCGTTTGCTGTGTCGGAGCTGTCTTCTTCAACCTAGCTTTCTTTTTATATGAAACTGGAAACAAATGTTGCAATGTTACAGTCCCGCCACTAGGTGGCGCTGTTGCTCGACCGACTGGGTCTGGCACCGTTTCCTGCAATGTGGTGGTCCCACCACAAGGTGGTGCTGTCACCTGCCCAGTTGGATCTGGCATGGTGACCGGCTGTAACACTTGCACATTCTCACTATAGTCTCTTATTTGTGTCTCTGATGGGTCGTTGACTGCCTTATAAAATATTTGCTGTATTTGCGACAACTCTCCCATCTGAGATTTTTATTGAGGCTAAAACTGCGTGGTTTGCTGAGCTTGGTTTTGGGCTGGCTGTTGGGGTTGGCTGCGTGCCTGTTGCCATGGGACTGGAGAGGGGGTGGTACCTCGGGAACCCTCTGTATTCTGACCATGCCCCCATCTCAGCCTGTGTTGTCACGGGACTGCGGGCATCCCTGCCCCGACTGCGCCTCCCCTACACTCGTCTCAGCACAGGTGCAGTCTCGGGAACGCCCTCCTCTTCCCTGAAACTGACATCCCCACTGTCCCGGTCCCATTCCGGCTCTGATATTTCTGCTTTGCCCTGATCCCATTTGCAACCCTCATCTTCCAACCCCGTGTCCTCAACCACAACCAAGGCCCGTGGTCCCCGCTCGGCCAGTGCCTGTGACACGTATGCAAACTGGGAAACCCTCCCCGCTTGCCGCGTTCCATTGAGGTTGCAGCCAGGGACGCTGCAGTTGTCCCGGCTGGCTTAGTCCCGCCTGACGCAGCCGCCGCGACCCGTGAGCTTTCTCTGGGTGGCTGCTGATTGCCCGCTATTGCAGTCACGCCGGTTTTCCCTTTCGCGGGCGTCTTTGGCACCACCCCGCCTGAAACCGTCAGTGCCGTGCTTCTGCTCGCCTCCGCAGCTTCTATGCCTCTTGCCACCTCCCCCGTGGCCCCCCCGGCTGTCCCCGCTGCTGCCTCAGGCTGCCGCTGTCTGTCTGGTGCTGCCACCGCGTGGCTTTGCCAGTCTCCAAAGGGCAGTTCCCCCTCCCCCTCGGGTCCCGTGGTCTCACCCCCCATCGATTTTGCTGCCGTTCCCGCAGTGAGGCTGCGTTTTGTTTTTCTCGGATTGGGATACAGAGCCTCAAAACTGGCTAAGTCCCAATCTTTGTGCTCACTGGGGAAAATGGTTAATTTTAGTTTTCCCGGGACTGGCAGGGGTGTGTCTGAGTCCATGTCTGAGGGCCCTGAGACTTCTGGGGTTCCTGGGCTCTCTGGGGACCCCATGGACGTTGGAGGTGATGGCATTCCCTCCTGTTCCCCCTCAACGGGTGCAATTTCTGCCTCCCCTGGGCTGGTAGGGACAAGTGCAGCCTGCTGCTGGCAGGGCAACTCCCACCCCCGGCCCCTGTGGGAAATTGAGCTGTCTGCTGCTGGCTGGCAGCCTTCCCGCTGTTGTGGCTTGCAGATCTTCATCTAAGGTTGGTAACTTGCTCCACAGGTCATAATCAAAACCACCGGCATCTTGGGCTCTGTGCCAGGGTCTCTGAGCCCCCTGGCAGGGGTCTTGGCTGCTCAGGACAGCCAGAGGGATGTCCTGGGTTCCAACAATTTACATGTCTTCAAAACTGTTAGGAAAGATTTTTTTTTAATATCATCATGCCATTGTCTTAAGTATTCAGGAGCATTGGATACTTCTTAGGTAGGTAATGGGCAGGGATAGGGCTGATCCAGTACAATCCCAGAGGCTCTTAGCTGTAGTGCAGGTCATGGGTCACTGCCAATAGTGTTCTCCAGCTTACTCAAACCCCACACTTGTACTCGCAACTGCTGAATAGCACCAGCTTAAATTCAGCACTGGCTAATTCACCCTTCTGCTTCAAAGTATGGGAAGTAGTCCAAACGATTTAGAGAGTGACACATTTGGGTTTCAGGACTGTCTTTTCAATGTAGGAAACAGCAGTCTGTTACTGCAGCTTGTGTCCCTGCTGTGGGTTGACCCTGGCTGGATACCAGGTACCCACCAAAGCTACTCTATCGCTCCCCTCCTCAGCTGGAAAGGGGAGAAAGAATATAACAAAAGGCTCATGAGTTAAGGATGGGGAGAGATCACTCACCAAATACCATCATGGGCAAAACAGATGACTTGGGAATATTAATTGAATTTATTACAAATCAGAATCAGCGTAGGATAATGAGAAGTAAAACAAGTCTTAAAAACACCTTCACCCCACCCCTCCCTCCTTTCCGGGCTTAACTTTACTCTGGATTCTCTACCTCCTTCCTCCCAGCAGTGCAGGGAGACAGGGAATGGGGGTTTTGGTCAGTTCATCACATGTTGTTTCTGCTGCTGCTTCCTCCTCAGGGAGAGAAGTCCTTCCCCTACTCCAGCGTGGGGTCCCTCCTACAGGAGACAGTCCTCCATGAACTTCTCCAATGCAAGCCCTTCCCAAAGGCTTTGTTTTTTCACATGCAAACCAAATTCAGTCCCATTGCAGCTTCCACCCAGCACTTTTGGTCCAGCCAGGTCCAGCGAGGGAGAAACTGTTGTGCCAGCAAATACTGTGATCCTGTTAAGCATTTAGATCAGGGTTTATTGAATACTGTGGAAGTGAGTGCCTTTTTGTATCCCCTAGCACCATGTTCTGCCTCCTGTCCTATCTAGTTGGGGTTAAAAGATGGAAGCAAAATGCTACACTGGACATGCCCATAATTTTTTTCTTACATGACTCTGGGGTAGAAGTCCCTCTGCCTCAAGTTGACCCTCTCCAAGGCCCAATGGACCTTCCTGACCTCCTTGCTCTACTGTGACACTTTGGTGGGTGTAATGGCTTTAAACTCAGCTGGAGATAAAACACCTCACAGTCACTCACTCAACCCCCACCCCTTACCCTCCACCACAGTGAAATGGGGAGGAGAATTGAAACAAAACTTGTAAGTTGGGATAAGAACAGTTTAATAATGGAAAATAAAGTAAAATACAATAATAATAGTAAATAATAATAATAATGTTGATAAAAAGGAAACAAACATCTGAAGCACAATGCAATTGCTCACCACCCACTGACTGATGCCAGGCCCCCTTTTCCGAACCCAGATCAGCCACCCTTCCGGGTAACTCCCTCCAGTTTATATACTGGGCATGATGTTATATGGTGTGGAATATCCCTTTGGTCAGTTTGGGTCCACCTGTCCCAGCTGTGCTCCTTCCCAGTTTCTTTTGCAAACCTCACTGGCAGAGCATGTGACAAATAAGAAAGTTCTTGACTTAGGATAAACACAACTTAGCAAAAAACTAAAGCATTGGTGTGTTATGAACACCATTCTCATTCTGAATCCAAAACACAGCACTATAACAGCTACTGAGAAGAAATTAACTTTATCCCAGCTGAAACCAGGACAATATCAACCCCTTCTTCCATACCATTTATGTCTGCCAAGTTTCACAGCCCCCAATATGCCATCACCTTTCCCATTTATCTATTTTGATAGATATACATACAGACATAATTCCCTTAGTCTATGGAAGACCTTTGTCAATGGTTCATAAAATGTCCACACACAAAAAAAATTGTTGAATTCATTTAATCCATGACTGGCCTTCATCCTTGGTAACAGTTTTTCAAGCAGGAAAGATGGTGTGAGGTGTGGGATTGTTGCATGTTGCACATTTGAGTCAGCTCTGATTCCAGTACTGCCGCACTTGTTCACTTTTATCAAAGTTCCTTCTTCATTGGTGTGACTGTGACAGTCAGAGGGAAGTCAGGCTCCCATCTCCAGAACACTTGTGTTTAAGATTGATGCCGTGAGGTGCTCAGTGAGGTAATGCACACATTGCCACCATACAAATGGTAATACACAGTGTTGGATAGTTATTAACATAATACAATTTAATTCATTGGCTATTTTCACCCAGAATCAAATCACTTTGAGGCACACACTGGACTTCTCCATCCTCCCTCATTTCCCACCAAGTGCACCCGGGTCCTTGAGGAAAAGCAATCCCATGGATGGGTTTGCCTTTGCCTGAGGCAGTAATAACCCAGGCTTTTCCCCAGCATGATTTTAATGTGCACTACAGGAACTTTATCCCCTTCCACAGTACATAAAAGTTTTGATTGGGCAGGGCCAGTCCAATTGGAAGATCCTCTGGTGTTGACTAACCAAGTGGCCTTTGCTAAATGTGTGTCACTGTCGCCCTGATTTTGTAAAACCTTGTTAAGCCTTCTGATGTTTACATTCTTTCAACAAACTTTCTCACACACCATTCTGTAAATAACCTATGTTTTGCATTCTTTCATGGAGGTGGAGAGAATTGATGGACCCTTAGTCTGTCCAGTGGCATTGGAGAGGTGGCACTGTCACCCTCCAATCCACTGTCACCTTTAGAAAACTATAAATGTTGGAGTCAGGAAATAAAGGTCCTCTTTTTGTTCCCCTCGAGAGCAGCAGTGTCTGTGTCATCATTTCGTGCCATATCGTGACATGTCACAATCTTTGAAGGTCCCACCAGCCATTGCTCTCAGTGTAGTCTTTAACAGTCCATTACATTGATCAATTTTTCCAGAGGTTGGTGCATGATAGGGAATGTGATACACCCACTCAATGCCATGTTCTTTGGCCCAGGTGTCTATGAGGTTGTTTCAGAAATGAGTTTCATTGTCTGATTCAATTCTTTCTGGAGTACTGTGTTGCCATAACACTTGCTTTTCAAGGCCCAGGACAGTATTCTGGGTGGTGCCATGGGGCATGGGGTATGTTCTTAACCATCCTGTGGTTGCTTCCACCATTGTAAGCACACAGCACTTGCTGTTATGGGTTTTGGGGAGTGTGATATAGTCAATCTGCCAGATCTCCCCATAACTGTTTCAGCCATCATCCTCCATACCTCAGAGGCTTTACCTGCTTGCCTCTGCTTGATTGCAGCATGTTTCACATTCATGTATTGTTGCGGCCCATGTTTATTTTATTAGTTTATTGTTAAAAGTTAATGTTAGTAGTTTGTACCAATGTACCCCTGTATTTTCCCCAAGTTGGTTTGTCCCTGAGGTGTATCCATCCCTAAAGCTGCCCTTTATGGTATTCCATGCCCTTTGTTCCAGCTCCTTCCCTGCTTGTCAGTGTAACCCTGCCCCTTGTTTCTGAATGAATCTTCTTTGTCACTCCCACCTCAGGCCAATCCCTGATTGTGCCACCCCTCTGGAATTCCCTTAAGCCTCGATGCCCCATTGGCCCATGTGACCTACCCTCTCCTCCCACCTGCCCTAATTGGCCCCAAGCAAGTGACCAAATCCCCTCACTCCTCCCCCAAGGATTCCCCACTGGCTGTCTGTTTGTACCCTCCCACCGGGTATTTAAACCCAAGCACAGCAGTTCTCGGGGGTCTTTGTTCTTTACCTCTTCAATTGTAATAAACTTCTCCCTGTTGGAACCTCAAGACCAGAGAGCCTCCTCCTTCTCCTTTGCCCGATCCCTGCTGTGGCTGTGACATTCTTCGCTGTAGAGCAAGCTGCTCTTCAGGTTCAGCTGCACGTTAAATCCAAACCTCAGCTGTCCTCCACTCCTGGCATGGTGCCAGAGTTTCTCCAGAGCTAGCCTGGGCTCCAGTGGCCACGTCAATGTATAACCTGTGCAATATTGTCCATGGTTAAGTCCACCCCTCAATCACAAGCCCATTGTCTTGGGATGATTTTATAATGATACTTTATTCCCTAACCATCTGCTTTATGCCCAGAAAACGGCTGCTGTCGATTTAAGATGCACCTGGGGGGTGGGGAGGTGAGCCTTGAGCTCCTGTGCAGTTTGGTTTAAACGTTCTCTCTCCAGTGTGTTTCAGGCAGTGACACAAATTGTTACTTCATTGCCTTTGTTGGATTAGTTTTTTTGCTTGCTAAGGCAAGAAGCTTCTTTTTTTCTTTCCCCACCTTTTTTTCCCTGGACTCCAGCAGAGATCCTTCAGCTGTTTCTTCTTTTGTTGTTTGGGGTTTTTTTTTTGTTTTTTCCCTTGAACTGTTTCTGGCTTGTTTTTTTTTTTCTGGTCCAGGGAGCCTGTGGAGGGGGGGGGAAGCCCCAGCCATTCCAAAGCCTGGGAAAGACCGAGCCAGCAAAAGAAGGGACACTAAAACCCACCAGTTTTGACTGCTGCAAGGAAGACACTAACACTAGACAAGTTCCCATCTATTCTGCCTGAGTGTGAAACACAGGACTCCCTTAACACAAGCGCCTCAGTATAAAGTATAGATTAATAAAAGTTGGGTGTTGGCTGCTGTGCTCAACCACAACCGCTTTTGCAAAACAAGAAGCCTAGCCCCAGCAGGGGCTACAATGATAAACAAATAGTAGATGCTATGCCTAATGCTAACTGCTCTTGGAGAGAAACAAAACCAAGTGGACTAAGATGATAAGGGAAAGGAATGTGAGCTAATGAGTTTGGATAACTGCTTTTTCTGCAGGACAAGGGCTTAACCCATGAGGGCTAAGGGATAAGAAGGAAGATGCATGCTAACAGCCATTTTTATGATAAATAGAAGAACTGTCATGTGATAAATATATTACAGTGTTGGCTTTCACAATTGTTAGTGTGAATACTATATGTTTTATAATGTTGACTTCTGTAAAGGAAGTTTTGCTAAAGTTTAGAGTTCTTTTAATGCAAATATTTTGTTGTTATGCCAATGTTGGTGAAGTGTTGTTCTAATGTTAACATTTAACCAATGAAGGACTCAAAACCTGTTGAATGTATCAAAAAGTAACAAATGACTATGACTAGGACAGCTGCACATGCTCTAAAAAGGCGGGACAGAAGAGGAACTGTGTTAAAATGTTTGGATCAGTATAACCATTTGAATACATGTATTAGGCTGATGCAATACCCAAGGTATATAAAGGGTGTTACTGTGTTGACTGATGTGCCTCTGGCTGCGGCTAAGAACCCAGCATTGTTCCTTTTGCTTTATTGACATTGTCCCCTATTGTCCCTTATTAAATTTTCTTTAAATTTTAACTGAGGAGTGGGCTTTGTTTCTCACAATTGGGATCTCATCCGGGATGGACGCCTCATCTCTGTGGCCCTAGGAGATTTCAAGCAAGAGGCGCGCCCCACCAACTTTGCCAGCTTGATTGGCTTCTTCTGGCATCATCGGTGACTGCAGGCTGACACCCCATGGACAAGAAGGGACTCGTAAAGCAAAAGAAAGGGGGAAGGATAAAGGGTCCCTAAGAAACCACGGTAACTAGCCTACAATTCTTGTGCACAAAGACCCAGACAAGAAAAGGGACTGTAAGTACTGTGAGGGGGGCAGTGTACGGGGGATTGACTGGTGTGTGTGTGAGACGCAGACTGGACAGTCCAGATCTGTGAAGAAAGTCTGGGAGTCTTTCTAGCTGCAGTTCCGTATCTCTGCGAGGAGACCAGCCAGGGAAGAGACAAAGCGAAAGGCAAAGACTGAATGATCCCCAGGGGTATCTGAGACAGGGCTCCAGGGAGGGGTTAGACCCCTAATACAGAGACAGGAAAGAGAGAAATTTCCTAAGCAATCCCCCAGAAAATAGGAGATGAGAATGAGGGTCCCCAATCCCAAAAAGAGGATCAGATTGAGAGTTGGGGTCCATGAAGGCTAGGAAAATTCCTCCAGACAGGATGTGTGGAATTGAAGGCTAGGAAAATTCCTCCAGACAGGATGTGTGGAATTGAAGGCTAGGAAAATTCCTCCAGACAGGAAGTGGGGATTTGAAGGTTAGAAAAATACCCTAAGGATCCTACATCCAAGAGCATCTGGGGTTGGTTAATAACATTTGAGATACTGATCGTATGCCCTAAATAAGAGCATTTTTACTTGATAACTTATACCTGTGGGTAAAGATTAACAAGTGATTTGAAAATAAAGGTACCTTATTGTTGTGTTGTCATTCCGTTATTATAGTGGAGTGAATAAGAGAGATGTGATATGGACTCAGGGTGAGTGTGGGGCGAGTGTAAGGCCTTGTCGGCATTTCTGTGGCCCAGTCCTGGGAGCAGCCGGACAGAGGCAGAGCGAGTGACTGTGAGTGAATGAGTGTAGGTTATTGTCCCAGGGTGTAGCAGACGCAGGGCCGGCTACGGCTTCGCCGGAGGGATGTTTAGAGATAGGTATTTGCTGAGTCATAGGAATTGTACCAGGAGTCCTCACTCTGGTCCTCCTTATATCTCTGTGACTCCATAGGCTAGTTTTCGTAACCCTTACAATTGGTCAGTTTTCAATCCTCCCTAACCCTACAAAAGAGGCTGTCTGGGCCCATTTTCTTTAGAAGAGCAGCTTCAAGACCCTTCGCCAGACCCTCAGAATAAACCATCGTGGAACACTCTTGGCAGCCTTCTCCTTTCTCATTTCGTCTGCCTTCCAGGAGCCACGGCCAGCCGCAGCCCCTACGAGCAAACTAAGAGCTGAAATCACAAAAGAGCTGACTTTCACTAAGAGCTGACAATCACTAAGCTTGCTAGGGGTCTTGGCTGCGCAGCAGTCTGGCCTAGGGCAGCCCAGCCTCCAGAGGGCTGAGGTGTTCGGCCTTGGGCCGCTTGCCTGGGGCGCTTACCCTGCGGGGAACCAGCTATCCGGCTAAGAAGCTAGCCCCTGTGGCTCCATTTATTTTACACCGGGGTGACGTTACGATGCTTGTATCCCGAGTCGTTGGTTCTGTTTGTGCTGGATATTATGTTCTGTGCCTTCAAGACTGGCTCTGAAAATCGAAGTTTTGTTTTTTTATCGGCCTGCACACTCCGCCACAGTTGGTGGGACACAGAGACGGGGCAACAACTTAGTGCTGCTTTTGCTTTTTGCTCTTGCTTTCGCTTTGCTCTTGCTCCTGCTTTGGTCTTGCTTTTGCTTTTTCTCGTTAGTTAGCTTAGCTAGGCAGTCCAAATTTTCCCTGGACTGTTTTTCTTTCCCTTTTCTTGGAACCATTCGAACATGCTCCGGACTGGGACCTGGGAAACGCCAAGAGTTTGCACTTTGTGGCCTGCAGCAGCCATTCCCAGCGCTGGAGTGACCGATAACAGAGCAATCACTCCCAGGAGAGACTTTCTGAATTTGTCATCTTTTTCAGAGTGGTGAAAGAGTGGTGTCATCCGGTATTGTTCATTCTGTGTGCTGGGGGGTGCTTTGCCTGTTAAATATACAGGTTCTTTCCATGTCTCTCCAAGGAATCCTTCCTGAACCAGTTGTGGGGAGGGGGCGTGTGGGTTTGCTTTCTGGAGGGGCCCCCTTTGGAGGTTTTCTCCCAAATTTGCCCTAAACCAGGACAAAATTTTGGTGCCCAATGCGTGGGGCTCAAGAGAGTCGAAAAAACCCTGTTTTGAGTGCATTTTGGTTGCCATTACTCTGTGTTGATATAAAGCAGTTAATAGCCATGTTTTTTGAATTCATGTTTCTTGGGGTGAAGGCTTGCATGCATTTCTGGTCCCTAGGTTATTTTGAGATATTAATACCTCTATGGTCTCAAGGTTTATTTTCTTATCCAGAAATAGCTCTAGTATTGTCCCTAATACATACTTTTTACAGCAGAGGAGCAGTGACCAGAATTGCTATCCTGCTGGGCTTGATGGTAATGACTTGTAAGAAGTTTATAAACATGCTGGGGTCTGCTCCAGGTATGATTGGTTCATGGCTATGGTTATGCACCCATTTTGTTAGAGAAGGAGCAGGGGATGAGGCTTTTCAGCCTTTGCTTTCCTTTTTCTCCTCTGAATCTGTTACATCCCTATTGGAGAATGTTCAGTTTCCCTTGAATGTTAAAGAGACCATCTGGTATTTAATCTGGTAAGCTTCCTTTATACAGTCTGCAGCTTCTTTAGAATGAGGGCTGAGATTTCTAGACGGGCTGATGAGACCCCTGACCCAGGAGAAGACCCAGGAGTGGAAAATCCTGAGTGGTATGGGAAATGGAAAGATATGGGCCAAATCCTGAAGAAATTCTCTGACCCTATAGTCTGGGACTCTCCCCATGAACAAATTCAGAACCTAGCTGAGGTGGGGAAATACCTGAAAGAAAAGTACCATGATGACCCTAAGGAGAAAAAGATCATTGCAGTAAGCTGGGCCCTGGCATATGCTTATCACACTCTTCAAGATATTGTAGGGCAGCACTCAGAGGAAGGGGGGCAGGGAGATAAATCAGCAGCTATCCCAGTAACGCTACAGCCAACACCCCAGGCTCAAAGCCAGCAGCTAAACCAGATAGTGAGCCTAAGCCAGCAGCTAAACCAGACAATAAGCCTCAACCAATGGCCATTGCTACTAGCACTAGAAGCGGAAAGTGCATAGGCAAGACCGATCGACCAGTAGATGATGATGATGATGATGACAATGATGGTGATGATGCAGGAGAAGGACCCTCAGCGCTTCCTGACATAAAATCAGGAGTCAAAGCAAAAGGCACAAGATCAGAAGTCAGTACTGAGTCCTTTTCCCTGAAGGACCTTCATGGCCTAAGGAAGGATTACACTCAACGACCTGATGAATCTATAATTAGTTAATTTGTCCATCTTGGGGATGCTGCAAGCGAGGCTACAATTTTGGATGATAGTGAAGCAAGGCATTTGGGATGCCTGTCACACGATCCCGTCCTCGACCAAGGAATGATATGGGGGGCTAACCCTCAGAGCCCCAGAGTACGGGTCCTGGAAAGTTTAGCACAAAGATACCTGTGTGCAGATGATCTCTATATGCAGCAAACCCAGTGGAAGACCATAGAACAAGGTATCCAATGCCTGAGAGAAATGGCAGTGGCAGAGATTATCTTCTCAGATGGCATAACAACTAGGAATCCAGACTTGGTACATTGTATGTCTATGATGTGGGGAAACTTGCACAACTTGGGCCACAGGAATATGCTTCTGCTTTAGCCATAATGAAGCGGGATGAGAGGGATGAGACCGTGCTTGATGTGGCGAAGAAGCTCCAAGCATATGCAGATGCTGTACATGGCCCAACACATGCCAGAATCACAGCGGTGTAAACACGTCTGCAGAAATTAGAGGACAAGATAGAGGAGAATCATAAGAAACTCAGGGAGGAGATTAAAAAGGACCTTTTCCAAATCTCAGCAGTACAGATCAGAGGTGGTAGTGCCCAACGCAGACATTCCCCAGATGGAGAGAGAAGGTACACCCCAGGAGGTGAGCTGTGGTTCTTCCTGCGTGATTGAGGAGAAAACATGAGGAGATGGGATGGAAAATTTACTGCTGCTCTGGCACAACAGGTGTGTGAATTAAAGGAAGGCAAGGCTCAGAGAGGGAGTTCCACCAAAAGGAAAGCAGCTCCAGTTGCCTGTAGCTGAACTGCCAGGTATGATGATGATGATGACATGTCCGATCCTCTTGAAGGAACTTCCAAGATGTATGTCCAAGGAGAGAAGGATAACCAGGCTTAGAGGGGCCCTGCCTCTAGCCTGGCGTGGCAGGGGGATCACAGGATTTTACTTTGGTGGAAGCTGATGTGAGTCTGACTGGAAATGAGTGGAAGAAACACCCTATTGCGACTGGCCCAGAGGCCCCATGTGTTTTGGGCATAGATTACCTCCAAAGTGGGTATTTCAAAGACCCAAAAGGACTCAGGTGGGCATTTGGGATAGCAGCTGTAGTGACAGAGGGCATCCAGCAACTGAGCACCTTGCCTGGACTTTCCAAGAATCCATCTACCGTAGGACTTCTGAAGGGGGAAGACCAACAGGTACCAATTGCCACTTCCACAATGCATCGCTGACAGTATAGAACAACTCAAGATGCTGTGATTCCCATGCATAAGATGATCTGAGAGCTGGAGAGCCAAGGGGTGGTCAGCAAAACCCACTTACCCTTCAACAGCCCCATTTGACCTGTGTGTAAATCTGAAGGAGAATGGAGATTGACTGTGGACTACCGTGCACTGAATGAAGTGACTCCACCACTGAGCGCTGCTGTGCCAGACATATTAGAGCTCCAGTACGAGCTAGAGTCCAAGGCAGCGAAGTGGTATGCCACTATTGACATTGCCAATGCATTTTTCTCCATTCCTCTGGTAGCAGAATGCAGGCCTCAGTTTGCTTTCACATGGAGGGCAGTGCAGTATACCTGGAACTGACTGCCCCAGGGGTGGAAGCACAGTCCCACCATCTGCCATGGACTGATCCAGACTGCACTGGAAAAGGGTGAGGCTCCAGAACACCTCCAGTATATTGATGACATCATTGTGTGTGGGAACACAGCAGCAGACGTATTTGAGAAAGGAGAGAAAATCATCCAAATCCTCCTGGGAGCTGGTTATGCCATCAAAAAGAGCAAAGTTAGGGGACCAGCCCGTGAGATTCAGTTCCTAGGAGTAAATTGGCAAGATGGACGGCGTCAGATTCCTACGGATGTCATCAGCAAGATCACAGCTATGTCTCCACCAACCAATAAGGAAATGCAAGCTTTCCTTGGTGCCATAGGTTTTTGGAGAATGCATATTACTGAGTACAGTCAGATCGTGAGCCCTCTTTACCTGGTCACCCGCAAGAAGAACGATTTCCACTGGGGCCCTGAGCAGCATCAAGCTTTTGCCCAGATCAAGCAGGAGATTGCTAATGCAGTAGCCCTTAGCCCAGTCAGGACAGGACCGGAGGTGAAGAACATGCTGTACTCTGCAGCCGGGAGCCATGGTTTGTCCTGGAGCCTTTGGCAGAAGGTGCCTGGGGAGACTCTGTGTCAACCACTAGGATTTTGGGGTCGAAGCTACAGAGGGTCTGAAGCTAACTACACCCCAATAGAGAAAGAAATCTTGGCTGCCTATGAAGGAGTCGAAGCTGCCTCAGAGGTTATTGGTACAGAAGTGCAAGTCCTCCTGGCACCCTGGCAACTGGTGCTGGGGTGGATGTTTACAGGAAAGGTTCCCTCTACCCACCACGCCATTGATGCCACATGGAGCCAATGAATTGCTTTTATCACACAGCGCACCCATATTGGTAAACTGAATCGCCCTGGGATTTTGGAAGTAATTACAAATTGACCCGAAGGTGAAAATTTTGGTGTCACAGATGAAGAACAAGAACCAGTGACACAGGCTGAAGAAGCTCCACCATATAACCAACTGCCACCAGAGGAAACACGCTATGCACTTTTCACTGACAGTTCCTGTTGCATCGTAGGGATGAATCAGTAGTGGAAAGCAGCTGTATGGAGCCCCACACAACAGGTCACAAAGGCCACTGAAGGAGAAGGTGGATCAAGCCAACTTGCAGAACTCAAAGCTACTCAACTGGCCCTGGACATTGCAGAAAGGGAGAAGTGGCCAAAGCTCTACCTTTACACTGATTCATGGATGGTAGCCAACGCTCTGTGGGGATGGCTGGAGAGGTGGAAAGAGGGTAACTGGCAGCGTTGAGGAAAACCAATTTGGGCTGCTGATGAGTGTAAAGACATCTCTACCAGGGTAGGGAGGCTATCTGTGAAAGTCTGCCATGTAGATGCCCATGTCCCCAAGAGTAGAGCTAATGAGGAGCACCAAAACAATGAGCAGGTAGACCAGGCTGCAAAGATAAGGGTGTCAAATATTGACCTAGATTGAGAACACAAGGGTAGAGATGCCACCTATAAGTGGGCAAGAGACCGAGGGGTGGATTTAACCTTGGACAGTATTTCGCAGGTTATCCATGACTGTGAGACGTGCTGCCATCAAACAGGCCAAGCAAGTGCTGCCCCTATGGTATGGTGGGTGGTGGTCCAAGTACAAATATGGAGCGGTCTGGCAGATTGACTACATCACACTGCCCCAGACATGCCAAGGCAAGCGCTACCTGCTCACAATGGTAGAAGCCACCACAGAATGGTTGGAAGCCTAGCCTGTGTCTCATGCTACTGCCCGTAACACCATCCTGGGCCTTGAAAAGCAAGTCCTGTGGAGACATGGCACCCCTGAGAGGATTGAGTCAGACAATGGGACTCATTTCAAGAACAGCCTTATCAACACCTGGGCTAGGGAGCATGGCATTGAGTGGGTGTACCATATCCCCTACCATGCACCAGCTGCAGGCAAAGTGGAGAGGTACAATGGACTACTAAAAACCCCGTTGAAAGCCTTGGGTGGGGGATCTTTCAAAAATTGGGAGCAGCATTTCGCAAAGGCCACCTGGTTAGTTAACACCTGAGGTTCCACCAACCGAGCAGGTCCTGCCCAGTCTGAGTCCCTGAATATAATAGATGGAGGTAAAATCCCAGTGGTACATGTCAGAGGTTTGTTAGGGAAGACCGTGTGGATCAATTCTGCCTCGAGTACAGACAAACCCATCCGTGGGGTTGTCTTTGCTCAGGGACCAGGTTGCACATGGTGTATAATGCAAAGAGATGGAGCAACAGGATGTGTACCTCAGGTAGATCTGATTGTGGGGTGAGAATGATATGCAAATATCACTGTTTGTTGGATGTTATTGCCATTGACTGTACATTAAACCACCCAGACAGGAGATAGAAGGAAATGTGTAAGTGTTGAAGGTCTGAGCATGTGAAAGATGGAGTTTTGAGTGAGTAAAATGAAAGTGGGGAATCCTGCAGCTCTGTAGTATGGGGCTTGGATTCAGTGGTTCGGTGTGGGGACGCGACGAGGGCGTGATGGGTATTGCTTGTAATTTTTGGGTGGAACAGATGGAAGTTTTAACATGAATAAAATGCATGATGTTTGGTCGTATGTTGACGATATGGGGATAAGGGGTGGAATGTCCTTGGGTGATATTATGATGCGTGTATCCCCAATCATCTGTTCTGTTTATGCTGGATATTATGTTCTGTGCCTTCAAGACTGCCTCTGAAAATCGAAGTTTTGTTTTTTTATCGGCCCGCGCACTCCCCCACAATCAGCGGGACACAGAGACGGGGCAGTACTTAGTGCTGCTTTTACTTTTTGTTCTTGCTTTCGCTTTGCTCTTGCTCCTGCTTTTGGCTTTTCTCGTTAGTTAGCTTAGCTAGGCAGTCCAAATTTTCCCTGGACTGTTTTTCCTTTCCCTTTTCTTGGAACCATTGGATCCTGCTGCTGACTGGGACCGATAACAGAGTGGCCACTCTCAGGAGAGACTTTCTGAATTTTTCATCTTTTTCAGAGCGGTGAAAGAGTTTAGTCATGTGGTATTGTTCATTCTGTGTGCTGCGAGGTGCTTTGCCTGTTAAATAAACAGATTCTTTCCACTTCTCTCCAAGGGATCCTTCCCGAACCGGCTGGGGGGAGGGGCCTTGTGGGTTTGCTTTCTGGAGGGGCCCCCTTTTCGAGGTTTTCTCCCAAATTTGCCCTAAACAGGGACAGTTATGTCAACTGTTGATTTGGAGTTCAGCCTTGTTGTCTGAAGGGTGGTGGATTGAGTGTCTAGAGAGGCGAGATTTTTTGTACTTAATGTGGGAAGCAGCTGTGGGGAGTGGATGGTGCCAAAGCTGCTGGAGGAATGAATTAGAGCAAAGGAATAGGGATCAGGGACGAGCAGGTCAGGTCCCAGGAAGATGGGACAAGGAACAAGTAAGTCAGGTCCGAGGTAGAAGGGAAGGAAAAGTGCACCAGCAGGCATACCCCAGGACAGTCCCCTAGGAATTAAGTTAGCTAACTGGGATAGTAATCCATGTACTAAAGGAAAAGATAAAGTCAAAATGATTCGATATTGCATGATAGAGTGGACAAAAAAGGAAATAAGATCCGATCATGTCTATTGGCCTGGGTATGGGTCTTTTGAGCATTGCATTAGTCAAGCTCTAAACATATTTGTAAATGCAAAAGAACCTTTCGATCCTGAGGAAAATGAATATGCCTCCTGATGGACAGAAATTTGGCCCCAGGGGTAAATGTTTTTAAGGTATCAGAAGCCTTATAGCAAGCTGAAGAAAAGAAGGAAAAGAGGTGGGAACTGCTAGATGCATTACCCCTCTGTACCCTCCCACTTCTCCAGTGACCCTTGCTGCTCAAGTGGCCCCTGCTGCTTCACCGGCTCCCCCTCCCACCAGTGGGGGACCATACCAAAACACTAGGGGAAGTTCAGTAAAAACTTGAGGGCTGCTCGATAAGTCTTCCCCTGCCACCACCCCACCGCAAGGGAAACAGGTCTTTCCCAAGGTCATGATAGCTGAGAAACAGAAAGGCTGGTCTGATTTAGAAAGAGATCAAGAAGTGGGCTTATTTCCTTTGAGGGAAAGTGCCTATGGAAGGGGCTCAAGGGGGGATAGGATTTGTGAATGCTCCTTTGACCTCTTCAGAAGGGAAATTAAAGGATTATTAGAAGATCCCATAGGTTTAGGTTAACAATTAGACCAATTTTTAGGCCCCAACATTTTTGCTTGGGTAGAAATGCAGTCAATAATGGGCATAATGTTTTCCCAAGAGGAGAGGCAGATGACTAGGGCTGCCAGAATGATAATTTTGGAAAGAGAAAATCATCACAGCCCACCAGGGGACCATAAAATGCCAATAGCATCTCCTAATTGGAGTCACAATGATGCAGCAGGACGAGGAAATATGAATGATTATCACAATCAGATAATCAAAGGGATAAAAGAGGCAGCACCCTGAGGGCAAAATGTTAGCAAAGCTTTTGATGGGCAGCAAGGAAAGGAAGAAACTCCAACTGAATGGCTAGAGAGGTTCTAGAAAAACATGCACCAGTACTCCAGGACAGACCGCGATAGTATAGCCGAACAAGCCCTTTTAAGGGTTAACTTTGCCACCCATGCCTGGCCAAGTATTAGGAAAAAATTGGAAAACATTGAGGAATGGCAAGATAAGGGGTTAAACAAATTATTGAAAGAAGCCCAAAAAGCTTATGTACTGAGGGATGAAGAAAAAGCCAAGGCAAAAGCTAAAATTATGGTAGCCACCATGCCAGAAAGTAACCCCTCAAGGAATCTGCAGCTCCCAAGTACTATTCCTGGATATTCAGATTCCAGAGATAAGGAAAGGGGAGGAAACAGGACCCCTGTATGATCAAGGTCTCAGGAGCAAACTAGAAATGTCTGTTTCTATTATGGAGAAGAGAGACACTATAAGAGATATTGACCTTGACGGAACAAGGATCTGAAAGTATTCCAAGAGGGACATTCAGGAGAGTTTGCAGACTAGGGATGTCCAGGGCTCTATTTCCTGGATAAATATCATCTAGAGCCCTTGATAACTTTAAAAGTAGGCCCCCAGGGGGAGGTATTAAAATTTATAGTTGATACTTGGGCAGAGGGAACTTGTGTAGTTACTATTCCAAAGGGGTGTAAAATAAGCAATGACATTATAAAAGTAATGGGAGCTAAAGAAGAAGGTTTGAAGGTTCCTCTAATAAAAAATGTAGTAATTTCTTACATATAGGAAAAACCTTACAAAATGAAGGCCTTGTAAAATCATGTCTCAGACCTGTTACTTTGGCTAAGTAGAAAAGGACTATGGGAGTGACTCAGCTGAATTAGAGGTAGAAAAACAAGTTATATACCATCATGTGTTTCTATCGTGGTGTATGGTGGTTGGTTGAATTATGTTTGTTATTATTTAAAACTATGTAACTGATAAAGGCCTAACTGCTTAAAAAAGCCTTGTTTTTGCAATAAAGCAGCTCTCCTTTGCATCTGCTGGGGGACTCTGCATCACTATGGACCCTCACCCACAGTAATTGAAGGGGGAAACTAGAATAGGGATGGGAGATGTCTTGCTAGTACCTGGAGCAGGTTGCGATTTATTGGGGAGAGACTTGCAGGTACAATTAGGAATAGGGGTTGTGGCAGTGGGGTTTTGAAGATTATATGTTTAGTCTCTCCCTAGAGTTGTTTACCACCTGTCTTCCCGCCTTTTCTCCATGGCATTTATGATAATTCCAGATTCTTCCCTGTCTATCCTCCAAAATCCTGCCCCTGCATTCTGTCTGTCATAATTTGCTACACCCATTTATCCAGAAGCTTCGCTATCAGTTATGATATTTCCCTTCTCTCACTGGTATGCACCTTTCCTGTCCCCTTTTCTATTGGTATTATGTTTACATTTGTGCCCCCAGACCCCTCCTATCTAGTCATTGACTTGTTAGACGGTCTTCTCCCAGGAAACCGCCCCCCCTCCCCCCCCATAAAAGCCTCTGTTTTTCTTTGTTTAGTGCTCTTTTGCTGCTCCCGCATGGTGCTGCAGCCCCAGCGCCGCTCCTGTCACGGGAAAGAATAAAGACGGCTCAGAGACGCAAGCAAAGAGTCCTTCCTTCTTCCTTTGCCTTGATCCTTAGACGTGGGTCCATGGACCCCAGCCAGTGCCCGAACTGCGATCTTGCCTACCGGTGGCTGAGGCAGGGGGCAGCCACTCCTGGCACTCATGCCGAAAACAAAAGGGGATTGGAGCCCGTGGGTGACTAGCGCCACCCCTCCTCCCACGATCGGTACGCAACGTCAAGTGGTTACACCTGAAGAAGGGAAAATGGTAGCCAAAGTGCTAAAACTCCGCCAAGAAGATGAGGAAAGGATTAACAAGGAAGTTTGGGCCGGGGAAGGAAATAGGGGAGGATTGGATATTGACCCAATAAGGGTAATGATTGAGAGAGAATGTCCCATACGTGTGTGTCAGTACCCTATATCATTAGAAGGAAGAGAAGGCTTAAAGCCAGTAATAGAAGGATTGATAAAGGATGGGACATTTCTTCTAAATAATCTGGCTGACTCTCTAGATCCAGGGGTTCATACCTATTCTGAAGTGATGCCTGGCTTGGGAGTGGGGCTTGGGAGGAATTCTTATTATTATCTCCTTGAGTAGGTACCCATTTCTACTCCCCTTCACCTACCAAGTGTCCTTCTATTGTCTGACAGTGAGAGGCATGGGTGTCCTCTGACTCTTGGTGGGCCTCCCTCAAGGATGGAAGGGCTGAACTACACCAATCTATTTCCCTTTCACTTTCCCTGATGCTCCTTAGTCTTTCAACTTCCTCTCTAAGCTCAGCCACCAGTGAAAGGAGATCATTCACCTGTGCACACCGCAGGCAGGTTTCCTTCACAATGCCCCCTGAAACCACTGATAAGCTCAAACAGTCTGCACAGGAATGGGTCTGGACAGGCACATCCTTTTTGGAGGGTTCAATTTGATTACATGCACTCATACTAACTACAGTTTTGGATCGTGTACGAACCATTACTACCAGAAATGCTAAAAACCCTACCAACTAACAGAAACACTGTGAACAACACATAGTAAACCTTACTAGCAAGAAACGCTGCAACCTTGCCTTCTTGCCCTGTCTGTGAGAACTGCCTCACAAACTGCCATGCCACACCCTCAGAGACGTGCCACACCCTTGTTTGCCTGCTCCTGTCCACCCTGCTCCAGGTCGCCACGCTCCCTAGAGGCCTCTTTTAATCAGCCCGCTACTCAGTGATAGAGGAAGCCCTGCCCCAGACCTCGTGACCCTCAAGCACAAGCAACACACCTGCTCAGCATTCTCCCAAATAGCCACTCAGTGACGGAGGAAGCCCCACTCTGGTCCTGTGTGGCCCTCAAGCACACCATAATGTAGTTATGTAATTGTATAGAGTAAGCTAAGAGTTTAGAAGTTATAATAGAAGCATATGGGTGTACGTGTGACAGCAGCCCATTGGATGAAAGTATCCGCAGTGCAGTAGAAGTAAGTAAAGGTGATAGGTTAGAAAAGCAAAATAAACTTTGTGGCATCTGTCTATTGGGTTAGAAAGTTATATATTGCCTTGTAACGAAGAAACTTGTTACTACTCTTGAGCTCTGGCCAATGGCTTGCTCTCATAAATCTCACAGCCTCTGAGACTGATGTTTATCTGAGTAATAAATCATTCTTAGCCTGATGGTGGTCCCATTCCTTCATTGAAAAGCAGTGATAATGATAGCTGAAGTCATAGACTCAGACTCTATTGATGAAATTAAAATTATGGCTTGGACCCCTTTTCCACCCTGTACTGTCCCTCAAGGGACTCACATTGCTTGGCTGATTCCTTTTTCACACAATTCACCATGTCCTGTAGAAAAATACAAAACAAGAGTGGGAGGATTTGGCTCTGCGGGGACCCCACAAATATTATGGGTGCAGGCAATTTCTGATAAACACCCTACCTGAAAATGTACCCTATTGTTACGGGGGCAACAGGTAAGACTCATTGGTATTTTAGATACTGGATTTGACATTACTGTTATCTCCCAAGCCAAATGGCCCCCCACTTGGACCCTCACGGAGGTGCCCCAAGGCCTTACTGGGATTGGGGGAAGCAGTCGCAGTTCTCAAAATCACCACTTAATTCAGGTGACAGGACCAGAAGGTCACATAGCTTCTGTAAAGCCATTTGTCTTACCTGTACCCATGGTGTTATAGGGAAGAGATGTACTTTCTCAATGGGGTTTCAGAACTGCCTGATTTTTGCTAGGGGCCATTGTGGCACGTGAGACCCTGAAATTGACCTGGAAGACTGATACTCCTGTCTGGGTTGATCAATGGCCCCTATGACTACCTAAATTGCATGCAGTCACTGACCTTGTTCAGAACAACTCCAGAAGGAGCATGTAGTCCCCTCTTTCAGTCCCTGGAATTTGCCTGTGTTTATAATTAAAAAACACACTGGCAAGTGGCACCTGCTCCAATGATGCCTCAGATTTTAGCTTTTATATTTTTCAGATTCTGTACTGCCTTAGTGTGTACTTCTGAGCTTCATATTAGGGAATAGTAGGTTCTCTTCACAAAGTAGGTAGACAAAACAATTCCTTCTCTAGCTGGGGACCAAGGACAAATGATTCAAATCTCAGGCCCAAGAGCATAAACAAGGGTGGACTGAAGAGACAAAAACAAGAAAGATGGAACTTTATAAGTTAAAGCTATAGTTGGACAATTAACTCCCATATGCTAATGGACCAGAAGTTATAAAAGTGAGAGACCCAGTGACCGTTGTCCATTTTGTGACCATTTCGAGTTCATCTTGCTTGTAGTCCTGGCTGGGTTCTTGTGCTGCCCAAGGTGTATCCATTGAGGCCTTCTAATAAATACCTACTTAACTCTGTCTAGTATCTGTTTTAGGTCAGCCTTCAAAAGGCATTACCAAGACCTCTGCAGAATTAACTCTGTGATAGAGGACATGGGGGTCCAGCAGCCTAGACTCCCATCTCCCACAATGATCCCTCGAGACTGGCACTTGATAGTCATTGACCTAAAAGACTGCTTTTTGACATTGCTTTGCATCCTGATGATGCTCCTAAATTTGCCTTTTCTGTCCCAAACATCTATATGCAAGCACCCTTGCAAAGATATCACTGGATTGTTCTTCCTAAAAAAATGAAAAATACCCCTACTATTTGCCAGTGGTTTGTTGTGAGGGTCCTCAGCCCCATTCGCCAAAAGATGCCTGCTGCTTTATAATATCATTACATGGATGACATTCTTATTGCAGGAGAAAAACAGGAGGTTATGGAAGATGCCTTAGCCCTTGTCATTGCTGCTGTAACTCAAGCAGGACTTTGTGTTGCTCCTGAAAAATCCTGTGTCAACCCCCTTGGAAATACCTTGGTTGGCGCATTAGGACCCAGAGTATTTCTCCTCAGCCTTTACAAATCCAGACATTCATTTCGTGCATGATGCACAAAAGCTTTTGGGGACAATTAATTGGGTTTGTTCCATGTTAGGAATTAAAAATGCAGATCTGAGCCCTTCTGTTTGATTTCTGTTGTGGTTTGAGAATAAATGAAGTTTTTTGAGATGGTGTGGTCACGCCAATCGGTGTTCAGATTTTAATATTAGCACTTGGTTTGTCTACTGAGGGCATGGATACGCTTCTGAGAACACGGGGGGTTAAAAGCTGTGAACTCTTAGGGGAATTTCTTTTTGGGTTCTGGTTTGGAAGAGAATGGACCCTCCCCTGCCCAGCTCCGAGTTGGGCAGGGGGGGAGGGGAGCCATGCGGCCGGAGGGAGGTAGGCCAGGCCTGGGCTGAAGGGTGGAGGAGAACACTGCGAGGGCTTCGGCAGCCATCTTCCATTTCCTCCTCCCCAGAGGGAGAGAGAGAGTGAGCAGCCTGTGCCTGTGATAGCGCAGCTGGCGTGAAGGAGAAGGGGGGGGGGAGTGCCCAGCAGGGCAGCCAGCCGTGAGAGTTCATGAACTAAACCGGCAGAGCTTGAGACTTTTAACTTTTCTTGGGATGATAGAAACTTTGCAAATGCTGATTCTTCTTGAAGTTGATGAGATAGAGAGAAGCTGAGTAGAATCTTAGGTGAGAAGAGATAATAGAGTGCCCTTTAGCTGGACTTTTCTTACATAGCCATGACAGAACCTTTGAGTTCTTGTGACACAGAGACTGCATTCTAAGGGGAGGCAATGGTTAAGAGCTAAGAGAGTGCGGTGATGTGAAAGTGTGTGAACAGAGACGACGGGTGAAGAGGGTGGTGGTGGTGTGCCGCGCTGCTGCGTCGAGTGCACTCTACTCCCCTGAGAGCAGGGAGGAGGCGGCGCCGGCTAGCTGGGAGCACAGCAGCAGCTAGCAGCGGGGGGCACTGCCTTAATGCGCCAGGGGCGTCTGGGCAGCGCCTTCGACAGGGCAGCAATGTCGAGAGGAGCGGCAAAAGCGGAGAAGCTTAAGAGAAAAGAGGACCTTGACTCGCTTGGTGCAGTCCAGAGGTTTATTGTCTCCAGGGGGTCCAGGCGGGAAAAGGCAGAGAACAATGAGTAACAGCAGTATATAAAGGGGGTGGAACATAGGTACAAGAACCAATGGGGGAAACCGAGGAGGGGAATCGGACATAACTGACACGGGCGAAAACTAATGATATAAGAGCTAGGGAGGGGCCCGGAGCACCTGCCTAATCACCTTCTGAGGAAGGGAGAAGTTCCTGGAGAAATGGGCAGGGCCCCGGGAGATGGACAGGGCCCGGGAGGAGGGGAAAAGCAACAAGAGGGATGGTAACTGTGGAAACGGAGGTGGAGACAAGGGCTTGGCAGTATGCCCAGACTGGGAGGGAACCATTTCAGGGAGAGGGGGAAACCAGGGCTAAACCATCAACATAGGCTTAGGGATGTAAAATGGGGAGAACATTATAAGATGGGGAGAACAACACCAACAGGGAAAACAATACAAATGGAAACTGAACCCACACCACAACATCTCCCTCTTTTTTGTTTTGTAAAACAAATTTAAAAATTGTCTTTAAAGATTAGTTTCTGAGTCTGATAATGTTTGGTCTTCAGCTCCGTAGGTGGTCTTCAGAACTGCAAACTTCTTGGCGAGAGCTTTCAGGAGAGGGAACTGCGACACGGTTGATTTGTGGTGTGGAGGTAGATAGGAAACGAAGAAGTAGCTTATACAGAATTAAAGAACTCAGGATATCACATAAGAGAATGAAAATAATGAGAATAATAACATGCTTAAACTGAAGAGTCGGGGTCCAACTGAAATAAACGAAGAAAGTAGGTTAAAACTGAGGGCTCTGGGGGGGATGGTTCAGCCTGGGGGGCACTGGACACAAAGCAAACTTTAGTTTGCGCCTCCAAGCTGACTGAGGGATTTGTGGAGAGGCGCTGGGCTTGTGTGTCTTCCCTGGAAGGAAGGGTTTGACCCATTTCGAAGGGACCCATTTGAGCCCGGCAGGGGTGGATACGCAAGCGTACCCACGACCCCAGGTCACCAGGTCAAAGGGCCCTTCAGTCTTCCATGTTTCAGGATCTTTTATCAAGACAGGTGGTCTGTCTTTAAATCGGGCTGCAGTGTTGGAGTTGAAATGTCTCGCGATGGGCAGGTTCAGGCACTCAAAACTGCAATTTAAGAAATTGATGGTGAACAAGGCCCTGGCGAGTCGGATTTGAGGGGACTCCACCTTCACAGTTCCCTTTTGATGTTCTAGAGTCGGTTTGAGGCTCTGGTGGGCCCGCTCAACCACGGCTTGCCCTGTCGGGGAGTAAGGGATGCCGGTCTTGTGACTCACTCCCCACTCCTGCAGGAAGCTCCGGAACTCCCTGGAGGTGTACCCTGGCCCGTTGTCCATCTTAATTTCTTTGGGGATGCCCAGCACAAAGAAGGCTTGCAATAGATGTTTTTTAACATCTGCGGTCCTCTCTCCTGCGTGTGCGGAAGCGTAGACGGCCCCAGAAAAGGTATCAACAGAGACATGCACATATTTAAACTTGCCAAAACAGGGAATGTGTGTGATGTCCATTTGCCAGATTTCACAACTGTTGAGCCCCCTTGGGTTGGCGCCAGCATTGATAGCGGGAAGTTGGAAGGCTTAGCACTGTGGGTATGTGGCCACAATCGCTTTTGCTTGATCTCTCGTCAGGTGGAATTGACGGACCAGGCCGGGCACATTTTGATGGAACCGCTGGTGGCTAAGCTTTGCTTGTTGAAAGGCATCGGGAAGCGGGGCCATCTCAACGGGGGCGGCCAAGGCATCGGCACGCCGATTACCTTCCGCAATGAACCCCGGGAGGTCAGTGTGTGACCTCACATGCATCACATAAAATGGTTGCTCTCGACGGCAGACTAGGTTTATCAATCTCGAGAGCAATTTGAAGAGGGCCATGTTGGGAACCTCCTGGAGAACTGCGCTCTCCGCTCTGGACACTACACCGGCTACATATGCTGAATCTGTGATCAAATTGAAGGGCTCGGAAAACCTCTCAAAGACTCTGACCACAGTGGCCAACTCAGCAATTTGAGGTGATCCCTCAACTGTAGCAACATCGGTCTCGCATTGCTGAGTTTGAGGATCCCTCTAAGTCGCCACAGACTTGTGGGATGCTCCGGACGCGTCAGTAAAAATGGTCAAAGCTTTTAGATGTTTTCGGCTCTGAATTCTTTTTAAAGATAACTTAAATTGACTGTTGAACAATTTGTGGGCCGGTTTGTGAATCGAAATTTGTCCGGTGTAGGAATCCAGAGCAAATTGGAGAGCTTCGTTCTCCATGAGATGTTCCAACATGGCTTTTGTTAGGTTGCCAGAATTCAATTGGATAGGGATGTGAATGCATGCGAAATCGACTCCGGCCAACTCCCGGATCCGGAAGTGAGCCTTCCGGATCAACTCAGCCACCAACTCTTGTGGCCTTGTCATTCTCTTGGACCTGTGATGGCTGAGGAACACCCACTCTATAATCAAGAGAGGGTCCCTCAAGCCAGGGTCTTCAGATGTCTTTGCTGACTCATCCCATTGAAAAACCAACTCATGGAGGTGTGGCAAATTTCCTAGAATTATGATTTTGAAAGGCAAATCTGGGTTGTGCCTGTGTGCCTGTCTCTGTGAGATGGTTTTTTGTACCTTTTCTAAGGCTGCGGCGGCTTCTGGGGTAAGGGTCCTTAGAGAACTAAGTTCTTCTCCCCCTTTCAAAAGATTGAAAAGGGGGGCTAGGTCTTCTGTAGGGATGCCTAGCCAAGGTCTTACCCAATTCAAAGCCCTACACAGCTGTTGGGCATCTGCCAAAGTGGACACTTTGGATTGATTGCCAATTTCTGCGGAACAATGGTCCGCTTCGTGATCTCAAGGCCAAGGTATTTCCAGGGTGGCATCTTTTGAATTTTACTTCTTGAAGCTCGAACCCTGCAGAAGTCAACGCATCGGTTGTCAGGGCAAGAGCGTGGGTAAGTGTGTCATCGTCAGGAGCACAAATTAGAATGTCATCTATGTAATGAAGTATGATGGTGTTCGTTGCTGCCGCGCGAACGGGGGACAGCAAGGAAGAGACATACCGCTGGCAAATCACAGGCGAATTTGTCATGCCTTGCGGCAAGACTCGCCAGTGGTACCTCTTCCCTGGGGCTTCACGGTTGATGGTGGGAACCGTGAAGGCGAAGCGCTGAGCATCGTGTGGGTGAAGGGGAATTTGGAAAAAGCAATCTTTATTATCTAAAACGGCCAAATTCCAATTTTGGGGGAGCATGGTCGGGGACGGCATCCCTGGTTGGAGAGTGCCCATATCTTCAATAATGTTGTTAATTTGTCGGAGGTCGTGGAGGAGTCGCCATTTGTCTTTGTTTGGTTTTTTGATTACAAAGACGGGGAATTCCACGCTGACATGGACTCTACGATGTTACCCTTTTTCAGTTGCTCTTCCACGAACTCTGTGAGCGCCTTTAGTTTTTGTTTATTGAGCGGCCACTGCTCTACCCAAATAGGTTTGTCTGATTTCCAAGTCAATTTGTGGGTAGGGCGCTCTTCAGTGGCCGCTACTGAAAAATTTGAGGAGCTTTGGGCAGGTTAATTGTAGCTCCCCACTGGGCTAAAACATCTCTCCCCCACAGGGGTTCTGCATAATCTAAAACGAATGGGCAAATAGAAGCTAATTGCCCACCTGGCCCCATAATTTGCACCACACTCTTTGACTGTTTAGCTAATTGGAAACCCCCTACGCCCTGGATTCGCCCGGCAGCGCTTTGCAATTCCCATTGTGACGGCCATTCCCTTGTGGGAATGATCGTCACATCTGCTCCCGTGTCAAGCATCCCATTCACTTTTGTCGATTGCCCATTTTTTGTAAGTTTGCAGGTGAGGCGGGGTTTCTCAAGACTTAAAGTCTGAACCCAATTGACGTTGAATGTAGGTGGTGACATGTTTGATGTGTGCTCACACTGTTCAATTAAAGATGTAAAAATCGGTATCACTTGTGCAATGATTTGACCCTTGGGCAAAACGACAGGTGGCTGAATACATATGATGTTTATGGTGAATTTGTCAGTGAGTGTCGGCAGCACTCCCGGAATGATGGAGATTTCCGGGGGAGTGAATTTTGTGTCTCCCACGACAACGCACTTACATCCGAGTTGGTGCCAGGTACCTGGTGCCTGGAACTCTACCATCGCTGTTTGTGGAGGGAGTCTACAATGACAAGAGACTCTACGAGGCGCAACCTGAAAGGCAAGGCACAAAGAAAGGTTGTCATAGCTGGTAAAGTTTGGTTAAATGTGAAGGTCTTGTCTGGTGAAGTGGTCAGGTTTGAGGTGCGGGATTGGGGTCCCCTCCCTGAATTCCCCTCATTGATGGTGTTGACTCCCGCCACATTTGTATCATTGCGCATGGAGGGGTTGCGCTCATAATTTAGTTTTTTGACAGTTGTTCATTCCCCTCTGTGGATGCTGCCTGCCTCTTCCTGAATTCGTAAAATTGGTTTTGCAGGGGGCAGTCAGGCATCCAATGGCTTGGATCGCCACACAGGTGGCACTGTCCTTGGCTTGGCTTCCGTCTCTGCGTCGGTGTCTGTTGTGTGGTCATCACGTCTGTGCTGAAGTCTGCCGCCTCAGCGAAGGACACCCGGCGGGCTGGTGGTCTTGCTCCGGGGTCCTCCCTGAGGATTAATGGGACCTTTCGCTGGCAGACTTCAATCATCTTCTGGATGGTTGGTGGTGGATACAACGGGAGACTCAAGATTGCAGCTTTGCAGGGTGTATTAGCGTTAGCATTCGCTAATTCCACTAGGATTTCAAGTCGAGCGCTCTCCGCCTGGACTTGTTGTTCAATAGCCCTGCGGAGATGCTCAACAAAAAGAATGAACGGTTCCCCTGGCCCCTGGAAAATTTTAGAAAAGGTGGGCTCCTGGGTGATAGGGTGGAGTGCTAGGAAAGCACGCTCGGCCAACTTTGCACTCTCCCGGAGCGCTAAACGGGGGATGACCCTGGCTTCAACAGCTCCGTCGGCGCAATTCCCAAGACCGACTAGTAGGTCGGTACAAATCGCTTCACCACTAAGAGTTGTGGCAGTCTGGGTATTTTCCCACAATTGTGGAAGAATATCCCTTATCCCCTTTTTCCACGCCTCCTCCCACACCAAAAATTCGGTGGGGTTAAGGAGACATGAAAAAAGCGTCCGCAAGTCGGCGGGTACTACATTTGTATCTAATAAAGAGGTCTGGAGGAGTCCCCGGAAGTATTCGCTCTCTCGGGAAAACTCCTTTTGAGCCTTGCACAACTTCAAGTTCTCCTCAGACTGCTGAAATGGCAGCTGTTGTATGAGCCTTCCAGCGATTTGCTACCCTTCTTAACCTTATCAATGATTCTGCTTCTGTTGCAGGTATTGTGGAGAGGGCTGAAGCTGCTGTAGTGGAGGATGTGCCTAAGCAGATTTGTTTCACTGGTTACAGCAACTTGCTTTCCTTTTAGATGCCAGAGAACACCCCTACTTTGTTATGCATGTTAGGTCTCATACAACACTACCTGGTTTTATTGCAGAAGGGAACCAGCAGGAAGACCTATTGCCCTACTGGTTCAACCTGCTCCAGTTTTGCCAAACCATTTTGCCCAGGCAAAATTAAGTCACTCTTTTTTTCACCAGAATGCTGCCTCACTGGCTTGTACTTTTGACCTGACTAATTGCCAAGCCTCCAGCATTGTCGCTGAATGCCCAGACTGTCAAAGACACTCCTTCCCCTCTGTGTCCGGAGGCTTTAACCCTAGAGGACTTCAAAGCCTTCAAATTTGGCAAACAGATGTAAGTAATTTTCCTGAGTTTGGCAGACTTAAGTAAATTAACTCCTCTATAGAGACCTTTTCAGGTGCTCTGTTTGCATCCTGTCATACTGTAGAATCAGCAAAAGACATTTGCCATCATTTTACAAGTGCCTTTGCAGTCCTGGGAATCCCCTCACAAATCAAAACTGACGATGGCCCAGCATATGTTTCCCACAGGGTTGCAAATTTCTTTGTCCTCTGGGAAGTGATACACAAAATAGGGATGCCCCATTCTTCAACAGGTCAAGCTATAATCAAAAGAGCCCATGCTTCACTTAAGCGTCTTTTGTTACAACAGATAGGGGGAATGCGGAATACCACCCCAGCTGAGTGATTACAGAAGGCATTGTATGCCTTCAATTTTTTAAATTTTTCCTTGATGGGCCCTAATCCTCCAATTGTAAGGCATTTTGGCAATAACCCTCAGAAGTTGAGCAAAAGGCCTCAGTGCTGATCAGAGATCCAGAAACAGATAAGATTATGGAATCTTACCCCCTTGTCACATGGGGAAGAGGTTTTGCTTGTGTCTCCACAGAAAATGGCCTGAGGTGGATCCCGGCCAAGAATGTGAGACCTTTCAGAAAATCCTTGAATACCTCTCCTGAGGATCCCGATCACCCTGGCACTCCACCCCCGGTTTCGCCCACTTCAACCCCGTCTTCACCTTCTCTGACCACTGAGCCCACCTCCGACTAGATCCCGTGGGCACCCAAACCAGCTGTTACCTGACCTGAGGGGACTCACTGACCTCTTAACACTCTGTGAACTGTATGGTCAATTTGTTCCAGAGATAGTAAAAGCTTTAATTGCAGAACAAGCCACCATTCGTGAACAGCAGCAGGAGCGAAGAGAGTAGAGACTTGGACTTACCCTTGAAAACAACCCTATTCCTTGTTTTATTTGCAGAGACTATTCCCACCAGGCATGGACTCTTGTGTTTATGTTACAGGTGCCAGAGGAAGTGGTATTGCGCAACAGAGTGCCAACGCTGAAATTTCACACAGCATGACCCTTTGTGCTATTCTTCTAGTCATTGTGTCATTTTAAAATTGGTGTGTGGGCAATAGTATGGCTGGCTTCCACAATGGTATTGTTAGGAGCCAGATCCTCCTTCTCAGGCTGGTCCTCTTAGTAGGACTCCTTTTCAGCAAAGAAGAGGTGGTCGCAATGCCATGTGGAAGGGGCTAACAGCGGGCCTGTTAGCTAAAGGAGTGAGAAGCAAGAAGAAGCTGATAAGGAGCTCTCTCCAAGGCCGTCACCAAGGAGACCAAGAGAAGAGAGGAACTGAAGAAAGATAAGAACTTTGCAGCTGGACAAAGTATTTTTAGAAAGTTAGTTAAGTCACTGTAAATTTTCACCAATAAAATTATGTCCAATTATTGTAGCCAATAGTTAAGGTAGAAGAAGCATAAACAATTGGAAAGTGTATAAAAGATCAGCCATGTTCAAGAATAAAGAGTTGCCTGCTGAGACTGCCTGTGGTCTCTGCTTTGTGTCGTGACTGCCTCGACAGCGACATCTGGTGATCGCCGACGTGATATAACACCCTTAAGAACATACTCGGCCTTGGACCCATACAGGGTCCTAGCAACTGGCAACCGTGACCCACTGGGACGTAGTGGGGGAGGCGGCGTTGGTGCAGCTGAGAGTGGCAGGTGGAAGCCACAGGGAGGTCTGGACCTGATTTTCTCCTATCAAGACACCTGGAAGTAGGGGAGCCACCAACTAGTAATAATGGGACATAATTTATCTAAAGAGGAAGAGAATGTTTTGGCTACATGGAAAGTTTTGTTAAGAAATCAGGCAATTGATACTTCAGACTATGCCCTTCGTAGTATATTGCTGTGGGCTAAATCACAGGATTTTGGCACTGATCCTGGCACAGCATTTAGTGTTAAAGCATGGAAAAAAGTCGGGGACAGACTGTGGGAAGTTATCTGAGCGGGAGATAAAACTGTTGTCAATCTAGCGGTTACTTGGGGATCACTCTTTGAGGCATTAAAAGAATGGAAAACAGAGTGAGAAGCAGAGCAGGACGCGGACGAAGAAGCGGGGCTGATAACAGAAACTGACGGAGGGGATGAGGCAGAGGGGGCCTCTGATGGGGAACTTGGTGAATCTATCCTTGAAGAAAGTCCGGGTGCCATGCAAGTTACCAGGCAGGCTACCAAAGCTTCTGAGAAGGCTGCCAAAGCTTCTGGGAAAGCTGCCAGAGCTTTTGGGCTGGATGCCAAAGCTTCTGGGAAGGCTGCCAAGGCTTCTGGGAAAGCTGCCAAAACTTCTGGGCAATCAGCCATAGTATCTTCTTATCAGACCCCTAAACCTATTTATCTCACACCTGCTCAGCAGCTGGCGATGGTGCCTGTATATACTACACTGCTTCGCCAGTTAGCTGAAATGTCTCTAGCAGAGAAAGAAATCTGGCCATCTGTCCCCCCACTTCCCTCCGCTCTAGTCCAACCATCTGCCACCCCACTTCCCTCTGAGCTGCTTGAACAATCTGCAAGGCCGTATCCTCTGTTACCTGACAGTGACAGCAACAGCAAATCAAGTGATGAGTAGCCCGCAGTAACACCTGAGTTGGGGCAAGGAACCCCAACCTGTTTACCTTCTAATAGCTCTAGCCCTACTGCCCCATGGATGTTGCCCCCATGTCAAGTAACTGTGCTTCCTCGACAGCCTCAGGAGTTTTGGGAATTTGTTGGGAGGAAAGCAGTTGAAGAAAATAATTGGGACATCATAGAAAAATTAGGTGCTCCAAAAGTACCTCAGGAAAACAGTGTCAATCCAAATGTTGCTTGTGATAACCCTATGGCTTTTCCAGTTTTTAAAGCAGCTCCTGGAACAGGGCAGGATGACAGTGGTCACGTCTTTGCCTGGAGGGTTGTGCAAAATCTCCAATCGAAAGTGGCTCAGTATGGTATTAATTCCTCAGAGGTAATGCAATTAATATGTGTAATTAATGCAGATTTGCTTATGGTACCCATTGATGACCCTCCTGTCACTATTCAGAAAGGAACTTGCATTGCTCAAATTATACCTTTTGTTCTGTTCCAAATACAGTGGATCGAAGTTGCGGCACAGGAAGTTTTGGATCAACAGGAATACCGCAAGTGTTCTGGACTGAGAAAGTAACAGAGAACCGTCCAGAAAAGACATGCCTTCTCACCGCCAGTGGATGTCATCCAGGAACCATATCAGTAAAAGGTTTGATTGACACTGGAGCAGATGTCACAATACTCTTGCGACTTTGTTGGCCTCACTCGTGGCCTCTCACTCATGCAAGTTTTGGACTTCTGGGGTTGGGTGGTGCTACGACAGGTGGTTTGTCAGCCATTGTAATTAATGTGAAACATCCTGATGGCCAACAAGCTAACATCAGACCCTATGTTGCCGATGCTCCTCAAAGTTTGTGGGGACGAGATTGTTTATCTCAATGGGGTGTCAAAATTACTATGAGATTTTTAATAGGGGCCACTGTGATGCAGGGCAATGAACGTCCAGTTGTAGCCCTGTGAGAGTCTGTCTGAAATATCCCTCATCTGCCTCACAACTGTCATTGGGGGACCACTGAAGAAAAGACTCCTCTGTCGATCTCTGGCTTTGTAGGAGAAAGTTACACAAAGGCCCTGAGACCTGAGAGCATTGCTAAGTAATTGTTTTCACAGGTGCATGCTACATGCTACACTGAGCCCAATGAGAAGAAGGGGCACTGTGCCCTTTTGCAACAATAGCCTTGGAAGCTGTCACACCTCTTGGCCTGGCTGGACTTCTCCTGAGCTTTTGGCTGGTCCCCCATAGAAGACCCCTCTCACTTGTTTGCAACCACCGTGACAAACAAGCTGAGATGACAGAAGCCTCTCCACCAAAGAAAAAACCCGAGACATGAAATCCCCACGTGAGAAAGGCCTCCCTCACACTTTCCAAGGACTGGGACTGGAGCCCCCAGCCCGGGGGAGGTGCACAGGGGGAGGCGAGCTGACCAAAGCAAGATGGATGTTGCAGGTGCGGGGACTAGACCACGAAAACAATGGCCCTCGCCCGCTGAGATATGGACTGTGTGTACCCTTTTTCCAAATACCATTCTCTTTACGATAAATTCAGTTTCAAAACAATTCCTTCCCCCCCATCGAAAAGTGTATAATTGGAGTCCAGATGGACTGCATCTCTGAGATCTCCCCAATGTAACAGGCGGATCCTCGACTGGACTGGACCTAAGGACTTCGTCTCTACATTTGGTAGCTATATTCCCCTTTTTCTCTCTTTCTCTCTCTGTCTTTTTCTCCCTTAATCCCTCTACCACATTTTGCTGTGGTCATTCAATAAAGGTGCATTTGTTTTGATTATTGCTGCAAAACCCCCTTGTACCGCGTCGGGTTTTTTTTGTTTGCACCCTGAGATCCCTTATGAACCACCACGAAACCCGTCTGTAGGGACGGATCGTGACAAGCCCTGACATGGTTGACAACTAAGCCTGTCTGAGTTGACCAGTGGTCCCTTACTACTGAAAAGCTTACTGCCCTGCAAGAATTAGTAACAGAACAATTGCAAGCGGGACATATTGAGGAATCATTCAGCCCCTGGAATACCCCAGGTTTTGTAATAAGAAAGTAATCAGGAAAATGGAGACTTTTACATGATTTACAGCAGATAAATGCTGTAATGGCAACCATGAGAGCTTTACAACCAGGCCTTCCTACACCTAAAATGATTCCATAGGAATGGCAAATAGTTGTCTTTGATCTGAAAGATTGTTTTTTCACTATTCCATTGGTTGAGCAGGACAAAGAAAAATTTGCTTTTACCTTGCCTTCCATAAATCATGCTGAACCCAATAAAAGATATCAATGGAGAGTACTTCCACAAGGCATCAAAAATTTGCCAAGTATTTGTCAATGGTTTGTGGCACAGGCCTTGTCAAAAGTGCGGGAGCAATTTAAAAATTGCTACTGCTACCATTACATGGATGATATCTTGTTGGCATCTGATAACAAACAACAATTATCAGCTCTTAATGTGCTGTGACAAATTTGAAAGCTTTTGGTCTGATCATTGCCCCAGAGAAAGTGCAGGAACACATGCCTTGGAAATATCTAGGTATGCTGGTGACTAACACTCAAGTTATGCCTCAACCTGCGAAGTTAGACATTGGTGTTAAAACTGCTACTGATGTACAGAAATTGGTAGTTTAATAGGTTGGATTCGATCATATCTAGGCATAACTAATCATCAGATGCAACCATTGTATGATTTGCTCTCGGGCATCACCTCCTCTACTGATAGGAGGCAATTGACCCCAGCAGCAAAAAAGGCCCTAGAACAAATTGAATTAGCCTTATCACATAAATTTGTTAACAGGATAGATACCTCTGTTGGTGTTCAATTGTTTATTTTGAAGGACCATGAAATACCATGTGAAATACTGTGTCAGTGGAGTGATAATTGGGAAGATCAACTGCATATTCTGGAATGGATATTTTTATCTTTCAGATCTCTGAAAACAGCTCCAGGACTTTATGAGCTTTTTGCAGATATTATCATCAAAGGCCGCAGGCATTGTCATGAGATTTTGGGACACGACCCTGTGGCCATTGTGATCCCTGTACAACAGTGGTATTTTGAATGGTGCTTTCAAAATAATCATGAGTTGCAATCTGCCTTATCTTGTTTTACAGGTCAAATACAATACCATTTGCCTTCTCATCCTGTTCTAAAACTGACCAAAGAGATTCCTTTTGAAGGGAAACAAATTTGTTCTCCTGTTCCAGTGGTAGGTATAACAGTTTTTACAGGTGGATCCAGGAAAACCAGAAAAGCAGCTGTGGCTTGGAAAAAGGACCATCACTGGGAATATGAGACCATGATTCAGCAGGGATTTCCTCAATTGGTTGAACTTTGTGCTGTCCTTTTGGCTTTTACTTTATTTCCTGGTTCTGTAAATATAGTTACTGATTCCATTTATGTTGCCAATTTGGTTAAGCATCTAGATTAAGCAGCGTTGTATAATATCCAAGAGAAACCACTGTTTATCATGTTAGGGAAGTTATGGACAGTTATTGGTACTCGAAAACATCCTTACTTCATCATGCACATTCGCAGCCATACATCATTACCAGGATTTTTTGTTGAAGGCAATGCCTATGTAGATTCTCTAGTAGCTGCTGCTGCAATCAAAACTGTACCTAATGTGTTGCAGCAGGCAATTTTATCTCATTAATTTTTTCATCAGAGTGCTCAAGATTTACAGCAGCAATTTAAATTGTCTCCTAGTGAAGCAAAATCAATTCTTTCTTCTTCAACTGAGACTGCTTGTGGTCTCTGCTTTGTGTTGTGACTGCCTCGACAGCGAAAATGCCACCCCTTCCAGAACATAATGTGTGGCTTACCCTAGCTCAGGCTTTAAATGAATCTACGCTGTACCTATCCATGACCTCCCCTGGTAATCCTTTCCAAACTTGCTTAGTGGCCATGCCTTTAGAGAAAAGTGAGTGGGATAATTTGTACAATTTAACAATGCATAAAGAGTGTACCGCCCCAGGCCTAGTTTAGCCAGTGTGGTATGACAAGATAGATTGGTATAAAAAGCGTGGTCTGCCAGTTAGATGGTATTTTGGTGATGAGAACAATCAAGTTCATTTCATGGGAAACTTTCCCCCTATTTCCCTACAACCTCAGGAGTTAGATATTTTTTGATCTGTGCAGTCTTTTGCTTTTTTCTTTTTAAACTATATCTGTGGGAGCTAGTATCATGTTAACAGAGAAAACATAGGTCCTGCCTTTGATGTTTCAGGTACAGGCATTTATACCAATGCTTTGGCGTGGTGTAATCACATGTTGCCATGGCAAATTGTTGCAAGAGAAGTGGCCCTTGGATTACTACACAACATATTTTTGATATGTGGAAATAGAGCTTGGAAAGGAATACCAGGAAGGGCCTTAGGAAGTCCATGTACTTTTGGGTGACTGACCATGTTTCACTCTTTACAAGAAAATTTAACGTTCTTTCATAGGCTTGTACCAACAAAGTGTGGCTCCCACACGTATAGCTGTAGCAGACACGGGGCTAGCTACAGCCCTGTGGCGGATGGAGGCTTAGAGATAAGGAAATGCCAAGTCATAGGAACTAAACCAGAAGTCTCCACTCCGATCCTCCAGGCCTGCTTATCTTTCTGTGACCCCATAGGCTATTTTCCCTAATCCTTACAATTGGTCAGTTTCCAAGCCCCCCAAATCCTATAAAAGGGGCTACCTTGGCCCATTCTGTTAGAAGAGCTGTCGTCGGAACCCCTTTACGGACCCCTTCAAATAAACCATCGTGGAACCAGCCGAGACCGCCTTCTCCTCTCTCTTTGTCTGCTATTCTGAAGGCCACGATCAGCCAGAGCACCTTAGCAAGCTAAAAAGAGCTGAAACTATGAAAGAGCTGATATCACTAAAAGCTGACAATCACTAAGCTTGCTAAGGTTGGCCACGGCTGTCCAGCAGCCAGGGTTCAGACACCCAGCCTCCAGAAGGCTGAGCTATCTGGCCTAAAACTGCTTGCCTGGGGCACCCTGATCCTGTGGGGATTCAGCTATCCGGCTAGAAGCAAGGCCCCGTGGCTTTTTTTACACATAGCCAAGATTGCGATAATAGCATTGAGTCTTGGAACACTGGACCACAAGTATTTGCCTCAATTATCCCATCTTCTGGCATAGCACACGCCTTAAAAACCCTGAAGAACATTGGCTGTTGGCCTGCAAAACAAACTAATGATACTAGCTCTGCTTTAACAGGCCTATTAACAGATGCTGATAGTGTGACATGCTGTGCTGCAGAATAGAGCTGCAATGGATTCTTTGCTTTTAGCACATGGACACAGTTGTGAAGACTTTGAAGGCTTATGCTGCATGAATTTATCTGATGACTCTCATTCTATTCACACCAGCATACAAGCCCTTAGAGACAGTGTCACTAAATTAGGGATTGTAGATGATAGCAATTGGCTTGGACGCATGCTTGGGGAATGGGGGCTTACTGGCTGGCTTAAGAATTCAGTTATGACAGGGATTTATGTTTTAGCTATTTTGCTGCTTATAGCAATTTGCTTGCCATATGTTTTACAGTGTATTCAGAGACTAATTGATAAGTCCATGAAGAAGGTTTTACTGGTAGAAAACAAAGGGGGAAATGTGGGGTTTCAGCTAGAGAGCAGGGCCGAAACCAACATAGATGTGCTAATCTTCGTGGAATGGAAACTTTGGCATCAATGAATAGGAGTGTGGGGGTGTCTTAAGTTGGAAATGGGGATGTATATTCTATTTACCATCTGTTAGAGGTAGGGCAGTTATCTTCTGTTAATTGGACAGTTTTCTTTATCTCTTCCACAACCAATCCTCCCTCCAGGAAATATCTTCTATTAATAAGCCATTGAATCTCACTGCATGACTGATAAAATTACACCATCCCATTGTGAGATGCTTTGCCCAGGGGGAGGAGCCAAGCATTCCTACCTAGATATAATCTGAGATTTAGAATACCAGAGGCAGCCTTTTGCCACTAGACTCTCAGAGGAGCAACTTTTCTTCTCCACTGGATTGCCAGCAGAAGACCAGGCCCATCTACACCACTAGACCTTCAGAAGAAAACTACACCCTTCTACAGGATCACTACAGCCACCACTTATTCAGTCTGCTACCAACACCCTGACCAACAGGGTGTCAGGTTGTATTCTGACTCTGTCAGTGGGGTTTTTTTTTTGTTTGTTTGCACTATTGCATTTGTATTTTTCATTTTCCTAGTAAAGAACTGTTATTCCTATTCCCATATCTTTACCTGAGAGCCTCTTAATTTCAAAATTATAATAATTCAGAGAGAGGAAGTTTACATTTTCAATTTCAAGAGAGGGTCCTGCCTTCCTTAACAAACACCTGTCTTTTCAAACCAAGACAGAGGGGGGAAGTGAAAAGGAATGTTATACTTTGTTTTAGAGTAGCCAGGTAGAACTGCACCTGCAGAACTGTGGTTAAGCAACATAGTTAAGAGACATCAGTGATGTAGTCATTGTTTAGTAGTGGAAAATTTTAGCTGATGTTGTAAAACTATATAAACCCTGCTTCACAAAGAATAAACATCTGCTTCTTGCATACAACCCAAGAGATGCCCCATCTCTTTCATCAATCGCCATCATCATTGCCTTAGGCTCACTGTCTGGTTTAGCTGCTGACTTAGGCTCACCATCTAGTTTAGCTACTGGCTTAGACTCACTGTCTGGTTTAGCTGCAGCCTGAGTGACTGGGGTAGCTGCTGATTTTTCTCCCTGCCCCCCTGCTTTTATCTGCAGCATGTGATAAGCATATGCCAAGGCTTAGCTTATTGCAATGATCTTTTTCTCATTCGAATAATCTTTGCACTTCTTTTTCTGATTTCTCCCCACCTCAGCTGGGTTCTGTATTTGTCTATGTGAAAAGTCTCTGGCTAGAGCGTCAGAAAATTCCTTCAGGGTTTGGCCCATATCCTCTCATTCCCCACACCACTCAGGATTTTCCATGCTTTGGTCTACTCCTGGGTCAGGGGTCTCATCAGCTCTTCTGGAATACTAGCCCTCATTCTAGACAAGCTGCAGACTATATAGAGGAAGCTTACCAGATAAAATACCAGGAAAGTGGTCTCTAACATACAGGGGAAATTGAAAATTTTCAAAAAGTGACGTAACAGATTCAAAGGAGAAGAAGGAAAAGAAAGGCTGAAAAGCCTCATCCCCTGCTCCTCCTCTAACAAACTGGGTGCAATTACTAATAAACCCCCAAAACAGGCTACTGGAACTAGGACGCAGGGTAGGATGAAGAAACCATAAACTATACATATTTTAAGCAAACCTTAGTATCTTTGTAAACTCCCTATAAATCATTATCACCATGCCCAGGAAAATAGCTATTCTAATCCCCACCCCTCTTTTGTAAAAGCTACGTGTTAGGGACAATACTGGAGCTATCTTTGGATAAGAAAAGAAGCAGAGGGACCAGAAAGGAATTAAAACCTCAAAAAAGCCTAGGGACCAGAGAAACATTAGGAACTCAAACCAGAGAAACAGTATAAATTTAAGCAGCATGGCTACTGACTGCTTTATTCCAAGACAGAGTAAGTACAAGCAAAATGCAATTACCACAGGTTTTTTCCACTTTCTTGAGCCACATGCTGGGTGCCAAAAAGTATTTGTCCTGGTTTGGGACAAATTTGGAAGGGAACTTCCTAAGGGATGTTCCCTAAAGGGCAAAATTCAGTGGCCTTTCCCCCCACCTGTTCGGGAAAAAAATCTCCTTCGAGAGAAGTGGAAAAAACCTGTTTATTTAACAAGCAAAGTACTCCCAAACATGAAAAAATGAATAATATTAAACAAATAAACTTCTTGTTGTTCTGAAGAAATGGCAAATTCAGAAAGTCTTTTTTGTGGGGTGTACCTCAGCTTGCTCAGTCTCTTATCAGTCCTTCCTGTGCTGCAAAATGCCACATCCTGGGCCCTAGTGTGCCACAGGTGTGAGCTCCTGGTCTTTTTCTGGGTTTTCAGTCCAGAGCAGGTTTGCACAGTTCCAGGAAAAGCAGGAAAAGAAAAAGCCACAGTCCAGGGAACTTCTCTGCCTCAGCTAGCTAAAAAACTAACTCAAAGCAAAGGGGAGTTCTCTCCCGCTGTCTGTCTGTGCTGCAGACAACACACACCAAGAGAGCTGAAGCTCGTATCACTTTGTTTTTGAATACAACTGCAAAAAATTCCACTGCTTTTCCTTCTTCCCCCCTTCACTCTCAGATCTAGTTTTAAAGGCACAAAACTTATTTCTGGGCTAAACAGATGAGTGGGGATCCAATGCAGCATCATAAAGTCACCCTAGGACAGGTGCATTGGGATCTTTGGGTTAGCAAAGCAAGTAAGTGAGAGATGTATAACTTGCCAAAAGGTAATAAAAAGGTTATGAGAAGAACAGCACCAGGAGGTCGTGAGTTAGCCCTGCCACCATTTCAAAGCATCCAAGTGGACTTTACTGAACTTCCCTAAGTGCAGAGGTGGAAGTTTTTTATTTGTAATAATAGACCGTTTAACTCATTGGTAGAAGCTGTCCCAACTGTTACAGCTACAGCTAATGTGGTGTGTAAAACCCTTTTGGAACAAATTATTCCCAGGTATGGAATGGTTAACAAGATAGACTCGGATAGAGGAACACATTTTACATCCAGAGTCTTACAACAAATAATTCAAGTCCTGGGAATAGAATGGGAGTTACACACCACATGGCACTCACAGATTTCAGACCATGTAGAGAGGATGAACCAAACTTTAAAAAGGACTCTAACTAAACTGATGATTGCAACTCAGATGTCATGGGTAAAGTGTTTGTCTCTGGCACTACTGAGGGTCCAGACAAAACCCAGATCAGATCTACGAGTGTCACCCTATGAAATTACGTTTGGATTGCCCTTTTTGACCACCCAACATGAAACCACTACTTATGAAGAAGGGGAAGCAAGTGTTAGAAAATATGTCACCACAATTGCACGAACTCTAGAAAATTTATGGTTGAAAGGGCTAATCCCTCCAACTACACCCTTTGATTTCAATATCCATAATGTGTCACTATTGAGTAAGAAAGCGGCATGGACTCCAAGAAGGCTGGTTTGCACAGCAGCAGCTTTAATGCGAAAAACTTTTCTTTTTTATAGACCTTTCCAATACATTCTACCTGATTGGATAATTAACCAAAACACCTTTCTCACAAACAATCCCTGAGAAAAACAGAAAAACAGAGTAGGAAAACACCACCTGCAGGTTGTTTATAATAACAAGTTATCATAGTTTCTCTACAACTCCCTAAAAAGTCTCACAAGTCAGCTGTGAGAAAACTTATCTCGTTTTCTCGCTCTCTGACCAGGCTGTCACATCCACAGGGCCCCCTTTTTGTTAAAGAAGGAGGCGGTGTTTGTAATCCTCTGCGGGGCCCCTTGCAGGAAGAAGAACAAACACAGCTCCAGAGGTTCCTCCACTTGACACCAATTTAAAATGGTCAGATATATTGGATCATGTGATTCCCTCTTACAAAAAATGCACTATCAATCCTAAAATCATTTACTTATTCTAATACAATTTCAATACTAAGTCTAATAATACAATAACAACTTATCATTAATTTGTTTAAAACTGACAGTCTTAGCCTGTTGACAGTCCTCTTTCAAAAACAAAGGATGGAATGTTCACTCCCTACTCAGGGAGACGCCATCTAATTGATGGACATCCTCTTGATCATCATTCGGAGGGTTTCCAGTTGGCCACATTCTGTCTTTGGTGTCACAAGTCAGGGCGGACATGTCTCGTAGGTACCCATCGCACTCCAGTTTCTGTGGAAACGCATGCATATCTGCAGCCCCAAGCAATAAGGTCGTACAGGCCCTCCCACTTATTAGTGGTTAGGTCCTGTATCTGGACCTTTGCTCAAGGCAGGCGCATCTCACCTGAAGAATGCAATGAGAGAAAATGATTTAGAATGACAAGATTCTCTGAATCCTGTGGCACTGTGAGGTGGCTGATTTGGTTTCTCCAGGCATCCCCCTTTCCCCCTTTTTTTTTTCTTTTTTCTTTTTTGCATTGCAGTGGCCTCAATTAAAACCTTTTCCAATTCGCACTCCCCAATACATCCCGCCCCCAGACATTGATGAGAGATGGAATGACATAGGGCCGAACAGCAGCCATCTGCCCATTCGCGTTAGTGATCAGCACGAACCATTGGCTCACCAAGGTACATGCCTCACCCTCCACCCCTATGACGGCTGACTCCACAGGAGCCAAAGGCCACATAGGAGGCCACGCAGAGAGGGAGATGATTGTCACATCCGCTCCTGTGTTGATCAAACCTTGAAGCTCGATCACTGGTGGATGAGCACCCGGTAGGGTCAGGGTACACACCATCTGAGGTCGCTGAGCAAAAATGTCTGCAGACCACAGGGCTTGTGGCAGTCCCATGGATCCGAAGCCACCACTCCCACAAGTTTGCTGGTCAGTCCTGGAGACACATGACTGAAAAGGCACAAGTTGAGCCATCCGAGTCCCTGCTGGAATAGTGACGGGGGAGGGTGTGAAAACCGTGGTGCAAATCTGACGTGAAAAGTCAGAGTCAATGATTCCTGGGTGAACAAAGATTCTTTGGTGGGTGGCACTAGATTTCCCCACAAGCAACGCCCCCAGTCCTTGTCCCAAAGGTCCAAACACATCCAAAGGAACCTTATGTTCACAACAAGATTTTAACATGTCTGCATCAGCAGTAAATATATCCATGCCGGCAGAGCCATGGGTGATGCCTTCGAGCTGGCTGGGCAGACCTGAGCCAGTGCCATGCTCTGAGGAATCACTTGTGTCAGGGCGCAATTCCCCTGTGCGCTCATTGTCCTGTTTCCCAGGCCTACCAAAGGTTGGCCATTGGCATGAAATTTAGCCTTGCATTGGTTTGAGTAATGACCTGCCGTTAGACATCTAGCGCACAAGAAGGTGGCACCCAGCCCTGTTGGTGTGTGTGTTTCTTGCTTTCTCTTGCCCTTATTTTTGCTCTTTCTGTTGTCCACCCCCGAAGGGTACCTTGCCTGGCTGTAAAGCAACAGTCAGAGTCGACACCCTGTGGTCTACAGAACCTGTTTTGGCACATGCATTGGCCATGTCTGCTAGCGTCGGGTTGGGTCACCTGGAAGAGCATCTATGATCTTCTGGCACTAACTTTTTGAGTCGACCCAAGCTAACTGCTTGCATAAAATCTTCCTTAAGGTATCATCCTCACCCTGTTTCTCCAGGGAAGCTGCAAGCTTCTCGGCAAATGGCAAAAAAGGCTCACCTGCTCCTTGAATTATCGTTGTAAACTGTGGCCTGGGGGAGGCCGTCTCAATAGTTTTCAGCAATGCATTAAATCCTACCCTTTGACACTGCTCAAGAACAGCAGAGTCCCAGGTAGCCTGAAAATCAGGATTGGAAAAGGCCTGTTCTCCGAGGAGAGCACCCACCCCCACACCATACCTAGGGTCTTCCCGAGGCAGAAGCCTGTTGCTTGCTGCAGCCTTTGCACCAGCCTGCCTCCAGCTGTCCAAAAAGACCTCATATTGCACAGGCTGGAACAGTGCCTGAGCAAAATGTTTAATATCAAATGGAGCAAGCAGATCTGAGTTTATCACTCTGAGAGCCTGCATAACTTGCACAGAGCCAAGGCCATATTTTGCAACCTTGTCCTGCAAATTCTGGATCACCCTCCAGGCAATCACATCATGCCTGTCAGCGTGTCCTGAATTTGGGACAGGTTTATACATGGGAAGAGCTTGCACCTCGCCTTGTGGCAGAACATGGTCCTCCCAAACCGCCTGTGTCCCCCTGACAGATTCTAGATAAGCTATCTGACCAACATCTGTTGCCTCTCCCCCCAGAGCAAGTGTCGTGTCAGCTGTACACCATGGCCTCCCCGCCCGGTCTGACAGATCCCAATCCCCAGCTTCTGAAGCTCGGGTCTTAACTGCATCCCAAAAGCTGTGAGGATTCTTGGGGCGCACAGTCACTCGACAGGGAGGCAAAGTCCAGAGGTTACACACGGACGATGATTCTGCCTGTTGGTGCCAGCATTCTACCACTGAGGCACGCCCCTGATGGGGGACTGGCTGTTGGCATTCATTGCTGTGGCTTGTTCCCATCCAGGGATGGGGAGGACAGCCAGTGGGCAGCAGGGGGTGGTGGGTTGGCTAAAGGCTCCAGAGTCAAGGGGCCGACTGCGGGCTGTGAGGCCAAAAGGCCAGTTGTGAGCCCAGGCGCACAGTGGCTGGCTGCTGGCTGTGCCTCGGCCGGGGGTCCAGACGCAGATGGCACAGCTGGAGGTGTGGCGGCGTGTGGCACTACTGCTGCTGCCGTGGGCTGCAATGTGTAAAAGACATTAAGTCAACCAAGTCAGCCGCCACTCCGGGAGGAGGAGAAGGCAGTTGCTCTGCAACCAAAGATGGGGGAACAAAAGGAGACACAGCCCCTGCTGTGTAATTCACCATTCGGAGAGACAGCGCTGATGCGGCGGTCACAGTTGCTGTTGTCTGCACAGGCGCCATGGAAAAGGAGGGGGAAGCCGGCTGAGGGCGTGACATCGGCTGGAACAGACACTCGCGGGAAGGCATTGATGACGGGTACAGCTGCATAGGCTCCGTAGCTGACGACAAGGAAGTGGCCAGTGTTGTCACGGCGACCGTCAACACTGGAGCTGACTCCGCCCTCACCCGCCATGGGGGGATTCTTGAGCTGGCCACCGCAGAGACCCACCAGCAGCTTTTCGCAGGAAAGGGGAGAACCGACCTGCTGGTGATGGAGGGGCTGAAAAGGATGCAGGCGGAGAGGCACCGTCTCCATCCCTTTGATGCGAAACACGGCATGGTCACCAGATGTAGCTATTGAGTAAGAAAGCGGCGCGGACTCCAAGAAGGCTGGTTTGCACAACAGCAGCTTTAATGTGAAAAACTCTTCTCTTTTATAGACTGTTCCAATACATTCTACCTGATTGGATAATTAACAACAACATCTTTCTTACAAACAATCCTTGAGAAAAACAGAGTAGGAAAACACCACCTGCAGGTTGTTTATAATAGCAAGTTATCATAGTTTCTCTACAACTCCCTAAAAAGTCTCACAAGTCCGCTGTGAGAAAACTTATCTCGTTTTCTCACTCTCTGACCAGGCTGTCACATCCACAATAATGTTCACTTGGGAGAATGGGTATTGGTTAAAACATGGAAAGAACAATCTTTAACTCCACAATGGGAAGGTCCTTTTCAGGTACTACTGACAACTGAAGCTAAGATCCGAACCAAGGAAAGTGAGTGGATGAACGCCAGCAGAATCAAAGGACCTGTGGAAGAAAGTAAGGAATGGACCATAACATCTAGACTGGGCGATACAAAATGGACTCTTAAATGAGGACTAGGAGGTAATGAACTGAGATGACTTGAATGATCCAAGGAATGTTCCAAGAATCACAGATAATCAGGAAACAAGGCCAAGTTCATATCAGTGATTTCAAGTACTGTCTGGAAAAGTTTTGAGAAACCTCCAGTACCCCTCTGGGGAGGGACACTTATGCTCCAAGCAGGAGGATCAGGACTGTATTGGTCAGGGCGTCCTAATGTACTAGCATTAGTATGTGATTTTACTAATATAATTATCTTACTTTGTGGATGGGAGCTACTAGTGTCTGTTGAAAGGGAAGTACCTGATGAACAGTGGAAAAACTACAATACAGAACTGCAAAAAGCAATTTACTTAGAAATTAGTGAAAAGAGAGTGACAAGGAAATAGAGGGCAAGACCGGGTTGGCCGCTGTACTCACCACCAAGAAGATCATATACACCTGCTATGGGTAGCAACCCCATAGGCATGGGACATGGGGGTAGAAGCCATACCGGACCTCTGTTATTCCTTTTTTGTCTGTTACTCCTTTTTTGTCTTTTCCTTTTTGGAATTCAAGCAAATCCATGTCATAAGTGCTACAAATTGCTTTACTTAGGAAAAACCCAAGGTTCTTTTTTCACTGCTCACACACACATCAACAGATACTGTTATGACCCATCCAAATTAGAAAACTGTACACAGAACGGGCAGACATTCTGGGTGGCAGAAAACTTAGGACAAGGTGGCCAAAGGCTGGGAAGTAAATGCCCTAAGGGGGAAAGATGGGATTGCTTTACAATTGCTCTCAGGGGTGGAGTCCAGGATTTGGTAAAAGAACAGATGGTGAGCAAGATGACAAAGCAAATACAGCAATCTAACCTGGTGTCAGCCTCACATGAAAATTTGTATGCAAAACTCAAACAACAATTGGAAAAGGAAATAGAAATCCCTAGACTAGGGAAAAACCTGTTTGTGGATTTGGGGGAAAGAATAAGTAGAGAACTGAATGTAAACAACTGTTGGGTTTGTGGGGGGCTCATAATGACAGAGGAATGGCCATGGAAAGGCAGTAGCCTAGGCCCTTTTGAACTCCTTAAATGGAACTGAACAAATATTAGAGGGGGCAACCGACCAGAAGGGTGGATCTTTGTCACTGACATGTTTTATGAAAAATCCTTTCTTTAGGATTTTTCCCTTCTTGAGAAACTGAGAGGCCTCAGGAACAAACTATAAACAATTCTTATCTGCTGCTGTGGAATGCAACAGGGGGAATCTGTGATTAGCCTCATCAAGCTGTTTCCAATTAAGGGCCAATCACAGTTCACCTGTCCGGCCGGTCTTGGTCTGAGAGAAGTCTTTGTTATTGATTCCTTTTCTATTCTTAGCTTAGCCTTCTAGTGAAATCCTTTCCTCTATTCTTTTAGTATAGTTTTAATATATTATCTATCATATAATAATAAATCAAGCCTTCTAAAACATGGAGTCAACTTTCTCGTCTCTTCCCTCATCCTGTGACCCTTGTGGAAAATACCACAGATCTTGAGTTCAACAGTGATAGGAGAAGAGTGCTTCTGGTGCACTTGGAAATTTTTTTTAACAGAATAGGAAGTACCCCATGTAAGAGATATACAGTTAGTAATGGGACTTTTACATGGTGGGTCCCTGAAGAACCAACAGTGTACTGGGCCCAGAGAAAAACTAATAACAATTGGGAATATATAATGAAGCTGGGCTTTTTCTGTGTAATGATACAGGCAAGAATGCCTCTTCTGAAATCCCAGAGATAGCCAAATTTTGGGGAAATAAACATCAACAGAGTAATGAATATTGGAGAGCACCAGATGGCTTATTCTGGATATGTGAGAAAAAAGCTTACCCAAACCTCTGTCGTCCCCCCCGCTGCCCCCCCCCCCCCTTCCCCCACAGTGGAAAGGGAGTTGTACTCTGGGAATTATACAGCCAGGACTGTTTTTTTACCAGGGTAGGATGGGGATGACTTAGGGGTGCCAGTTTACAAAGCCTTGAAAAGAAATAGAAGGGAATTAATTGGAGGCTCTCAAAGGAGGATGGATTATCTTTGGAAGGAGGGTCAGGTCTCTCAGGAAGTATTTAAGAGGGTTGCTAGAGTATGTAGGAAAAAAATTAGGGAGGCTAAAACTCAGTTTGAATTTAAAATGGTGACTTTTGTAAAGAATAATAAAAAATGTGTTTATAAATATATTAATAGCAAAAGGAAGAGAAAGACTAATCTTTGTTTTTTATTAGATGCAGAAGGGATCTTAGTAACTGCAGATGAGGAGGAGGCAGAGGTGCTTAACATCTTCTTTGCCTCAGTTTTCAGTGGGAAGACTTGCTTTCAGGATAACAGTCCTCTTGGTTTGGTCGATGGTATCAGGGAGCAGAATGGTCCCCCCATTATCCAAGAGGAGGCAGTCAGAGAAATGCTGAGACGCTTGGATATTCATAAATCCATGGGACCAGATGGGATCCATCCCAGGGTGATGAGGGAGTTTGCAGATGATCTTGCGAAGCCGCTCTCCATCATTTACCAGCAGTCCTGGCTCACTGGTGAGGTTCCAGATGACTGGAAGCTGGCCAATATGATGCCCATTCATAAAAAGGATAGGAAGGGGGATCCTGTTAATTACAGGTCAGTTAGCCTGACCTCAGTACCTGGTAAGGTTATGGAAGAGTTTATATTGAGTGTCATCACACAGAACTTACAGGATGGCCAAGGTATCAGACCCAGACAGCACGGGTTTAGGAGGGGTAGGTCATGTCTGACCAACCTGATCTCCTTTTATGACCAAGTGACCCGCCTGGTGGATGCAGGAAAGGCAGTAGATGTTGTCTATTTGGACTTCAGCAAGGCCTTTGACACTGTCTCCCACAGCATACTCATGGAAAAGCTGGCAGCCCACCACTTGGACAGGAACATTCTTTGCTGGGTTAAGAACTGGCTGGATGGCCGGGCCCAGAGAGTGATGGTGAATGGTGCTGCATCCACCTGGTGGCCAGTCACCAGTGGTGTCCCTCAGGGGTCTGTACTGGGGCTTGTTCTGTTCAATATTTTTATTGATGACATGGATGAGGGGATTGAGTCTTTCATTAATAAGTTTGCAGGCGACACTAAGCTGGGATCGTGGGTCGATCTGTTGGAGGGTAGTAGGGCTCTGCAGAGAGATATGGAACGGTTGAATGGATGGGCTGAGTCTAGTAGGATGGAGTTTATTAAATCCAAGTGCTGAGTCCTGCATTTTGGCCACAATAACCCCCTGCATCGTTATGAACTGGGGACAGTGTGTCTGGAGAGTGCCCAGGTGGAAAAAGACCTGGGGGTACTGGTCAACAGCTGGCTGAACATAAGCCAGCAGTGTGCCCTGGTGGCCAGGAAGGCCAATGGCATCCTGGCCTGTATCAGGAATAGTGTGGCCAGCAGGACCTATACCCCTATACTCAGCACTGGTGAGGCCGCACCTTGAGTACTGTGTCCAGTTCTGGGCCCCTCAGTGTAGGAAGGACATGAGATGCTTGAGTGAGTCCAGAGGAGGGCAACTAGGTTGGTGAGGGGCTTGTAACATAAGCCCTCTGTCCTAGGGTGACTTTATCATGCTTGTATCCCCAATCGTCTGTTCCATTTATGCTGGATGTTATATTCTGTGCCTTCAAGTCTGGTTCTGAGAGTGAAGGCGGGGCGAAGAAGAAGCGCAGAGTTTGTCATCAGAGACTGCACTGCCTCACTCCTCGACATTCAGCCCTAGACTGTGTTGTCTGGGCATGGATGGAGCAGAACAGAGCCTGATAGTGAGGCCCTGGAAAAATGCTAAGATAAAATTCTGAAATGTTAAGCCTTGTGTTTTACCTGCATAAGTAGTATAATTGCTAGATGTGATGATTGTTTAGTAATTAAAATAATTATTGTATAATCATAAGAAGAACAATGAGAAACTGTATGTTCCTAGTCTAAGGTGGCCATGCTTGGCTGAAATCTATGTATACTATAGAACAATGTAAGTTTAATAATTAACATGAAAGTTATATAACGATAGAATATAAAAGCATATCCATCCCGAACCTATGTCGGAGTCAGATTTGGGTTTGTACCCCTGACACCCAGAGCTCTTCAATAAAATCACCTGCATATAATAATTTCTCGTGATTATGTGTGCCTGAACGCTAACAAGCCCTCCTTTGCTTTTTAGTTTGTTTAGCTAGCTGAGGCAGAGAAGTTTTCCCTGGACTGTTTTCCTTTCCCTTTTCTTGCAACTGTTCGAACCTGGTCTGGACTGGGGACCTGGGAAGCACTGAGAGCATTCGCTTTGTGGCCCACAAGGGCCTACTCTGGGCAGCAGCCTTTCCCAGTGCCGGAGGGACTGATATCAGAGCGACCACACACAGGAGGCACTTTCTGAATTTGTCATCTCTTCAGAGAGGCGAATGAGTTTTGTCATCTGGTATTGTTCATTTTTTGCACTGGGCAGTGCTTTGCCTGTTAAATAAACAGGTTTTTTCCACTTGTCTCTGAGGAAAATTTTCCCGAACCAGTTGGGGAGAGAGGCCGTGTGGGTTTGCTTTTTGGGGGGGCCCCATTTTGGAGGTTTTCTCCCAAATTTGTCCTAAACCAGGACACCCTATGATGAACGACTGAGGGAGCTCGGGTTGTTTGGCCTGGAGAAAAGGAGACTCAGGGGTGACCTTATCGCTCTCTACAACTTCCTGAAAGGTGGTTGTAGTCATGTGGGGGTTGGTCTCTTTCACCAGGCAGCAACTGACAACCAGAGGACACAGTCTCAAGCTGCATCAAGGGAAATATAGGTTGGATATTAGGATAAAGTTTTTCAATTAAAGAGTCATAAAGTTCTGGAATGGTCTGCCCGGGGAGGTAGTGGAGTCACCAACCCTGGATGTGTTTAAAAAAAGACTGGATATGGCACTCGATGCCATGGTTTAGTTGAGGTGTTAGGGCATGGGTTGGACTTGATGGTGTTGAAGGTCTCTTCCAACCCAGTCATTCTGTGAATTCTGTGTGAATTCTGTGAAAAATGGGGGAATGAGGAATAGCCTCCTGAATGAATATTGGAAATGTATGGGCCAGGCAGATGTGCTCAAGATGGGAGTTGGGGATATCGGACCCCAATTTATATGCTAAATTGTATTAAAAAACTCCAAGTAGTTGTAGAAATAATAACTAAAAAATCTGCTCTAGCACTGGAATTAATATCAAACTAACAAAGGCAAACAAGTGCCACAGTGTACCCAAATAGGTTGGTGTCCTGGTTCAGGGCAAACTTGGGAGAGAACCCCCAAAGGGGCTCCTCTAGAAAAGCAGATTCAATCTGCCTCTCCCTGAACCGGTTCAGGAGAAAATACCTCCTTGGAGAAAAGTGGATTAAAATCTGTTTATTAAACAATAAAACCTAAACAATATTAAACAGTAAAACCTCTTGCTGCTCCAAAAGAGATGACAAACTCAGAAAAGTCCCCTCCCCAGGTTGCAGCTCGGCTCACTCAGTCTCTTATCAGTCCCTGTGGCGTTGGAAATGTCACAGCGCAGGCCTGGCCTGGTGGGCCACAGATGCGAGCTGCCAGTGCTCTTCTGGGTGTTCAGTCCAGAGCAGGTTTAAATAGGTCCAAAGAAAAGGGAAAAAAACCCCACAGTCCAGGGAACTTCTTTGCCTCAGCTAGCTGAAACTAACTAAAACAAAGGAGAGCACTGTCCCACTGTCTGTCCATCCGCAGAGAGCACAGTCCAGGAAGAGGAATGTGGAGGAGTGAGTGCAGTGTCTGAAAACAAACTGTGCGCTTCTTCTCTTCCCCCTTCACTCTCTGGAACAAGTCTTAAAAGTACAAAACTTATTATTCAGCATAAACAGAACAAGACAACTGGGGATAAAAGCATCAGATAGTCAACCCAGGACAGTTGCTTTAGACTACTTATTAGCAGAAGAAGGGGGTGTCTATGGAAAATTTAATACATCCAACTGATGTTTGAAAATAGCTGATAACAGGGATGCTGTCTTGGATATAGCCAAGGATATCAGAAAAATAGTCCATGTCCCTGTTCAGAAATGGGAATCAATACTAAAAGCCAGTTGGTGGGACAATTTATTGGGAATGAAATGGTGGAAAAAGCTAAGCTTCTTCCTCTTATGTGCAGCAGCTGGTTTATTATTTCTTCCTTGTCTGATTCCCTGTTTTATTTGGCTAATCACCAGTATAGTCCAGGGTATGCCAGTGGTAGCAATGCCTATGGACCCAAAATTGGCTATATCTGGAACAGCACAAAAGACAATGGTTTTACAGAAGCAAGACAAAATAAAGGACCCCTTCGAAGACGCTAAATTGATTTATGAAAAACATGAGCATATCACCAAAGTTAAAGATAAGAATTATTGCTCAAGCCAAATGATTTAGAAAAAGGAAGAGAAGGTATTGTGATAAATATATTACTGTGTTGGCTTTCACAATTGTTAGAGTGAATAGTATGTGTTTTATAATGTTGACTTTTGTAAAAGAAATTTTGCTTAAGTTTAGAGCTCTTTTAATGCAAATATTTTGTTGTTATGCCAATGTTGGTGAAGCGTTGTGATGTTAACATTTAACCAATGAAGGACTCAAAACCTGTTGAATGTATCAAAAAGTAACAAATGACCATGACTAGGGCAGCTGCACTTGCTCTAAAAAGGCGGGACAGAGGAGGATTTATGTTAAAATGCTTGAATATGTATAACTGTTTGTAAATATGTATTAGGCTGATGCAACACCCAGGGTATATAAAGGGTGTTACTGCACTGACTGACATGCCTCTGGCTGCAGCTGAGTATCTAGCCCTGTTCCTTTTGCTTTATTGACATTTTCCCCTATTGTCTCTTATTAGATTTTCTTTAAATTTTAACTGAGGAGTGGGCTTTGTTTCTCACAGTCACAAAGGATAGAAAAATGTAATAAAAGAATAGGAACATAACTAATACCCAATTATAGATTAAGTATAACTAATATAGCAATAAAGTGTGCAATAATAGAATTAGGTAAGCATTAGCAAAATAGGTGTGATGAATGTATTAAATAAGAATAGCATGTTGTGTTTGTAACAGTAAGATAAGAAAACCACAAGTTATGTAAGACCCCAACCCTTTAAGACTGTAACTTGATAAATGAACAAACAGGGCAGATGCCGAACTTATAAATGTATAAATAACCTCTGTAAGATGAGCATGCTGGAAATGCACATGGAAGTGTGGTGTTAACCCCCTACATGCTGCAGTAAAGGTGTGCTTTACTTTACAGTGCCTTACTGTGGAGTAGATTTCTTTGAATCAAGCAGCTATGTAAACTCCTGTTCCTCCCATCCCCTGAGACAAAGAAGGGCAGCCACCATCTTTGTCTCCTGGCCATGCAGTCTGGTGAGGGGGGTTAAGGTTTCGAAATCTCAGTATTTAGCATTTATTCAATCCTTTTCTGTGCCTTGTAGGCACACCAACCCCCCCCCCTTTTTTTTTTTTTTTGTTACTAAACATTTTGGGGATTTTTTTTCACTTTCATCAACCGGTATCCATTTCTCTCATTGGCAGAAGAAAAGGGAGTTATTGAAGCCCTTTCTCTGTAGAGGAAATGCTCATTCCAGGGCATTTTCTCCTGAAATTTGTCTCAAAACTAGGACACCCATCTATTAGTTACATCTCTTTCTTGATGTTCCAAGGTGGCATGGGCCCACTGAGCCAGAAATAATTCACCCTTGTATTGCCAATCCAAATTCACCTGAGCAACATCAATCCCATCATCCTGATCCACCTGCTAGTTGCTCCGATGTTCTTCAGTGGCCTGACTCTTGAGTACATGAGCATATACATGACATACCTTCACAACTAGGTTGTATGCCTAAGCATCAATATCTTGCCACAATGCAGCAGCCCACATGGGTTTATCCCTGCAATGCCAGTTATTCTGCTTCCATCACTGCAACCACCCTTATGGGGCATTTACCACCATCCATGAGTCAGTATAAAGTATCAGCCATTTCTCTCGTTCAGCAGTGTCTAAGGCCAACTGGATGTCTTTCACCTCTGCAAAATCACTCAATTCACCTTCTCCTTCAACAGTTTCTGCAACTTTTCATAGGGGACTCCATACAGCTGCTTTCCATCTCTGATGCTTTCCCACAAGATGGTAGAACCCATCAGTAAACAAGGCATATTGCTTCTCACTTTCTGGTAATTTATTATATAGTGGGGCCTCATCAGCACGTGTGTCACACCCGGATCCAACTGGTGTCAGCACTGCATCCCCCAAGCCACTGGTGTCGGTGCTGCTGTCTTGGGTCCCTGTTCCAATAGGGGGGAGGAAGAAAAATGGACTCTCAAGCACTAACTAACGGTGGCCCAACCCTGACCATCTCTGGCTCTGTGCTGCAGACAGGTGTTGCTGACTTTACTTGCATAATTTAGGAGACTCCGGACACAGAGGAACTGTATTGGACAGTATAGTAAACAGCAAATCCACTGCAGACAAAGCTACAACAAAACCAGAAACTCTAAAATTAAAAACATTAAATGGTTTATGTTTTTGTATTTTCAGAGCAATGTTTCCAGTATGGCAGCATGGTTGTTTGTTCCTGGATTAGTCAACCATCCTAGGCGGACCTTCTACCTAATGATTGTAATAGTAAGTATGGCTTCAAATGCCAGAGGGGTAAGTGAGCAACAAAGAAAAGAAAGCAGTACCCTTTTCCCTAAGGACCACTTTAATATCACACACATAGAACAAATACTACTTGACCCTTCGAAAAGAAATTCACACCTTAAATTAATGCAAGCTGTAACACTGATAACAAACAGCAGTGACTGCTGGATTTGTTCCATTTCCCACTCATTCAGATGAAAGCATTCAGATGATGGGACTTCCAACATCAAACATATTCTCTAATGTTTTTCCTTCAAATAGAGTGATGCTCCTTTTAGAAGGAAAAGCAACCCAAACCCCCATAGGTCAACAAATCCCATTGGTAGAAGTAGTATGTCTCTGTCCTTCTGGGAGCCTCTCAGGAACCCCCCAGCCAGCCCCAAGTTGGCAGACACAAGGGGGGCAACCCCGACACGGCCAGCAGCGGGGAGACACTGTCTCGTGTCCCAAGAGTGCTGAGGGTAGCTAGGCCAGTTGCTTTTGCAGCAGAAGAGACACTAGAGACATCGGTAGAAGATAAAGGGCTGACTCTTAGCAGGGGTTAATCCAAGGTTTTATTCAGGATCCAGGGGAGCTCCTACACCTCAGGGAGCCTCCTGCTGAGAGCCCCAGGAGATGTGCCAAGGTTACATTTAAAGGGAGGTGGAAACCAAAAGTAGATAACATTTTACTAACCAATAAGTGACCCTAAGGGATGGATACTGGGGGATAGACATTTAGGACAGCGTATAGGGCAAGTCTGGGGGGGCTGACCCCTAGCCTCTGGCTAATCACTCAATGTCTTGGACTGAAGCTTCTAGATGGAGGGGATGGGATGCTGAGTGATTGACAGAGAGCCAGGGTGGGGATTTGGGGATGATCTCTACTAGGGAGAGGGATTACAATGGTGAAGGGAAGGGGGTACAATCTGGGATAAACAATTTGGGGAAAATACAGGGATACAAAAACAAAATGACTTCAAAGTATTACAAAGTATTAAAACACACTACAACAGTAGTAGTCATAGAGACCCCATGTGTTCAACGATGCCTAAAAGGACCAGGAGCAGTCCCTTACCAGAAAATAGTTACCTAATTAATGCGGCTCTGGGGTTTTCGGGGTCTCCCCAACCCCGGCTGCTGTGGGTGTCCCAGACAGAGAAGTCCAGTTAAGCACAACCTGTTCAGGCCCCTCAGGCAGGCCTCAAAGCCACAGGCAATCTTAGCAAGCAGCTCAGCTCTTAAGTGAGATCAGCTCTTCGGTGATTTTCAGCTCTTTAGTGATTCCAGCTCTTTGCTTGCTAAGTGCTGCAGTAGCAGACACAGGGAGAGAGAGGAGAAGTGCTGTATGAGGCTCCACAGAGGTGTCTTTATTGGTATCTTCTGCAAAGGATCCCAGTGACAGCTCTTCTCCCGAACTGGGCAGAAATAGGGGCTTATATAGGGTATAGGAGTTTTGGGAAACAGTCCAATAGTAAGGGTCAAGGCGAAAATGACCTATCATTTATAGAGAGATAACAAAGGTCTGAAGGCGGAAGAGGGGCTTCTTGGGTCCAGTCATCATGACTAGGCATTTCCTAGCTTAGGCTGCTGACCGCCAGGGAGGCCTTGCAGGCCCTGTGCCTGCTACACCTAATTGCAACCAAGGAATGATGGTAGGAGATTATCTCAAGTGTAATCCTTATTGGGATGTAACAATGATGAGTATTTTAAATACCCATTGGCGGCCTATTCCAGATAATATGGGATACTACTGGCTTTATGGAAACCAGGCAAGAAAAGCTCTACCCCTTGGATGGCAAGGAATATGCACCATTGAAACTGTGGTACCAAAGAGCTATGTATTTGATAAATTGGAATTTCCCAGAGAACATCTATGATCTTTTATGACAAGGCAAAATGAAATTTAAATACCTTAGTTTAGAGGTCCTCTGCATTTCACAAGTCTGTGAGAGGTCTTTTACCATGGTTAGGGGTATCTGAATTGGAGAAGGAGCAAGTGAACCTATATGGAGTTATCAAACAAATAGAAAACTGAACAAACAATGCAATGAGCACTTTGTGACAAGAAATTATCAGCCTTTTGAAGGTAATTAACCAAGACTGAATGGCTCTAGAATTAATTTTGGGTTCCAAAGGTGTTGTATGCATAGTCATCACCACCAGTTCCTGTGTAGATGTGGACCAGACTTTGAGAATGCAAACTGTTTTGGAAGAAATTAGAAAGAACACCAGGATCTTTCATGAAATAGGAAAAATTAAGGGGATGAAATATTTCATTGGATAACATAATGTATTCCAAATTTAAATGCAGTTGTAAGAAAACTGATTGGCATAATCATCATAGTTCTGATATTAATGGTTGGTTTATGGACTTCAGTCCAAATTTTCAAAATAGGATGTAACAGAATGTGTGGATCTGACAAAAAACATTTTATCTAAAACTGAAAAGATCTCAAAAGTGGCTAGCTACTCTAATTCAAGTTTGTCCTCATGGTGCTAAGAATCTTTAGCAGTATTGTTAAGGTAGTAGATAGTTTAAATAAGTTTTACTTAATAAGTTTTATTAGTCATTATCACATTTTTTATGTCTTTTAAGTTTCTTTTCACAGATTGTAATAGTTAGTTTGATTAAAGGATCACCAAAACTTTCTATGGCAGAGAATACAAAAGAAATCTGGGTGGATAGTTCCTCCTTTTGAAGCAGGTCCAAGTGGGATCGAGTTTTCTCCTTCTAGAGGTGTTCCGTAAAAGGATGAACTGGCGACAGGACTGAAGAGGTGCTGTTCTTCACTGCATCAATAAGTTTATGATATTTATGTTCATATATGCTTTATATAAGTTTGTTGCAAGCAATATTTTAAAATGTTTGTATATTGTCTCTGGTTCCCACAGTGGGTGGAGAAGATTCCTCCCTAAATTTAGCTTAGGGAAATTTGTATACGTCTTCCTACCTCCTCAGAGCAAAGCATAAAATTACTCTACTAAGGGAAGCTGTTTTGCCCATGGGTAGAGTCAGAAACACAGACACAGTCACCTACTTAAGGAATAGTGTAATTTACTATGTGAAAAACTCTAATCACTTGGTTTTAAAATTTTAAAAGTTTAATAGTAATAAAATGGTTATAAAAATAGTAATAAAATTAGAGTAATAAAAATTTGGACAATTAGGATTTAGGACAATACGAGACAATAAAAACAAAGAGTTACAGACAGTCCGGGCACCTTTTCTGGGCAAAATAAGCCCTAAAAAGGACACACAATAACAGAAGATTAACCTTTAAAAGCAATAGCCTGTTGCATATTCATACATCTCCTACATGATGAATAAATTCCATTTAAATAAAGGATTCTGTCTGGTCAGTGTCAACTTCTTTCTCTTCATCTTGACGGTGTCTTCAGGACTGAGTGAGGCAGGAAGAAGTTAGTTTTTTTCTGATAATGGAGCAATAAATTCTTTTTCTCTGAAAGATTTAGGTGTCCTGTGGCTGCTATCTGGTGCAAGTACCTCATTCCTTTCTATAAAAAAAATCTCACATACATAGTTTCTATTTTAACATTATGGTATAACCTAAAACTATATTTAACACACTAGTTAAGAAAATTATACAGCATAACTTTCTAACATAACACATATAATATTCATTTTAATATTTGTGAAAAGCCAATCAAAAAATACACATTTTTCACATACGATAATGCAAAACTGCAAAGAATCACAAAAAGATAAGCAAAGCAACGCACCTAATTATTACAACAAAAGAATGCCTACAGTGATTAAGAAAAATGCATCACCAGTTGCCCTAATACTTTACCTCTTCATCCAGATATCCTTTAATCATCAGCTGAGGGAAGCTGTCACAGTGAAGGACTGGAGAACCATGCCCAGTAACTGGGAAATCCTGTGTGTCCAACTTTGCAGGATCGTCATGAGGCTTCCTGACTTTGCTGTGAGAGTAGCCCAGCTTTTATACTGTTAAACAAGCTGACATAACATCTAGTTTCATTCTCCTGTTGAGTTTCTCCCAAAGCCTGGCCAGGGCTCAAAGAGGAACCAAGGGAGTTGTCTTTGATCCTATACACTCAAACAAGGCCAGATGTGGCCATGTCTGGTTTCTAAATACAGAAAGGTAAATACATGTTTTTCCAGTAAACAGATACATATAACAATACTCTGTGAATGTGTGAATATATATACCATTTTGTTGGAAGGTTCATCTAGAGGTCAACTGACTCAGGGCCTGTTGGTCAGGCCTTAGTACTTAAGAAGTACATGTAAAAACGGTAAGTGATGTGTAAAGCATGACTGTGCAGAAGAAGGGGATGTCCAACTATTGGTGACCCCTGGAAGGAGGGACAAAAGGGACTAACAGAGGAGCAGACGTGGCAGCTGGAAAGTTCTCTCCAGCTATAGAGGAAGAAGGCATAAGTGGTTAAGCCGACAAAAGAGAAGAAGAATGATTTTGGGTTTGAGAACTTCTGAAGGCTTTGGTAAAATTGGAAAGGTATTTGGTCTGAACACAGGTCCCTGACTGAAATTATATGCTGAGGAGGTTGGAATAACTCAAGTTTTGTTATATCTTTGACCCTCATCCCTGTAAATTGCTAGACCTCACTGAAGAAAAATATAGCATCAATAAACACAAAAGAAATCAACCACTCTGATGGACTCTTTGGTCACTGCAGCTGAAAGACTGGTTTCATGAACTCTTCCCCCTGGATCCTTGTTTGCATTGCACTTTGCGTGCAATTTTAGAGACTATGGAGGTGGGGGGGCAATGATTTGCATAGAGGGAAATTTTTATATTAGCTAGACTTATGCTTTTGATTATTGAAGTAGCAATTGTTCGTTATATGATTTTCTGTATACTTTCCTTGTCAGCTGCGAAAAACACCAATCATTTGTTTTAAAATTTTAAAAGTTTAATGGTAATAAAATGGTTATAAAAATAGTAATAAAAATTAGAGCAATAAGAATTTGGACAATCAGGACAATAAAGGACAATAAAAGCAAAAAATATGAATGTTCGGATGCTTTCCTCAAAAAAAGTATGGCTCGCTAACAAAGGATTAACCCTTAAAAGTAATAGCCTGTTGCAGATTCATATATCTCATACATGATGCATAAATTCCTTTCAAACTAGGGATTTCTCTGGTTTTTGTCAACTTTCCTCCTTAATCCTGTTGGTGCCTCAGAGAGAAGAAGGAGGTGGAATAAAGTTTGTCTTTTCCAATAAGGAGGCCTCTTGGGGATTTTGGTGTCTTGTTGCTGTTATCTCTGTGTGATGAATTTCTCTAGCTAGTTAGAAAAAGTATCTTACATGGTGTCCTGGTTAAGGGCAAATTTAGGAGAAAACCTCCAAAAGGGGGCCCCTCCAGAAAGAAAACCCACTTGGCCCCTCCCCCCAACTGGTTCAGGAAGAATTCCTTGGAGAGACGTGGAAAGAACCTGTTTATTTAACAGGCACAGCACCCCCCAGCACACAAAATAAACAATACCAGATGACACCACTCTTTCACCGCTCTGAAAAAGATGACAAATTCAGAAAGTCTCTCTTGGGGGTGGTTGCTCTGTTATCAGTCCCTCCCGCTCTGGGCTAGCTGCTGCAGGCCACAAGGTGCAAACTCTTGGTGTTTCCCAGGTCCCAGTCTGGAGAAGGTTTGAGTAGGTCCAAAAAGGAAAGAAGAAACAGTCCATGAAGAAATTTGGACTGTTTAGCTAAACTAACTAATGAACAGAAGCAAAGTAGCAAGAGCAAGCAGAAGCAAAGCAGAAGCAAGAGCGAGAGCAAAGCGAAAAGCCAGGCAAAAAGCAAAAGCAGCACTATGTACTGTCCCATCTGTATGTCCCACCAGCCGTGGGGGAGCAGCTGATAAGAAACCAAAACAAAACTTTCACTCTTCAGAGCCAGTCTTGAAGGCACCAAACATAATATCCAGCATAAACAGAACACACGAATGGGGATACAAGCATCATAACGTCACCCTAGGATACATGGCATACCTTTTATTTTAATATAATGATATAGCCTAAAACTATATTTAACACACTACTGAAAATGATTAATACAGTATAACTTTTTAACATAACACATATAATATTCATTTTAATATTTGTGAAAAGCCAATAATAAAATACACCTTTTTCACATCAGCCATGAAAAGAGATGGGGAAGACAAGACTGACACGGTGATCAGAATCTGATTTTATTGTGGGATACAAGCGCTTATATACTATTTTAGGGAGAGTAGTAATGTGTACTACAATGATTAGGTTAAAATCACATACACAAACTGATGCATATTATAACATCTCTTGCTTGCAGAGTTTAATGAAATTTTCTTTTTCCGTAAACCTGATTTAATCTTCTTGCAGTCTTGATTTAATTCTCAAAGTTCCGTTTGCTTTTGCCAAGGTATTTTGTTTATCAAATCTCTTATGCTAATAAGGTCCAAACTACTCTCTGTCTTGTGTACCCCAACATTTCCTCTTCTTTCCTTTCTCCTCTGCTGGATTAGGATCCCCCTGATGCCATGAGAGGAAATGTACCATTACTATGGTCCTGGTCAACTTCTCGAGCCAATGGGTGTTGTGAGAGACTGGAGGAGATTGCCAGCTCAAAACATTTTGGGTGCATGTGTGGGAAAGGGACAGGTCGGGCCTTGCCTTTGGTGAGGAGATGCACTGCTTTGTGGCTCTAGGAGATTTTGGACAAGAGGCGCCCCACGCCAATTTCTCCTGGGGTCACTGGTGATTTGCAGGTCAGCACCCTGGGGACAACAAAGGGCTAAATAATGAAAAAGAAGAGGGGGAAGAAGGGAAAAAGCCCTCTGAAAAACTGCAGACGGAAAGATCTGGAGGACTGTAAGTATTGCACATGTGGGAGATGGAGTCCGGGAGTGTGCTCGGGATATGAGTGAGATGGAATCCAGGAGCGAGACTTGGGAGAAAAGGCACCATCCACATAATTGGTCTGGCCAGGTTGCCAGTAATCCTAGTGGATGAACTCCAGCTTCAGGTAGTGCTGCAAGGGATCTGTACCAGAGTCTGTCGAAGCTTAAGGACATAGGACAGTTGGGCGGGACCCATGAGTGGAGGGAACTGCGAGCGGGGGCGGGGGGAGGGGGAACTCAAGAGCACCTGGGAGACCCAGGTTGAGAGTTACCAGATTTAGGGGGTGTTAGACTGGCAGCGAGCACTGCCAATTGGTGGGGATCACGCTCGTAAAAGACTGGAAGGCTCCGGGGGGCGGACCCACTGCAGCTCCCCCACAACACCCACCAGCACAAAGGAAGCTGCAGACCACGGGCAAGGGCGAGTCCATGTGGACGGCGGGGAATCAGAAGTGCTAGGCGCAATAATACCCGGTGCTGCCGGCCCTGCTAAGGGTGCTGGTGGTGCCTCAGAAATGCTAAGCGTAGTAACACGCAGCGGGGCCGACTCAGTTGTATGGGAGGCTCCGGACCGCGGGCAGGAGCAAGTCCACATGGGTGGTGTTCGGCAGTTGCCTGCACTGGTATAAGACAGGAAGGCTCCAGGGCATGGGGCTGCGGCGACTTTCCCACGGAGCCCATCAACCCTAGGGAAGGAGCAGGCAGGCCCCTCCCCTCCCTGTTGCTGCACGGGCATTCTAGCCCCCTCCACACGCCTGGTCCCGCACATGCGGGTACAGTGTGCAAGAACGGTACCCAGCCTGCTGGGGTCCCAAGCACAGAGTGGGGGCCGCAGCCCCTGGTCAGGGGGTTTGAGAAGGAGAGAGAGGGCAAGAAGGAGGCTGTCGAGTCTGGCTGTTTGTCTCTGTCCCCACACACGCTTAGGCACCTTTTCTTTGGCCCACCCAGGGACTGCCAGTTGCTGGGGTCTCTCTCTCTAGCTGGTCAGAGTGACCCCGAAAAAGTTCAAAAGTTTCTTTTCCCAGCCCGGTGCTTAAAGAAGGAGTCAGGGCTCTTCATTTTTCGGTCTCAAGGTTATTTATTACATCTTATCTATAAAATTCTTTCTCCCTGTCCAGCCGAGATCCGTTCGGCAGGACAGTCAGAGGCACTCCGCCCTCCCCCAGGGTGGTGTTATCTTTTTATACTACAAACTACGTGTACAATATTTACAGTTATTTTCCAATACCTATCATCTACGCTAGACAGTGAGTTTCTACTCTAGACCAATCTAAAAGTGCCAACATCACCAGACAAGATGGAGGTAGAGAAGAAGAAGAAAGGCTAGACACGCCCAAATCCCTCCATCTTGTCACCAGAAACCCCTATACCAAAAATCTTAAAACCTACATTTACACTCTGTGAATACTTTATCCCTATACCATCTAAACTGCCGTGGCCTCTATCTCCTCATGCAAAGGTGCCAAGCTGTTCCATGGCCCGCATTCGAACCCGATGGTGTTCTTGGGCTGTGTGCCAGGGTCTCTGAGCCCCCTGGCAAGGGTCCCAGGAAACTCCAGACTCCCAGAGGGATGTCCTGAGTTCCCACAGGAGGCAAGACAAGGGCTGTGCCCCTGGGCTCCCCCCAGTGCAGGTAGCTGTACACGAGCCCTCTGCTCCCAGAGCGGGCTGCTGGGGCGGAGCTCGTCCTTGCCAAAGCCTTGCCGCGGTAGCAGTGGCCGGGGAGAGCGAGAGGCAGCGTTGGAAAACGCTGGTGGCAGCCAAGAGAGAGAGGGTGCTGGAGCCGGCGCCGGTGGTGGGCAATGTGAAAAATGCATATTATATGATTGGCTCTTCGCAAATATTAAAATGACTACTATATATGTTATGTCGGAAAGTTATGCTGTATTAATCTTTTCTAAGTATTGCTGTATTAATATCTTTTAAGCAATGCTGTATTAATCTCTCTTAAGTAGTGTGGAAAATATAGTTTTTAGGCTATAGCATAATATTAAAATAGAAACTATGTGATGTAAGATACTTTTTGTAACTAGCTCAAGGAATGGAAAAGATAATCAAGAAATTCTTCGCATTATCCTATCTGGATAGAGATAACAGCAACAGACACCAAGATTCCAAGAGAAGAATTATTGCCTCCTTGTTGGGAAAGCTCAGACTTTGAAGAACCAAGCAGACTGATTTACAAGATGAGGGGGGGAAGCTAAAATTAAGAAGAAACACCCTAGTGTGAAAGGAATGTTTGAATAATGTATAAGAAATATGAATATGCAATAGTCTATTGCTTTTAAGGGGTAATCCTTTGTTAGCAAGCTGGGCTTTGTGGCAGAGTGCCAGGCACCTGGATGTCCATAATTCTTTGCTTTTTATTGTCTCTTATTGTCCTAATTTTTATTACTATTTTCATTACTATTAAACTTCTAAAATTTTAACAAAACTTAATGGTGTTTTTCACAGGCAATAAAGCTGGAAGAGAGATAGCTCTCTTGAGGCCCATTCGGCCTCGCTCATCAGCCCCCATTGTGATGGGGACAGTAAGTCAGTCTCTCGCTGGTTCTCCTGACTTGGCTGAGTTGTTTGTTTGCTTATGCTTTCCTAGAGGAAGGCAGGGGTTTCTTTTCTTTCATTCCTTTTTCTTCTCGTGGCTGTTGGGAAAGCAGGCTTTTATGGCAAGGACCTGTGAGTGGCTGTTAGGAATAGGACTAGGAGCAAGTAGGGAATTCCCAAGGGGAGAAGGAAGTGAAGAGATATCAACAGGTATACCCCCAGATAGCCCCTCGGAAGAAAACTAGCCCAGTGGAAATATGACCCCCATACCAAAGGTAAGGATGAGGTTAAGATGATATAGTACTGTATGATAGAGTGGACTAAGGGGGAAATTAGGCCCGATCATGTATATTGGCCTAGGTATGGGTTGGACAAAGGGTGGATATGTTGGGCTTCAAACATCCATGTGAGGGCTAAGAAACCATTCAGTCAGGAAGAGAGCGACTATGCTGCCTGTTGTGAAGGAGAGATTTAGCCTTCGAGGGTGAGCATGTTGAAAGTAACAGAAAGTAAGGAATGGGACCCGTTAGAATATTTGCCCCCTCCACCCCCACTGGCACCGACTGTACCCCCCCCCATGCTGTTTGATGGCTCTAGTCAAAATACTAGAAACAGAATGGCACAACGAGAGGAAAACAGGTTGGGGGATGGGAACCAAGCAGTGGGATTATATCCTCTGAGGAAAGTATCGATGGGTGGGGTGCATGGGGGAATTAGATTTGTGACTGTACCACTCAATTCCTCTGATGTGAGGATGTTCAAGAAGGAATTAAAAGCATTACTAGAAGACCCCATTGGATTAGCAGAACAGTTGGACCAATTTTTGGGGCTCAGCATTTATATGTGGGAAGAAATCCAATCAATAATGATCATGTTATTTACACCAGAGGAAAGACAGATGATCCGGACAGCTGGAATGTGGATATGGGAAAGGGAGCACATGCAAGGACCTCCTGGGGATCTGAAAATGCCCACAGTATGCCCTAATTGGGACCACAACAGCCTTGAGGGAAGGCAAAACATGGAGGGTTATAGAACATTAATTGTAAGGGGTAACAAAGAGGCTGCTCCACTAAGCCTGAATGCTCATAAGGCAATTGATGAACAGCAGAAGAGGGAAGAAACCCCAACAGAGTGGCTAGAAAGACTGAGAAAAAATATGAGGCAGTACTTAGGTATCGACCCTGATACAGTAGATATACAGACCTTGCTAAAGATAAATGTCATCACCCATGCGTAGCCAGATACATGGAGAAAATAAGAGAAATCGGAGGGTTGTCAAGAAAGGGGATTGGAATGATAGTGGGGCCCTGGGATAATGTTAAAATAGACTCTGAAATGTTAGGCTTTGTGTTGCGCCTGCATAAGCAGTATGATAAATGATATACTTGTTAGATGTGATGATTGTTTAGTAATTAAATATAATTATTGTATAATCATAAGAAGAATCATGAGAAACTATGTTGGAAATCTAAGGGGGGCTATGCTTGGCTAAAATCTATGTATACAATAGAACAATAAAAGTTTAATAATTAACATGAAAGCTATATAATGGTAGAATATAAAAACAGGTTCATCTCGAAAGTATAGTCGGAGTCAGATTTGGGTTGAAAATACCCCTGATTCCCAGAGCTCTTAATAAAAGCACCGACATAATCATTTTTGTGATTATGTGTTTCTGAACGCTAACAGGAGGACCTCTTAAGGGGAGCACAGAAGGTGTATGTCAGGAGGGATCAGGAAAAAGAGAAGGCAAAGGCCAGGGTAATGTTAACTGCCATTAGAGAAGGAAACCAGCATGTAAGGAACAACCCCCGTCAGGGAGAAAGACCTTGATTGGGAGAGAATAGGCAGAGGTGGGATATGGTTCCTTGGGATGGGACCCCTGAGAGGGAAATTGGGGAACTGAGAAACCTAAGACTGATTTGCTTTTATTGTAAGAAAAATGGATACCTCAAGAGAAATTACCCCTGAAGGGGAAAGGACCTGAAGGTTTATGAGAACAAGCAAAAAGGAGAAGTGGAAGACTAGGGATGCCAGGGGCTCTACCTCCTGGGGACAGAATACCATCAGGAGCCCTTGATAGCCTTAAAAATACATCTCCACAAGGAAGAATTTGAATTTTTGGTAGACATGGGAGCTGAAAGAACTTGTCTTTGTAGAATTCCAAAGGGATGCGAGAAGAGTCAAATACAGTGCAAATAGTGGGTCCAAAAGGGGAAGGGTTTAAAGTGTTAGTCATAAAGCAAGTAAGGTTTGAAGGGACAAATAAAACAGGAATTGGGGATATTCTATTAGTTCCAGAAGCAGGGTACAATTTATTGGGATGGGATTTACAGGTGCGGTTGGGCATCGGGGTGCTCCCAGAGGAAGGGAAAATGGCAGTTAAGTTTCTCAGACTAAGAGAAGAAGACGAGAAAAGGATTCGTGAAATAGTGTGGGCAAGACCTGGAAACCGAGGCGAGTTAAACATGACTCCTATAGTAATAAAAATAGTTGATGAAAACTGCCCAGTTTGGGTACAACAATACCCACTCTCCCTGGAGGGGAGACAAGGATTGCAGCCAGTGGTCCAGGAACTGATTAAAAAAGGAACCTTAGAACCATTTATGTGCCCCCATAATACACCCATATTACCAGTAAGAAAGTCAGACAAAACTTACCGGCTCGTTCAAGACTTGAGGGAGGTGTAGAAAAGAACTGTGAATTGATATCTGTTAGTGCCCAACCCATATACACTATAAAGTAATATTCCCTCATCCCACCAGTGGTTTAGTGTGATAGACCTAAAATATGCTTTTTGGGCTTCTCCATTAATAGAGGAAAGTAGGGATACATTTGCTTTTGTATGGGAGGACCCCAATTCAGGGAGAAAGCAACTATTTCGGTAGACAAGGTTACCCCAAGGATTTTCTGAGTCCCCAAATTTATTTGGTCAAGCACTAGGAGAAGTACTAAAACTTTTCTCCACTGCACCTGAAATAAAACTTATCCAGTATGTGGATTATTTCCTTCTCTCAGGAGAGGAAAAGAAAGTCCAGGAATCCACAATAGCATTATTACATTTTCTAGGAAACCAAGGACTTTAGGTATCAAATGGGAAACTTCAATTTGTAGAATGTGAAGTAAAATACCTAAGACGTATGATTTTTCAAAGGAGCCGATGACTGAATCCTGAAAGAATTATGAGAATAGTCTCACTTCCACAGCTGAAAACTAAGAGAGAGGTTAGAAGGCTTTTAGGCTTGTTATGATATTGCAGGCTATGAATTGAAGGGTACACTCAGGCCATCAAGTTCTTGCACAAAAAGTTAGTAGAAAATGAGATTGGGTGGGGAAAGGAAGATGAGCAGAAGTTTAAAGAGTTAAAACAGAAATTAGTCAGTTCACTGGTGTTGAGTCTTCCTGCCTTAAACAAACTTTTCTACCTGTTTGTGGATGTAAAAAAAGGGGTAGCACATGGAATGTTGGCCAAGGACTGGGGAGGGTCCATGAAACCAGTGGCTTATCTATCAAAACTGCTAGACCTTGTCAGCTGAGGGTGGCCAACTTGCATTCAGGCAGCGGCAGCGACCACCCTACTAGTAGAGGAAAGCAGGAAACTAACCTTTGGGGGAAAATTGAAAGTACACCCCCTATACTCAGTTAGGAGTATCCTAAGTCAAAAGGCTGAGAAATGACTTACCTATTCCCAAGTGTTAAAGTATGAACCCATTTTAATAGATAAGGATTATTTAGAGCTAATTGCAGATAACCATCTCAATCCTGCCCAGTTTTTATATAGAGAACCAGTGGAAGAACTAATGCATGATTGCCTAGAGGTTATTAACTAAGGTAAAAGAAGATCTAATGGATCAACCACTCCAAAAGGGGAAGCAATTGTACATTGGTAGATCTTCAAAGGCAATCCAGGGACACCAGATGTCAGGGTACGCTATAATCGATGAAAGGCTGGTAGCCATAGAAAAGGGAAAGTTACCTTACAACTGGTCAGCCCAAGGGTGTGAGTTTTATGCCCTAAAATGAGCTCTAAAAATATTAACACAAGAGAGGGGAACAGTGTATATGGATTCAATGTATGCTGGCAAAGCCGCAGCACCTGCGCCCTGTTCCGTGGGCCCCACAGGGACAAGAGCAGATGCCTGACTGGGAGCCGGCCGAAAACCACTCGTCCCTGCGCCCCCTGCAGCACCAGCAGAGCCGGAGGAGCCCCCTCCGCGACCCCGCAGATGCCGCAAGGAGGCAGGCTCACACATCTCGTCGGACTTAGTTTTGGCCTCCCACCAGAAGCGGCCGGGGTCCTTCGGACGCACGGTCACCTGGCACGGGGGGACTGTCCACAAGTTCGACGGGGAGGAGCAACGGCCCCGGGAACCCACCGGCCTCCCGCCGGCCGTGTCAGCAGTCGTGCTAAAGGTGAATACTTCAGCGCCCTGTTGTGCCGCAGCCCCGGCGGGGGGCGCCGTGGCAGACGTAGGCGCCGGCACGGCCCGCAAAACCGGCGCGGACCGGGACGAGATCGGTTCGGGGTCCCCGTCCCCCGACGGGGGGGTTGGGCGGGGCGCCGTGAGAGGCATGGTCGGCGGAGCTCCATCACTGCGGGGCGGCACCATGAAACCCGGCACGCCCCCGATGAGCGCCCGATCCGAGGCGCAAGACTCCACAGCGGGCACTGCCCCCGCCGAAACGAGAGGGGCGGGTTGTCCGTCCCCCGGGGCGGGGTCCGACGGAGCACCGACTGACTCCCCGCCCCCGGCTGCTTCCACCGACTGCGCATGCTCAGCAGGCCGCGCAAGCCCAGAAACGGGCGAACCCGCCCCCACCGGGCCCAGAGGGAACTTCGTGGAAACGCCGCAATTCGGACAAAGAGTCGTCACCGAATCAGGCTCGATCAGAGGCGGAGGCTGATCCAGAGACTCCCCGCCGCCACCAAGTGCCGGGAAGGCACAAAGAGAGGGCGGCACTCCACCCGCCCCGCCGCCCGCGCGGGGCGGGGCGGGGCGAGGGCGGCCTGCCGACTCCACGGGGTCGTCTGGAGCCCGCAGGGCTCCGCCCCCGGGACTCGGGGCCAGCTGGCTGGGAGCCCAATCCGCCCTGGGGGAACAATCGCCATCCCCCGGGCTGGATCCGTCCCGGAGCGGGGTGAGGGGGGTCCACATCGCACAGAAACTCAAACTCCCCCTCGTCCGCGACCGAGACAGAAGGGCCCCCCGGGAACTCCGAGGGCTACAGAACCCAGACCCCCGCCAAATCACCTCACACTTTTTCCACTGCACCAGCAGCGACCCCAACGTCCACGGTGCAATCGTCAAAGAGAACCTCCGTGAGGCGGACCCCCACGAGATACCACTCCTGCCTGGAGAACGCCTGCGCAGGGTCCGAAAAGAACCCCTGTTCCTTGGCCCACAGATGGAGCTTCACAAAATCACTCCAGGAACCAGAAACCTGTTTCACCTGCAGGACATCCCTCCAGATGTCCAAAACGAAAGACTCCTCCTCGAAAGTCACAGAGGGAGCCATCACCACAAGAGCAGCAGGCAAAGCGCCAAGGAGGGGGGTGGGAAAACGGCACGACCTCACCGCAATCGGAATCCGTGTCTCAGCCTAGGCTGCAGTACACTTCAGCAGTCACAAGATGTCGCTATGGAACACAAAAGAACACAGACGCACACCGCTGCTCCAAGGTGAACAAAAAAGGGAAGTTTATTTCCTGACTCCAACATTTATAGTTTTCCAAAAGTGACAGTGGATTAGAGGGTGACAGTGCCACCTCTCCAATGCCACTGGGCAAACCAAGAGTCCATCAAGTCTCTCCTCCTCCATAAAGGAATGCAAAACAATGTGTTATCTACAGACAGCATGAGAGAAAGTTCTCCACAAGAATATAAACATCAGAAGGCTTAGAAAATCCTAGAAAATCAGGGCGACACTTAATGCCTTCTTCGCCTCAGTCTTTAGTGGTAAAACAGCCTGTCCTCAAGACAACTGTCCTCAGGGATTAGTACATAGTGCCAAGGAGCAGAATGGTCCTCTTGTTATCCAAGAAGAGGCAGAGAACTGCTGGGACACTTGGATATTTATAAATCAGTGGTACCAGATGGGATCCATCCTAGGGTGATGAGGGAGCTGGCAGATGAGCTTGTGAAGCTGCTCTCCATCATTTATCAAGAGTTGTGGCTCACTGGAGAGGTTCCAGATGATTGGAAATGGGCCACTGTGACACCCATTTACAAAAAAGGTAGGAAGGAGGATCCTGGTAATTACAGGCCAGTTAGCCTGACCTCAGTACCAGGTAAGATAATGGAGCAGTTCATACTGAGTGCTATCACACAGCACTTACAGGATGGCCAGGGTATCAGACGCAGTCAGCATGGGTTTACGAAGGGTAGGTCATGTCTGACCAACCTGATCTCCTTTTATGACCAAGTGACCCACCTGGTGGATGCAGGAAAGGCAGTAGATGTTGTCTATTTGGACTTCAGCAAGGCCTTTGACACTGTCTCCCACAGCATACTCATGGAAAAGCTGGCAGCCCACCACTTGGACAGGAACATTCTTTGCTGGGTTAAGAACTGGCTGGATGGCCGGGCTCAGAGAGTGATGGTGAATGGTGCTGCATCCACCTGGTGGCCAGTCACCAGTGGTGTCTCTCAGGGATCTGTACTGGGACCAGTTCTAATTAATATTTTTATAGACGACATGGATTCTTGTAGTGTGTTTTTATACTTTGTAATACTTTGAAGTAATTTGGTTTTTGTATCCCCGTAGTTTTCCCAAATAGCTTATCCCAGATTGTACCCCTTTACCTATGTAATTCCTCTCCCTTGATGAGTTCATCCCCAAATCCCCACCCTGGCTCTCTGTCAATCACACAGCATCCCATCCCCTCCATCTAGAAGCTTCGGTCCAAGATGTCGAGTGATTAGCTAGAGGCTAGGGGTCAGCCCTCCGAGACTTGCCCTATACGCTGTCCTAAATGTCTATCCCCCAGTACCCATCCCTTAGGGTCATTTATTGGTTAGTAAAATGTTATCTACTTTTGGTTTCCACCTCCCTTTAAATGTAACTTTGGCACATCTCCCGGGGCTCTCGGCAGGAGGCCCCCTAAGGTGCAGGAGCTCCCTTGGCTCCTGAATAAAACCTTGGATTAACCCCTGCTGAGAGTCGGCCCCTTTCTTCCACCAGTGTCTTTAGTGTCTCTTCTGCTGCAAAAGCGACTGGCCTAGCTGCCCTCAGCACCCTCGGGGCACAAGAGAGTGTCTCCCTGCAGTCAGCCGTGTTGGGGTTGCTCCCCTGGTGTCTGCCGACTTGGGCCTGGCCAAGCGTTCCTGAGAAGGCTCCCAGAGGGACAGAGACAATGGATGAGGGCATAGAGTCCTTCATTAGTAAATTTTCAGGCAACACTAAGCTGGGAGCTTGTGTTGATCTCTTGGAAGGAATGAGGGCTCTGCAGAGAGACTTAGATCGGTTGGATGGATGGGCAGAGTCCAACAGCATGAAGTTTAATAAGTCTAAGTGCCGAGTTCTACATTTTGGCCACAAAAATCCCCTAAAATGTTATAAGCTGAGGACAGTGTGGCTAGACAGTGTTCAGGCAGAAAGGGACCTGGGGATGCTGGTTGACAGCCAGTTGAATATGAACCAGCAGTGTGCCTTGGTGGCCAAGTAGGCAAATGGCATCCTGGCTTGCATTAGGAATTGTGTGGCCATCAGGAGCAGGGAGGTAATTCTTCCCCTCTACTCGGCACTGGTGAAACCGCTGGTGAGACCGCATCTTGAGTACTGTGTCCAGTTCTGGGCCCCTCAGTTTAGGAAGGACGTTGAGAAGCTTGAGTGCATCCAGAGGAGGGCAACAAGGCTGGTGAGGGGCTTGGAACACAAGCCCTGTGAGGAACCACTGAGGGAGCTGGGGCTGTTTAGCCTGGAGAAGAGGAGGCTTAGAGGTGACCTTATTTCTCCCTACAACTTCCTGAAGGGAGGTTGTAGACAGGTGGGGGTTGGTCTCTTCCACTGAGCAGCAACTGACAGAACCAGAGGACACAGTCTCAAGCTACTTCAGGGAAGGTATAGTTTGGATATTAGGAAGAAATTTTTCACCGAAAGAATAATAAAGTACTGGAGAATGCTCTTCCCAGAGAGGTGGTAGAATCACCATCTCTGGATGTCTTTAAAAAAGACTGGACATGGCACTTGGTGCTACAGTCAAGTTGAGGTGTTAGGGCATAGGTTGGACTCGATGATCTTAGAGGTCTCTTCCAACCTCCTTATTCTGTGATTCTGTGATTCTGTGATTCTGTGATCCTCCAAAGCATAAGCTCGTGACTGTCTATTTTAATCTCCTAACACAACCCAAAAGAAGCGAGATTCCCTTACAAGCTTTAACTATCTTTACAGATGGACCTGGCTGCACGCACAAGTTGGTGATACTTTGGTGGGACACAGAATCCGACCGATGGGATTTGGATGTTGTTACTGAGCTGCGGAATGAGGACTTTACAAATAAAACTGTAAAGCAGGTATGTTTTATTCCAGCTGGGACGCATGGGGGATATTTCCACCAAAGACATGCATACCTGGTGAGAGAGATTTCACGTTTAAATACACATTGATCCCCTAAGCCCACACCTCTCTGCCCACCCATTCCCTGCCTAGAGTCTTTGGTGGTGCCACGCCTGCTGGTGGTCATGGGTGGGCGTCTTTGATGAAGTAACATCATCTTCCTCAATCTTCGCTGCTTGACCCTTTCTTCTGGGCAGGCACAGTGGAGGTTTGGCTTTCTCTCAGGTCAATTTGTCCTGGCCAAAACCAGGAGCCTGGTTCTTGCTTGCTCCTTAAGCAAAAGGTTCTGCTTTATGGCTTGCAACAATACCTGAGTCTTGCTTTACTGAGTTTTCTTATCTTTATGGCCTTTACCTAGCAACTAAATTCTTGTGTTCTGTTACAAGTTGTCTCTATCTAGCAAGTTACATTCCTGTTACAAACTGTGTTCTGTACTTTTGCAAAGTTGCTAAATAAGCTATATATATATATATATATATATATATGTTTTCCTCCACCTGTCTAAGTACATTGTATGCTTCTAAAAATCTGAATTTACAAATATATATATGTGTTTCCCATATCAGCTACTGTTTCAAGTTTCCTCACATTGATGAATTAGCAGCTGTTGTGCAAGCCTTTCAGCAATGGTCTGTCCCTTTTAATTTGGTCACATATTCTGCTTATGTTGCAGGAATTGTTGAGAGAGCTGAGGCTGCTGTATTGAAGAATGTGCCCAACAAGGATTTGTTTCAAGGGTTACAACAACTTGCTTTTCTTTTAGATGTGAGGCAACAGCCTTATTTTGTAATGCATGTCTGTTCTCATTTACTTTGCTTGGTTTTGTTGCAGAAGGAAATCGCCAAGCGGATTTGCTTACTTTATCCTTTCAAGCGTTGCGGTTTGCCCAAGCTAAACTTAGCCACTCCTTTTTTCATCAGAATGCTGCCTCACTGGCACACACTTTTGGCTTGACTAGCTGCCAAGCCTCCAGCATTGTTGCTGTATGTCCTGACTGCCAGAGGCACTCCTTTCCCTCCATTGCTGGAGGAATTAACCCTAGAGTACTCCAAAGCCTTCAAATATGGCAAACAGATGTCACTAATTTCCCAGAATTTGGCTAACTTAAGTGTATTAACTCCTCTATAGATACCTTTTTAGGTGCTCTGTTTGCATCCTGTCATACTGGAGAATCAGCAAAAGACATTTGTCGTCACTTTGCAAGTGCCTTTGCAGTCTTGGGTATTCCCTTGCAAATCAAAACTAATAATAGCCCAGCATATATATTTCCCAGAGAGTTGCGGCTTTTCTTGCCCTCTGGGGGGTAACACACAGCACGGGGATTCCTCATTACTCAACAGGCCAAGCTATAATCAAACGAGCCCACGCTTCACTTAAGCATCTTTTGCTACAACAGAAAGGGGGAATGGGGAATGCCACCACAGTTGAGCAATTACAGAAGGCATTGTTCCCTAATGGACCCTAACCCCCCAGTTGTGAGGCACTTTGGCCATAACCCTCAGTTAGAAGTTAAACAGAAGGCCCCAGTCCTTATAAAGGACCTGGATACAGATAAAATTATGGGACCTTATCCCCTCAGCACATGAGGAAGAGGTTATGCTTGTGTCTCTACAGAAAACGGCCTGAGGTAGATCCCAGCCAAGAATGTGAGACTTTTCAGAGAATCTTTGAATACCTCTTCTGAATATCCTGACCACCCTGGCACTTCATCTCTGGCTTTGCCTTCTCAGACCATTGAGCACACCTCCACCAAGATCCCATGGCCACCCAAATCAGCTCTTACCTGACCCAAGGGGACTCATCAACCTCTTGCCACTTTGCAATCTGGATGGTCAACTCATCCCTGAAATAGTGAAATCCTTAATTGCAGAACAAGTCTCCATTCATGAAAGTGATTTGCAGAAAAAACTTCACAACTCATAAAAGTTGTGAAGTAGGTATATATTTTTATTCAGTGCTGGGCACGTGCAAGATCAAAGAGCATGCAAATTCCCCGAGAGTCCAGTTCCCCCTTTGTCCCCTAACCCGTTGCATATGCATTAAGTTTCACAATAGGTCCATGCATATTCATTTACTAGCCCTGCTTTGCATTACAATTAGTTCCTATCAGTCCTTGTGCAGAGAGCTCTCTGGTTGTATCTTGGCAGCCTCAGTTTTGCTTTGCTTCTTGTTTCAGGGTCCAAGGGGCCTCTCTTATCTCCCTCTAGCTTGGAAGTTCAGATTCCTCTCACCTTGTTTGGGACAGTTTTGTGAGCTACAGGCTTTTTGAGAGCACAGGCTTTTTGCGAGCACAGCAAGTTAACAGACTAAATAAGTTAACACAACACACTTCATCTATGTGAGCAAGCTACAGCCTAAAAAATTCAAAACAGCACACTCAATCTAAATCCGAAATTGAGTTCTACCCCAAGTTAATTTCTAACCCCATGTCTCAAAAGACAGCGAGAACAGTGTGAAAGGAGACTTGGACTTAGATGTGAAAATAACCCTAAACCTTGCTTTATTTGTAGAGAATATTCCCACCAGGCATGGACTCTGTGTATGTGTTATAGGTGTCAGAGAAAGTGGTATTACGCATCAGAGCACGGGGATTGCCCACAGTATGATCCTTTGCGCTATTCGTATGGTGATTGTATTATTTTAAAAATTTGTCTGTGCACAGGATTATGGCTTGCCTTCACATAGGTATTTTTGGGATCAAGATTGGCCTCCTCAGGCTGATCCTTTTTGTAGGATTCAGTCTCTATGAAGGGGAAATGGTTGTGGTGCCAGCCCTTCCAGAAGGTAATGTTCAGCTTATGCTAGTTTCAGCTTTAAATGAATCTACTTTGTGCATTTCTATGACTTCTCCCAGTAACCCTTTTCAAACTTGCTTTGTTGCCATGCCCTTACAGGAAAGTGAGTGGGATACTTTATTCAACTTGACAACCCAAAGAAATTGTACCGCCCTAGGTCAAGTTGAACCAAAGTGGTGGTGTGATACAGAGTACCGTAAAAAGCAAGGCCAGATGGCTGGATGGTTTTTTGCTAACAACAGTGGTCAAGGGATGGATATAATTAATGAGTTTCCCCCTCTCCCCCTACAGCCTGAAGATCTTGACATTCTTGGATCCACACAGTCCTTTGTGTGTTTCTTTTTAAATTATACCCATAGAATCTGGACCTATGTTAACAAAGAAAAAATAAACCCTGGCTTTGATGTTTCAGGTACAGGTATTTATGGCAATGCCTCTGCTTGGTGTAATCACACCTTACCGTGTCAAGTTATTCCAGGAGAACTTGCCATCGGACTAATAGACAATATATTTTTAATTTGTGGAAATGGAGCTTGGAAAGGAATACCGGGAGAGGCAATTGGAGGCCCTTGCACTTTTGGGTGACTAACTGTGTTTCACTCCTCACAGATAAACTTAACATCTTTGCATAAGCTAGGACGGGTGAAATGCAGCACACATACATACACCCCAGATTGTGACGATAACGTACAATCATGGGAAACTGGGGTGTGAGTACTTGCCTCAATTATTCCATCTATTGGCACAGCACATTCACAAAAAACTTTAAACGAGCTTGGTTGCTGGCTTGCAAAACAAACTAATGCTACTAGCTCTGCTTTAACAGGCTTATTAACAGATATTGATAGTGTAAGGCATACAACATTGCAAAATAGAGCTGCCATAGATTTTTTTGCTTTTAGCACATGAGCATGGCTGTGAAGACTTTGAAGGCTTATGCTGCATGAACCTGTCTGATCATTCTCAGTCTATCCATGCTAGCATACAGGCCCTTCAACACAGTATAACTAACTTACAGGTTGTTAGCAATGGGGACTGGCTCCGGCAGATGCTGGGGGGATGTGGGCTCACTGGCTGACTTAAAAACTTGATAAAGACAGGGATTTATATTTTAGCTATAGTAATGCTTTTGATTATTCGCTTGCCATGTGTTTTTCAATGTGTTCAAAGATTAATAGATAAGTCCCTGAAAAGAATTTTAATGGTTGAACAGAAAGGGAGAGATGTGGGGATGCAGCTGGGCAGTGGAGCAGAGAGTACTGCAGAGTTAATGGATGATGTGGACATCTTGGCCTTGGTGGGCCAAAAGCCCTGGGAACATCAAACAGAAATCTGAGGAAGGAAAGAAAATGAATGTTGTGCTTTGATTTAAGGAAGTCATGTAAGACTGCAGGTGTAAGATTGTGGTTAAGCAATATTTCTAAGAACCATTAATAATGTGGTTATTGCTTGGCAGTGGAAAATTTTATCTAACGCTGTAAGAGTATATAAACTGAGCTTTTGAAGCAATAAACAACTTCTTGCTTGCCCTAAGTGGAGTCCTGTCTCTCAGTCGTCAACACTGACAGCCTTCTTGTATGGTGCCTTATTAACAGCTCTCTTCTCTCTCAGTTCATGTACATGGGCTTCCAGCTTAAAGGTGGGTTCACCATCCCACTTCCTCCTGTCCTTCCCCCATGTCTCGCGAAAAGAACCAGAGTGCACCACATGACATATGCCTGGGGCTCCCTTTCCATCCGACTGGGGCAGGAAAGGACTGATCTCTTGGGCTGCCCCTGAGAGCTGAGGTACTGGCGTGTAGGGATGTGGAAGTACAAAGATTTTCTTCAAAGATTTGGAGCCAAGAAGATACTCCCTCCACAATTGTTGTATCCATATCTGGGCAATACATTGCTGTCAAGCTGTTAGAATATGACACTGGGGTAGTTTGAATAATCTTCCTCCACATGGCCTGTGTGCACAGGACATTCTCTGGATCTTTAGAGACCTCATCATCATTTAGATCACCTTAGATGACTTCCAGCACTGCTAAATCTCTCAGGTACTAGATACCTTCATCTACAGTGGTCCACTTTCCTGGGAAGTTCACAAGATCTTCCTTAAATTAACCTTGCCCTCACACTTCAGAGTAGCCATCTCCAGAGACTGCAAATTTATGCCTCTTTTCTAATTCCTCTTTCAATTCTCTGATTTCTAGCAAGGGATCCCAGCTATTGGGCTTCCTTATGTTACAACTGCTGACCGTTGGTCCCATTATTCCAGCATAAGAGGCCAGGCAGAAATCCACTCACCTGGCTGGCAGCTGTAATATTTTCACGTGTCAAAGTTCTTATGAGGTCAGGAATTGGGTAATTTCTGCTTCCTGTTTGAATTCATAGAATCTTAAAATCATAGAATGGTTTGGGGTGGAAGGGACCTTAAAGATCATCTAGTTCCAACCCCCCTGCCATGAGCAGGGATGGCACCCAATAGATCAGGTTCCTCAGAGCCCCATCCAACCTGGCCCTGAACACCTCTAGGGATGGGGCATCCACAACTTCTCTGGGGAACCTGTTCCAGTGCCTTACTACCAGGGAATCACAGAATAACAGAATGGGTCAGGTTGGAATGGACCACAGTGGACCATCTGGTTCAACCTACCTGCTCAAGCAGAGCCATCCTACAGCACATTGCACAGGATTGTGTCCAGTGGTTCTTGAATATCTCCAGTGAGGGAGACTCCACACCCTCTCTGATCAATCTGTTCTTGTGCTTGGTCACCTGCACAGTAAAGGAGTTCTTCATGTTCAGATAGAACTTTCTGTGCATCAATTTCTTCTCATTGCCTCTTGTCCTATTGCTTGGCATCACTGAGAAGAGCCTGGCTCCATCCTCTTGGTACCCTTCTGTGAATGCTGAGAGAGAAATTGATAGTTTCCCAGGCATCATTCTGGGAAAAGCTGTGAGAAGCTCGGAGAAAAGAATGGAAACAATTCTTAAGTTTCTGCACCTGGTGTGTGCGAACATGTGGAATGTGTTATGGAAAGATGTTTACCGAAGGGTGGTTTCTTAATTAGCCAATGGTGATGGTGTGTTGATTAAAGGACCAATTAGGTCCACCTGTGTTGGAGTATAAAAAGGAATGGGTTCCTAATAAAATTATTATTAGCCTTCTGAAAATGCATGGCGTGTGTCGTGTGTTTCTCATTCATCCGTTCCTGACTCAACGGTGACACCCTTTCTTCAGATACTTATAGACATTGATGAGGTCCTCTTTCAGTCATCTCTTTTTGAGGCTGAACAGGCCCAACTCCCTCAGCCTTTCCTCATAAGAGAGATGCTCCAGTCCTTTTGATGTCATAGGATTTTAGCTTTTCTATTTTTCATGTATTTATAATCCTGCAATTCTTTAGTGTATAACTCTAAACTCCATATAGAGTGTTAGTTACTGCTTTCCCATTTTAGTCAGACAAAACAATTCCTCTCTAGGCTTGGGAATCAAGGACACCTTACTGTCTCAGGCCCCTAGTAATGTAAATAAAAGTGAGTTTGGGGGGGGGGGGGAAACTTGGGGTAAATTACTTAATTACCTGAAGCTGTAATTAGAAGATTGACCCCCAATATGCAAATGGACCAAACTTATAAAATTGTGAAAACCAGTGACCTGTCGCCCATTTTTTGGGTGTAGCCCCTTGGTGGGTTTCGTCTGCCCTAAATGTACCTGAAGACCCTTCAATAAATATACCCACTTGTTATTCTCCATTCTTGTGTCCTTGTTCAGGTGCCAGAAAGGACTCTGGTGGGTTGACCTTGGCTGAATACCAGATGCCCACCAAGCCCCTCTATCACTCCCCTCCTGAGCAGGACAGTGGAAGAAAATAAAATTTTAAAAACTTGTGGGTGGAGATAAAGGGAGTTTACCAAAGCAAAAGCAAAGAGTGTGCATGGAAGCAAAGGAAAAAAAACCTGAAAGATTTTATTCTCTTTTCCCCATGAATGAGCATGTCCGTCCACTTCCCAGGAAGCAGGGCTGCAGCACACATACAAGTTGCTCTGGAAGGCAAAAGTTGTAAATAACGAATGTCCTCCTTCCGCCTCCTTTCTTTAGCTTTTATGTGAGCAGATGTCAGTGCTCTTTGGGGAAGAGTAGTTACCTGTGAGGATAACTACTGGGAAGAGCTTCTTCTGCACATGAACTTCTTTAACCAGAAAACTTTTGAATAGGGAATGATAATACATGTTTCAGGAGAATAGACTTTGCAACATTTTTAAATTACAAGGTTCCTCACTGTGGGAACTCAGCGCATCACCTCGGATGCTCTGAGTCCCAGGGAGACCCCTTGGGGGGCTCAGAAGTCCTGGAATGTAGCCAAGAGCACCTGGTGGCTTGATTTTGACCCTTCAAGGGTCGTGCTATCAAAGCATGAGGATATGGAAGTTTCAGAGGTTTGAATGGTGTAGGGCAGGTGTTTTTATAGAATAGAATATAGGTTTTAAGATTTTGGTACAGGGGGGTCTAATGGAGGCAAGATGGAGGATTCAGGCCCGACCTCGTGGCTTTTCTCCTTCTTCTTGTCATCCATCTTCTCTGTGATGTGTGCATTTTAGATTGGTTCATACTAAAGGTGCACTGTTTAATAAAGGTGATGGGTATTGGAGAAAAATTGTAAATATCACATACGCAATTATCAGTATAAGAATGTGCGACCGCCCTAAAGGGGCAGAGAGTGCTTGTGGCTGCCTTACTAGTCAAATCTCGGCTGGGCAGAACAAAAACCTTAGAGATAAGCTTTAATAAACAACCTGAAGACCGAACTATAGAAGAGTCCAGACTCGTCTGTTCATCGCGGGCTGCCTGCGAACCGTCCCACGCGAACCACCCCACGCATGTCCGACAGAGACACACAGCCGATCGGACACCTCACCTCCCCTTAGTTTCTTATTTACAATGTCATATTTAGTCCTGAATTTAACGAGCTTTATCTGTAACAACAATTCTGCTGAGATATCCTATGATGAAAAAATATTTCCTTTCCAATCTCCCTAGGAGCCATGTTGAGGTGCTTTTCTCATGTTGCAAACTTCCTGCCACCTGGAAAGCACCTGTCATCACTTAAGACTGAGAAATTCCCAAATTTTTAAACCTGAACATGTTGTTGCACTGGCTGTTGTGTTCACTGTTCTGTCTGGCTGCCTTCTGCTGTGTCTTGTAGATTACAGAGGAAACTCTGGAAAACAAAACAAAACAAAAGAAAACAAAAGAAAACAAAAGAAAACAAAACAAAACAAAACTCCTGACTATTTTTTGCTAATAAAAAGTCCCTACCAAACAAACTATATCATTTGAAAACAATAATTTTCAGAAGAGGCTGCTCAATAGCAGTTAATTCCTATAGTCCTGTGTCGTGGTTTGAGAGGAAGTGAGTTTTTTGGGATGCTGTGGTCAAACCAATAGATGCTCAGATTTTAATATTGGCACCTGGTGTGGCCACTGAGGACATGGATAGGCCTCTGAGAACACAGGAGGGTTAATAGCTGAGAACTCCCAGGGGAAAGCTCTTTCTTGGTTCCGGTTAGTGAAAGAGATCAGACCTCCCCTGCCCGGGGGCAGGGGAGGGGAAGCCATGCGTTCTGAGTGAGGTAGGCCGGGGCCTTGGACAGAGAAGGGAGGTGAAGGCCCCTGCAGGATGGAAGGGTGGAAGAACCCTGAGAGACATCGGGCAGCCCCTCCAGGAGAGAGAGAGAGAGGGGGGGAGCTGGTGTCTGTGCCTGTGCCACCTTGAAATTTGATAGCACGGCTGGCGTGAAAGAGGAGGGGGGGTTGCGGTGAGAAGGTGCCTGGCAGGGCAGCCGTGGGAGTTCTGGACAGGCAGAGCCTGAGACTTTTAACCCTTTTCTTGGATGATGGGAACCTTACAAATGCTGATTCCTCCTGGAGTTGAATGAGAGGAGAGATGGAGATGAGATAAGAGGAAATGGGCCATGAGAGAAGTTGAGAAGAATCTAGTTGGGAGGAGATGATGGAGTGGCCTTTGGCTGGACTTTTCTTGTATAGCCATGGACAGAACCATTTTTTCCTGTGATACAGAGGCTGCATTTAGGGGGGGCGCAATGGCTTGGAGCCAAGAGAGTGCAGTGATTTTATGCGAAGTAGTGGCGTGAACAGAGACGACGGGTGAGGAGGGTGGTGGTGGTGCCCTCCGTCTTCAGGGGAGAAGAAGATGATCTCTGTTCTCGAGACCCCTTGGCCCCAGGGGGTGAAATGTGGGGGGAACAGGAGTCCCAAAAGTGAGACACTGCTTTTTTTGGAACTGGGCAAAGCACCCTTAAAAAGGAAAACCCTAGAAGCAGCTCTGGTCCATGTGCAGTGGTGAGAGCACTGGGCATGGAAGGAAGATGTCACGATGGCAGATGATCTCCGGGCAGTGCCACGTGTGACATGGAAACACAAGAGGTTTCAACTGTGTTTCCTGGGGAAGCCTATGGTACAAGAGGGACTCCTCTCTCCTTGATGAACTGAGAATTGATTATCTAAAGGGTGGTGATAGATAGACTGAGAGTTGATGATCTGAAGGGTGGATCTACTGGATATTTGGTGGGGGGGGGGGGGGAAGGAGGAATGTTTTTTGGAAGGTTTTCATTCTGAGTTCTGTTTATTTCTCTTTATATATAGTTGTATGTTAATAAAGTTTTTCCCCTTTTATTCCTAAGCTGGAGCCTGCTTTGCTCTATTTCTGATCACATCTCACAGCAAACACCAGGGAGAAGGTATTTTCATAGGGGCAGTCGCATTGTGCCAGGGTCAAACCATGACATCCAGGTATGAGCCAAGAGGAGCATACAACTTCCCACAGCCTAGGAGAAGAGATTAAACTTAGTCTTTCTGGAAAAGTATAAAAGAAAGGAAAGACTAGCCAAGGACAGCTAAATTGCCTCAATGTCTTGGTCTGAAAGACAGGTGTCTGCCAAGGAAGGCAGAAATAGAAAATGTGACTCCCCCTTCCCTCCAAATTATTATAACTTCAAAATTATGGGGCTTTCAGGCAAAGATATGGGAATAGGAATAACAGTTTTTTACTAGTATGTATATGTATAACAAGGCAAACAAACAACCACAATGGCAGCAACAACAAACAAAACCAGAAATCCAGTAACAGCCTTCTCTTGGCTGTCAGGCACTTTCCCCTTTCGTGTAGTTATGGTCACAGCTGGTAGGGGCGCTGTTGACTTCCTGCCAGGCAGGGCAGGTGCGATGATTCCCCTGCAGCTGCAGGGGGCGTTGTGGCATGAGATCAGCTGCCTTCTCCACACGGTTAATGGTGGGCAGGCCAGTGGAAGAAATAGAAAAGGAGCATCCTTTACAAACTCAGAGGGGCAGCCAATCCCAGTGCCCCTCCAGATGGTGAAATGAGCTGTAGCAGGATCCTCGAAGCAGCTGCTGGAAGGGCAGAGGAGAGCACACCCGGGGTAGCAAACAAAATATAGCAGAAACTCCGCAGCTGTAGCAGGAGCCGTGGGGTGTCCCAGCAGTTGCTGGGTTATAGTGTAGCAAAAAACCCACGGCAGTGGCAGAAAAATGGCGGGGCTGGCCAGTGGCAGCTGGGCTCCCGAACGCAGCCGGGAGAGGCTCCCTCAGAGGGGGAGGGGCTCAGGGTCCTGGATTTTCCCCTGAGGCATGTGTCACTGAAACTGCTGACACAAGTAAATGTGTTATGAGTAGAAAAGTTGCCCATTTTGTTAAAAGGTTGCAGAGTTCACAGGTTAAGCCAGTTGTTGCTAGGGTGGAGTTCTAACTGTTTGTTGTTGATGGTTTCATGTTGTAATCACCTGTTGTTAGTAGTTTTTCGTTAACTACCTGTTGTTGATGGTTGAGAATTCCCCTTTTTGTCGAGTAACACCCTGCTGCTTCCTGGAGGATGGCACCCAGGATGGTGAAGAGGGGGCAACGAAGTTGGCATGCAAATGAGGAAACCCCTCAACAAACCTAGCAAAAACCCCTAAAAACAATGAGCCAACACGAAATTAAGAGATTAAAGTGATGTCTAGATATGAGGAACAGAATCCAGTATCTGCTAAGACCCTTTTTACCTTTCACCCTATCCTAAAAAGACATCAGCTAGAAAGAGGACCCCGATTGTCAAACCAAAAAAGCAGGAATCTCCTGGTGCTCTTGTGAGGACAGAAGCCCCAGCTCTGCCTGCAGACCAGCGGACAAAGCTGCACTTTTCCTCCTCCTCCGTGCCACTCCTGGAAGCACAACCCGTCGGTTCTTCCCACCAGAACTGATTTTTAATAAAGGCATTAAAAAAGGAGAAAGATCTCCTGCCTTATTTATTTCATCTGGGGGGTCTCTGGGATAGCCATGCCTGAAGAAGTCACCAGGACTGGGACGGCCGCCCACACTGGACCTCCAGGACAGCTGGCTATCAGGACCAGAGAAGATCGGCTTGGGACCAGTGACGCGGAGGAGCGCCGGACTGGTGAGAATATCCGGCAGTGGGGGTAGGTATTACTGCGGGTTTTCTGAGGTCTTAGGATGAGGGAAGAGACGACAACGTTGACTCCATGTATCAGAAGGCTTTGATTTATTATGATATGATATATAAGATATAGAAACTATACTAAAAGAATAAAGAGAAAGGTTTCACTACAAGGCTAAGCTAAGAATAGCAAAGAATGTGTAAACTGAAGTCTTCTCAGCCCGAGACGGGCCGAACAGGTGAATTGTGATAGGCTCTTAATTGGAAACAGTCTGATGGGGCCAATCACAGATTTTCCCGTGGCATTCCACAGCAGCAGATAAGAATTGTTTAGTGTTCCAAGGCTTCTCAGCTCCCAGGAAAGGAAAAATCCTAAGTAAAGGATTTTTCATAAAATATGTTGGCAACAGGTAGGTGCGAGCGACTAGAGTGTGAGTGAGACGAGGGCCAGCAGCTCGGACCTTCTGAGCGAGTGCGGACTCCCTAGTATCGTGGTTTTGGACTCCCGCGAGGGAGCCGGCCGGGAACGGGAGGAAGCAAGTGGGATTGGTGGTTGAGGCGCCTCCTAGGGGGTAGAGAGGGCCCCCCTCCGGGCATGCGGAGGAAATAGTGTGTGAGTGGCACGCAACCCAAAAGACTTGACAGGAGGAAGACAGGCAAATCCCAAGTCCTGAGATGGATTTGGGGTAAGCCCAGAAGTCTTGCAGGCAAATTAATTCCTGACAAAGGAGGTCAGGCACGAGTCTCAGCAGAAGAGGCTGGGATCTTGAGTTTTTGAAGTCCTAATAACGTAAGTCCTAGCATTAATGAGGGAAGTTAGGCAAACTAGAAATCAGGCAAGTTTTTTTAAAGTCCTGAAGAAAGGGGTCAGGCAAATCTGAGTTTCAGTGGAGGAGGCTGAGACTCCTCAAATAGGATTTTTCTTGAGTTACCTGTCGGTGCATTTCTTTTTGAGTAGAGGCATGTTTGTGATTTTTTCTGGTGAGAGCCGAAAAAATGGGAGGATCTAATAGTAAGAAGAGGCAAGAGACTGAGGAATATAGCCCCCCATAGTCCCTTAGGTGAACTGCTAGAGAGATGGGATTCTACAGGGGCTGAAGGGAAACCATTTAGAGCCTCAGTGATTGAAGATGTAAAAATAATCGGAAACTCAAGACAGTGTGAAGCTAATTTTATTTACCTGCCTAAACTAGAAAAAGTTTGTTAGGAAGACATCTGCAGGTTCATTTGGGGGTTGGGATTGTCCCAAGAGAAGGGAGGATGGTGGCACAAATAATGAAGTTATCCCAAGGGAATATCGCAGAGATAAACCCCGAGGTATGGGCTGAAGGGGGAAAGTGGGGCTTATTGGACATTCAGCTGATAACAATAAAAATGCAAGATGATACTTCACACATACGGGTTAAACAGTATCCAATTTCCCTAGAAGGAAAGAAGGGGCTTGCCATAGTTATTGAACAACTGCTGCAAGAAGGAATTTTGGAACCCTCTATGTCATCGCACAATACTTCTATACTGGCAGTTAAGAAAGCTGAAGGGAAATATAGGCTGGTACAAGATCCGAGGGAGGTCAACAAAAGGACCATTGCTAGACATCCAGTTGTGCCCAACCTGTATAGTCTTCTAAGCCGAATTCCAAGAAAACATGCTTGGTTCACTGTTATAGATTTGAAGGACACTTTCTGGGCATGTCCTCTGGCAATGGAATGTAGGGATTGGTTTTCTTTCGAATGGGAGGACCCAAATACAAAAAGGAAACAACAGCTAAGGTAGACCCGATTACCACAAGGGTTCACTGAATCCCCCAACCTCTTTGGACAAGCCCTGGAGGGTTTGTTAGAACAGTTTGTTCCTGAAGAAGAAGTACAGGTCCTGCAGTATGTTGATGGTGTCGGGGAAGGGAAAAGATCAGGTCAGAACAACTAGCATTAAGCTTTTGAACTTTCTGGAGGAGAAAGGACTAAAGGTTTCCCAAGAGAAGCTACAGTTTGTGCAATCAGAAGTAACATACCTTGGGCACATAATAGGAGAGGGATATAAGAAGTTAAGCCCTGACAGAATTTCAGGTATTTTATGTCTCCCAGCTCCAAAAACAAAAAGAGATGTGAGAAAACTCCTGGGCCTGTTTGGCTATTGCAAGTTATGGTTAGATCAATACATGCAAAGTGTAAAATTTTTATACAATAAGTTAATAGCTCCAGATCCCATAATTTGGACAGCAGAAGACGATCAACAACTGGAGAGCTTAAAAGACAAGTTGTCTTCTGCCCCAGTTTTAAGCTTACCAGACCTCAGGAAGGGCTTTGACCTTTTTGTGAGTGCTGAAGGGGGTATAGCCTACAGTGTACTAACTCAAGAGTGGGGAGGCTGCAGGAAACCCGTGGCTTACATCTCCAAATTGTTAGATCCAGTGGCTAGAGGCTGGCCAGTTTGTATACAAGCAGTAGCAGCAACTGCTATCCTGATAGAAGAGACCCAAAATTTGAGCTTACAGGGAAAAATTAAAGTACCTACTCCTCACGATCTTAAAAAAGTGCTGAGCCCTCTGGCTCAGCAATGGCTAACCGATGCAAGAATATTAAAATATGAAATAATACTAATGAACACAGATGATTTAGAATTCATTGCATCAAATGCCCTCAATCCAGCACAATTCCTTATGGGAGAGCCTATAGAGAATTTGGAACATCATTGCCTTGAATTGATTAGCCTTCAAACAAAATTAAGAGAGGATTTAGAAGATCAGCCTCTAGCCCCTGGAAGAATCTTGTTCATAGATGGCTCTTCAAGGGTAGTAGATGGAAAAAGAGCTTCAGATTATGCCATCATAGATGGAGAAACTTTACAAATTGATGAAAAAGGGAAACTACCACCAAACTGGTCAGCCCAAAGTTGTGAAATATATGCCTTGAAAAGAGGATTAGACTTACTGGAGGAAGACCGGGGAACTATTTATACAGATTCCCAATATGCCTTTGGGATAGTTCACACATTTGGGAAAATATGGGAGGTGCATGGAAATCTAAGCTAAAAAGGAAAAAGCTTAGCCCATGAGAACCTGGTCAGGTCCGTATTAGAATCTCTGCAGAAACCAACAGAAATAGCAGTGGTCCACATAAAAGGGCACCAAAAGGGAGACAGTCTTGAAGTTAGAGGAAACTGATTGGCTGATCGGATAGCAAAGGAAGCAGCTTTAGAACCAGAGGATCCAGTGAAAGCTTTCAAAGCAGAAACCACACCTGAGGAGGGAGAAAGAAGAGAGGAACCCATATTTAGTGAAAAAGAATTGAAGGTTATAAAAGATTTAAAGTTACACCAAGGGCAACGAGGGGAGTGGTTAACCTCGGATGGATGGGTGTTTTTAAACAAAGCACTTGCTCGGACAGTGCTAACAGAACTACATAAATTAACCCACTGGGGAGTCCAAGGATTATGTGATAATTTCTTAAAAATAACCTGTGCATAGGCGTACATGGCCTGGCAAATAAAATTACAAAAGGGTGTTTAATTTGTCAAAAAGTAAACCAGAAGGTCATGAGAAAGGTGGCACCTGGAGGGAGGGAATTACCTCTAAGACCTTTCCAGGGCATACAGATAGAGATAGACTTCACTGAGATGCCCGCAGTGCAGGGATACAAATATTTACTGGTTATAGATCATCTCACCCATTGGGTGGAAGCCTATCCAACTAAAAGGGAAACAGCCCAGGTCGTGGCAAGAGTAATCTTGGAGAACATTATCCCCAGATACAGAATGGTGAACACCATAGACTGAGACCAAGGTACACATTTTGTGGCCCGAACATTGCAAAATATAATCGAAGCTTTAGGAATGAAATGGAGATTACATACTCCGTGGCACCCCCAGAGTTCTGGGAGGGTGGAGCAGATGAACAAAACTCTCAAAAATGTATTAACTAAATTGATCGAAGAAACAAAAATGAATTGGCTAAAGTGTTTGCCCCTAGCACTTTTGCGCATCAGAACAAGACCCCAGTCTGATACAGGGATTTCACCCTATGAAATGATGTTTGGACTGCCATTCTTGTTAACACCCTATAGCACAGGAGATTATTTGGAAGGAGAAGAAGCTACCAGAAAATATTTAGAAGTCGTTGGAAGAACCCTGGAAGGACTTAGGAAAAAAAGATACCTCCCCCAAACTTCCCCTCTGGACATGGAAGTGCATAACATTAACCCAGGAGATTGGGTTTTGATAAAATCCTGGAATAGTGGACCATTAATGCCAAATTTGAAGGCCCCTTCCAGGTACTCCTCATTGCTAATTCGGCTGTGCAGACCAGAGAAAAAGGGTTGGACCCACATCACAAGAATAGAAGGACCAGTCTCACCCCTGGGCATTGGACAGGATTCAACGTCAGTTTCTTCCTTTGGCATTGGACCAGATTCCACACCACTCTCACCCCCTAACTCAGGACAGGATTCAACCACATTACAAGATAATTCACCTGAGTATACCATTATAAAAGGACTGAAAGACTTAAAGTTGACTCTAAAAGGGAAGAGTAAAAAAGACTGATGAACTGAATAGGAAAAGAGTTTGGTATCAGAACCATACCATATCTTAAAGTGTTTTAAGACAGTTCTGTGTTTAAAAGGGGTTTGTAAAAAAGGTTAAAGACGGTTAATAAGTAATTCTGGTTAATTTCTCCCAGTTTAGTACCAAGGACTCCAGGTTAATCTTCTACAGAGTATTCCCCCAGGAGAAACTAAATCAAGAAAGACGGACCAAGGGAGGTTTAACCAGAGAAGTGGATAGAAGGAACTCGAAAGAGCTTGAAGGCTTCTTCTTAGTAAAGTCCCCAAGGGGCAAGGCCGGGTTGGGAGGTCGTGCAAGATGACCCATACCGGACTCTTGGAAAGGGTAGTAATGATGGCTTTCATTGCTGGTGGTGCTCTGGGGAGCCCAAGAGAGCAGTGCAGTAAGTGCTACCAACCCCTCTATGAGGAAGAAGAAGTAAGTTCCTTGTCAAGAGTCCACACCAATTTTAACCCTAATTGGGTTAACCCCTCCCAATTGGTCCTTTGTCAAGAGGATGAGAAAATATATTGGAAAGCCTCGAACACCGCCGCTTTTAGGCAACGACTCCTGGGAGAGTGCCCCTGTAGGAGAAGCCTGGTTGTGCTTTGAACGTGATGCTATGAAGCAAGCCTGGTATATCTGGTCAAAAAGAAAGAGATAGTAAAAGCAATAAGAGAACAAGACCAGTTAGAGATACCCCGAGGTAAGAATCTATTCATAGATCCAGTGGAAAAAATCAGTCACAAACTGAATCTAACTAATTGTTGGGTTTGTGGAAGTACCCAGATGACTGAAATTTGGCCATGGGAAGGGATTAGCCTAGGGCCATTAGGGATCTTAAATTTGATACAGAATAATCCAGAACTTAGTATTACAGAGGTGAAGGGAAAAGAACAATGGAATCTGAAAGCAAGAATAATAGGAGAAAAAAGTATTTTAAGAAAAAAGAAGGGCTACAGTACTCCAGTAGGAAGAATGGTTTGTAAAAGGTATTTAGCAGTAAAGAACTCTGCTACCCGGTGTATCCCAAGAGATCCAAATAAATTTTGGTCTGTTGAGAAAAAAGACGGGAACAAGTGCATCTACCATGAAGTATATGAACTTTATGAGTGTGCTGAAAAAGGGATAAACCCCTTTTGGGGAATTAAAGAAATTTCTATATATTGGGAATGCCCAACAGAAACTAAGAACACATTTTGGGGGGGCCTAAACACCTGTTTTGGATCTGTGGTACTACAGCATACACTAAATTGCCAGGAGACTGGTCTGGCAGTTGCATCATTGGAATGATAAAACCAGCTTTCTTTTTATTACCCAAAGAATCTGGATCAAGTTTAGGAGTTCCTATATAAGAACTCCCAGTGCTGTACTTTTTTCCTTATTTAGTCCTTTTGTTGTATTTTTTGTTAAGGTTTAATAAACCTCTAAAATTTTGAAAAGTGAGTGGTCATTTCTCACAATTTCAATGCTCATGCAGGCCTTGACCTGATGAGCACAAGTCAATCAAAATGCATATTTGTAGGCATTCTGATTTTGATTTTTTACGTTTGCATCTCTGCTTTTAGACACAGAAACAGAAAATGCAGAAAGAGCACAGCACTGAGCAACCAGGCTAATAATTTTTCCAGTCTTTGATTCCCATTCCACTGTATAGTACCAGTTAGGTGTGTTTACATCAGGGCAAAAAAGCTCTGTTTGCTGTGGTAGCTGAACAGGTTATCAGTACTTACCTCTGGTTTTAGTCTTAACATCTATAACATAAACATAATTTAACCTATTAAATTCAGAAGGTTGTTTAGCATAACATGCACTTTTCTTATAATGAACAGTAAAACAATACATCTAAAAAAACAACAAGCACTGCTGAACAAAATTCAACAATGTAGTACTTATAACTGCCTAAATGCTTTACCATCACCCAGGGTCTGCCACCTCTGGGGAGCCCCATTTTGCAGCAAGGAGTTGGAGAACCTTTTCTGGAAAAGATTTTTAAATTTACTTCAGAAAAAGGGGGTCCAGCTTTTGTAAAATCAAATTAGCAAGTCAAAATTACTTGATTACACTTTCAGTGTAGAAACACCTGGGTCTGATGGTATAATCCCTAGTCAGCCAGGGCTGGGGCTTGGCCAGAGCCTTAAGCCTTGACTGATAGTGTTTCCCTAAAATACCTATAAGCAAACTTTTATTAATATAACTAAAGGAATGCGTATAAGTAACATTAAACAATTATCTTACAACCAAATCCTTTCATAAAAACTCGATATATTAATATTTTCTGGATCCAGAACTATACTACAATCACACAGATAACCTTAATTTTTTCTAATAAACAGTCGTTTAGTAAAAATATAAAGTTAATTTTTAACAATAGCAAAAAATGACTTGACAATGCTTAAATTCGCTAATTTTCCTTCACAGAAGGTATATAAATCTAGACTCTGGACATTACAATTATATTAACATTAACTCCCTAAGTGGTTTCAAGAGATAACAAGTCCTGAGTCAGAAGTTGCTTTAGGATGAGATGGTTACATATTTCATACCAGTGGTAACCTTTCCCACATTAGTAGGGAAGTAGCAAGTTGGGAGTTGTTCTTCCAGAAAAGGGTACTTTGAAAAAATGTATCAGGTAATTTCCACTTGAATGGATAGCTTACAACTTAGAATTATTACAGGAGCATCTATCACAAAAAGCAAACAAAGCAATGCAGGGGGTCACAAACTGGTATGGTAAAAAAGGCAATCTTAATAGTGAGGGTCTGGGATAGTGGTAACACAGGCAAAACAACAGTACTGACCCCCCAAATAGTGTAGCATTTGCCATCTGAATAGTAAAACTAGAAGAGTTCCACAGACTAGCTGCAGAAACGACATACTTAGCCCACAGCTGCTCCCGTACAATGCAAATGCTGCACTCCCCCATGAGGAAGGGGTTACCTATCCAGCCAGGTCCTTTCTCCAGCACAGTATCAGCTCACAAAAGTCTGCAGCAGACAGGAGCCCTGGCTGCAGTGGGAGTGGTGGGAGTGGCATGGGTCAGAGGCCACGCTGGGGCGGCTCGCAGGGCTCCACTGGCACACAAGATGGCGGCCGCACCTCACTGGGCAATGCCTGCCATGTGTGGGGAGCAAGGATGCTGCCCCTGCCAGCTCTGCCCCTGCTGGTGCCACTGGACTCCCTGCGTGGCTTCCTCACTGCCCACACGCAGAGAGTTGTGGCTTCTCATCAGTCTCGCTGAGAAGATGGCCTGCTACTTCCTGCTGTCCCCCAGCTCTGTTGCAGCTTCGGCGTGGTGGCCTGGTTCCGGGCACTGGCATGGTGACCCAAACTCGACAGGGTCACTCGGTCCAATGCTACAGACACCAACGTGGTGGATAGCAAAATGGCGTTTATTGCAGGGTCTCAGGGGTACTTATGGCTTGGGTAGCCTGTGTCACTTCCCTGACTCATGTCCGGCTGTGAGCGGCTGGGTATGGAGTGAGGGTCTGACTGCAGGATGAGGAGGGGGCTTCCTAACTACACGTACAGCCCGAGATCTTCCGCTTGCTATTTCCCTAATTCTCCCACACAGCTCTGCCATGTGCCTGCCAGCACAGTGCGGCCATGAGGTTGCCACCATGTGCTTGGCAGCGTGTGCAGCCTCCACGGTCACACATACCACCCCCCGCCACCGCTCCACTCTCGCAGAGGGCAAATATAGAGGGGGGATGCTAATCAGAAAGGGCTCTCCTGGCTCCAGAAACTTGCTGTGACACGGCTCCAGCTGATACTGCATGGCACAGTGTGGTGAGAGCTCTTTTGTGATACTGGCAAGGTCCCCTCCAGGACTGAATGGATTGGGGGACCAGGGGCCATCTTCGGGTTCTCCTCCCACAGCCCTGGCAGAGTTACATTTGTTGCCTGCCACTGACACTGTGGCTACTAGGCAACATGACTTGGCACCCCTTTGGGTTGCTCTCAGCATTGGGCGGCCCCACTCCGCTGATCTCTAGGGCTCCTTGCAGCTGGCAGGGTGCTCCAGCCCCTTAGGTGCTGACAGTGGCGCTGGCTGCCGAAGTGTTCCCCAGGCTTCTCGAGCCCAGACTGCTGACACGGCAGGATGCCATGGGGTGCTGTGTTCCACAGTTCCAGGTGCTGGCAACCTCCTGCAGGCTCTTCCGGAATCAAGCGCCACTCAACTTCTGAGTTCTGGCACACTTCCAGGTTCCCTGGGGGGGGGGCGGCGCTGCTGCGAGTGGGTGTGTCAAGATGTCCTGGTTTCGGGCAAATTTGGGAGAAAACCTCCAAAAGGGGGCCCCTCCAGGAAGCAAACCCACAAGGCTCCTCCCCCCAACCAGTTCAGGAAGGATTCCTCAGAAAGAAGTGGAAAGAATCTATTTATTTAACAGGCAAAGCACACAAAATGAACAATACTGGATGACACCATGCTTTCACCACTCTAAAAAGGATAACAAATTCAGAAAGGCTCTCCTGGGAGTGGTCGTGCTGTTATCAGTCCCCTCCAGCACTGGGAATAGCTGCTGCAGGCCACAAGGTGCAAACTTGGTGTTTCCAGGTCCTAGTCCGGAGCAGGTTTGTATGGTTCCAAAAAAGGGAAAGGAAAAACAGTCCAGGGAAAACTTCGGACTGCTTAGCTAAACTAGCTAATGAGCAGAAGCAAAGAAGCAAGAGCAAAGCAGGAGCAAAGCAGAAGCAAGAGCAAAGCAAAAAGCCAAGCAAAAAGCAAAAGCCACACTATGTACTGCCCTGTCTCTGTATCCCGCCAGCTGTGGGGGAGTAGGCCGATAACAAAACCAAAAAACTTCGCTCTTCAGACCCAGTCTTGAAGGCACAGAACATAAAATCCAGCATAAACAGAACACCCGACTGGGGATACAAGCATCATGTCACCCCAGGACATTCCACCCCTTATCCCCATATGGTCAACATACGACCAAACATCATGCATTTTATTAATGTTAAAACTTCCATCTGTTCCACCCAAAAATTACAAGCAATACCCATCATGCCCTCGTCACGTCCCCACACCGAACCACTGAATCCAAGCCCCATACTACAGAGCTGCAGGATTCCCCACTTTCATTTTACTCACTCAAAACTCCATCTTTCACGTGCTCAGACCTTCAACACTTACACATTTCCTTCTATCTCCTGTCTGGGTGGTTTAATGTACAGTCAATGGCAATAACATCCAACAAACAGTGATATTTGCATATCATTCTCACCCCACAATCAGATCTACCTGAGGTACACATCCTGTTGCTCCATCTCTTTGCATTATACACCATGTGCAACCTGGTCCCTGAGCAAAGACAACCCCACGGATGGGTTTGTCTGTACTCGAGGCAGAATTGATCCACATGGTCTTCCCTTACAAACCTCTGACAAGTACCACTGGGACTTTACCTCCATCTATTATATTTGGGGACTCAGACTGGGTAGGACCTGCTCGGTTGGTGGAACCTTGGGTGTTAACTAACCAGGTGGCCTTTGCTAAATGCTGCTCCCAGTTTTTGAAAGATCCCCCACCCAAGGCTTTCAACTGGGTTTTTAGAAGTCCATCGTACCTCTCTACTTTCCCTGCAGCTGGTGCACGGTAGGGGATATGGTACACCCACTCAATGCCATGTTCCCTAGCCCAGATGTTCATAAGGCTGTTCTTGAAATGAGTCCCATTGTCTGACTCAATCTTATCAGCGGTACCATGCCTCCAAAGGACCTGCTTTTCAAGGCCCGGGATGGTGTTCCGGGCAGTGGCGTGAGGCACAGGGTAGGTCTCCAACCACCCAGTGGTGGCTTCTACCATTGCGAGCATGTAGCACTTGCCTTGGCATGTCTGGGGCAGTGTGATGTAGTCAATCTGCCAGGCCTCCCCACACTTGTACTTGGACCACCGCCCACCATACTGTCAGAACTCAGGACATCCCTCCGAGAGTCCGGAGTTTCTGGGACCCTTGCCGAGGAGCTCAGAGACCCTGGCACACAGCCCAGAACACCAGTGGGTTCGATTACGAACCATGGAGCAAATTGCCACCTTTACATGAAGAGATAAAAGCCACAGCAGTATAAATAGTGTAAAAATAAAGTACTCACAGGGTGTAAATATAGGTTTTAAGATTTTTGGTATACGGGTTTTTGGGGACAAGATGGAGGGATTTGGGCATGTCTAGCCTTTCTTCTTCTTCTCTACCTCCATCTTCACTGCTGATGTTGGCACTTTTAGATTGGTTTAGAGTAGAAGCCCACTGTCTAACATAGGTGATAGGAATTGGAAAATAACTGTAAACATGTTATACGTAGTTTGTAGTATATAAAGATAACACCGCCCCAGGGGCAGGCAGAGTGCCTCTGACTGTCCTGCTGAATGAACCTCAGCAGGGCAGGGAGAAAATTTTATAGATAAGATACAATAAACAACCTTGAGACCGAAAAAATGAAGAGCTCCTACTCATCCTTTGAACGCGCGGGCTGAAACAGAGACTTTTAATAACAAACCGGGGTCCCAAACCACACGGGACCCCACACCATACCACAGGGGCTTCACTCGCTTAGACTGCTTGATGGCAGCACACATCTCACAGTCATGGATAACCTGAGAAATACTGTCCATGGTTAAATCTACCCCTTGGTCTCGTGCCCACATATAGGTGGCATCTCTACCTTGATGGCCTGAGGCATCATTGGCCCATCGAGCTAGGAATAACTCTCCCTTGTGTTCCCAATCTAGGTTATTCTTTGATACCCCTATCTTTGCAGCCTGGTCTACCTGCTTATTGTTTTGGTGCTCCTTATTAGCGCTTCTTTCGGGGACATGGGCATCTACATGGCAGACCTTCACAGGTAGCCTCCCTACATTGGTAGCGATGTCTTTCCACTCTTCAGCAGCACAAATTGTTTTTCCTCTATGCTGCCAATTAGCCTCTTTCCACCTCTCCAGCCATCCCCACAGAGCATTGGCTACCATCCATGAATCAGTGTAGAGGTAGAGCTTTGGCCACTTCTCCCTTTCTGCAATGTCCAGGTCCAGTTGAACAGCTTTGAGTTCTGCAAGTTGGCTTGATCCACCTTCTCCTTCAGTGGCCTCTGCGACCTCTCATGTGGGGCTCCATACAGCTGCTTTCCACTACTGATTCATCCCTACAATGTGAAAGGAACCATCAGTGAAAAGTGCATAGCGTGTTTCCTCTGGTGGCAGTTGGTTATATGGTGGAGCTTCTTCAGCCTGTGTCACTGGTTCTTGTTCTTCATCTGTGACACCAAAATTTTCACCTTCGGGCCAATTTGTAATTATCTCCAAAATCCCAGGGTGATTCAGTTTACCTATATGGGTGCTCTGTGTGATAAGAGCAATCCACTTGCTCCATGTAGCACTGGTGGCATATAGGGTGGAAGGCACCTTTGCTTTGAACATCCACCCCAGCACCAGTAGTCAGGGAGCCGGGAGGAGTTATGCTTTAGTACCAATCACCTCTGAGGCAGCTTCAACTCCTTCATAGGCAGCCAAGATTTTTTTCTCAGTTGGGGTGTAGTTAGCTTCAGACCCTCTGTAGCTTCGACCCCAAAATCCTAGTGGTTGACACAGAGTCTCCCCAGGCACCTTCTGCCAAAGGCTCCAGGACAAACCATGGCTCCTGGCTGCAGAGTACAGCATGTTCTTCACCTCTGGTCCTGTCCTGACTAGGCCAAAGGCTACTGCATGAGCAATCTCCTGCCTAATCTGGGCAAAGGCTTGTTGCTGCTCAGGGCCCCAGTGGAAATCATTCTTCTTGTGGGTGACTAGGTAGAGAGGGCTCACAATCTGACTGTACTCAGGAATATGAATTCTCCAAATGCCTATGGTGCCTAGAAAAGCTTGTGTTTCCTACTTATTGGTTGGTGGAGACATAGCTGGGATCGTGTTGATGACATCAGTGGGAATCGGACGCTGACCATCTTGCCACTTTACTCCCAGGAACTGAATCTCATGACCTGGTCCCTTTACTTTGCTCTTTTTGATGGCGAAACCAGCTTCCAGGAGGATTTGGATGATTTTCTCTCCTTTCTCAAGTACGTCTGCTGCTGTGTTCCCCCACACAATGATGTCATCAATATACTGGAGGTGTTCTGGAGGCTCACCCTTTTCTAGGGCAGTCTGGATCAGTCCATGGCAGATGGTAGGATTGTGCTTCCACCCCTGGGGCAGTTGGTTCCAGGCATACTGCACTCCCCTCCATGTGAAAGCAAACTGAGGCCTGCATTCTGCTGCCAGAGGAATGGAGAAAAATGCATTGGCAATATCAATAGTGGCATACCATTTTGCTGCCTTGGACTCAAGCTCGTACTGGAGCTCTAACATGTCTGGCACAGCAGCGCTCAGTGGTGGAGTCACTTCATTTAATGCACTGTAGTCCACAGTCAATCTCCATTCTCCTTCAGATTTACACACAGGCCAAATGGGGCTGTTGAAGGGTTAGAGGGTTTTGCTGACCACCCCTTGGCTCTCCAGCTCGCCGATCATCTTATGGATGGGAATCACAGCATTTTGAGTTGTTCTATACTGTCGGCAATGCACTGTTGAGGTGGTAATTACTACCTGTTGGTCTTCTCCCTTCAGAAGTCCTACTGCAGATGGATTCTTAGACAGTCCAGGCAAGGTGTTCAATTGCTGGACACCCTCTATCACTACAGCTGCTATCCCAAATGCCCACCTGAGTCCTTTTGGGTCTTTGAAATACCCACTTTGGAGGTAATCTATGCTTAAAATACATGGGGCATCTGGGCCAGTCGCAATAGGGTGTTTCTTCCACTCATTTCCAGTCAGGCTCACATCAGCTTCCACCAAAGTGAAATCCCGTGATCCCCCTGTCACACCAGCAATCGAAACAGATTCTGCCCCCACATCTTGATGGGATTAATGTGCACTGTGCACCAGTATCGACTAAAGCCTTACATTCTTGTGGTTCAGATGTGCCAGGCCAACGAATCCACACAGTCCAGAAAACACAATTTTCCCTAGCCTCTACCTGGCCAGAGGCAGGGCCCCTCTAAGCCTGGTTATCCTTCTTTCCTTGGGCATATGTCTTGGAAGTTCCTTCAAGGGTATCGGACATGTCATCATCATCATACCTGGCAGTTTGGCTACAGGCAACCGGAGGTGCTTTCCTTTTGGTGGAACTTCCTCTCTGAGCCTTGCCTTCCTTCAATTAAGGCACCCATTGGGCCAGAGCAGCAGTAGATTTTCCATGCCATCTCCTCATGTTTTCTCCGCAATCATGCAGGAAGAACCACAGCTCAGCTCGTGGGGTGTATCTTCTCTCCTCATCTGGGGAACGTCTGCCTTGGATACCAGAACCTCTGATTTGCACTGCCGAGATTTGGAAAAGGTCCTCTTTAATCTCCTCCCTGAGCTTCTAAAGATTTTCCACTATCTTGTCCTTTAATTTCTGCAGATGTCTTTGCACCGCTGTGATTCTGGCATGTGTTGGGCCATGTACAGCATCTGCATATGCTCAGATCTTCTTTGCCATATCAAGCACGGTCTCATCCCTGTCATCCTGCTTCATTATTGCTAAAGAAGAAGCATATTCCTGTGGCCCAAGTCGTATAAGTTTTGGCCTCATCACAGACGTGCATGATACCAAGTCTGGATTCCTAGTTGTTATGCCATCTGAGAAGATAATCTCTGCCACTGCCATTTCTCTCAGGCATTGGATCCCTTGTTCTATGGTCTTCCACTGGGTTTGCTGCATATAGAGATCGTCTGCCCACAGGTATCTTTGTGCTACAGTGGTCCGGTGTGGGGACATGACAGGGGCATGATGGGTATTGCTTGTAATTTTTTGGGTGGAACAGATGGAAGTTTTTGCGTGAATAAAATGCATGATGTTTGGTACTAAGCTGACAATATGGGGATAAGGGGTGGAATGTCCTAGGGTGACGTTATGATGCTTGTATCCCCAGCCGGGTGTTCTGTTTATGCTGGATATTATATTCTGTGCCTTCAAGACTGGCTCTGAGAACGAAGGCGAGGAGAAGAAGCATGGAGTTTTGTTTTCAGCCTGCTCTCACTCCTCCACTGTGGTGTCTGGGCATGGATGGGGCAGAAAACGGCACTCCGTAGTTTTTTAGTTGGTTTAGCTGGTTGAGACAGAGAAGTTCCCTGGACTGGTTTACTTTCCCTTTTTTTGGAACTGTTCGAACCTGCTCCCCACTGAGACCTGGGGAAACACGAAGATCTCGCACTTTGTGGCCTACTGGGGCCTACTCTGGGGAGCAGCCTTTCCCAGTGCCAGAGGGACTGAAATCAGAGCGACCACACACAGGAGAGACTTTTTGAATTTGTCATCTCTTCAGAGTGACAAATGAGTTTTGTCATCTGGTATTCTTCATTTTTTGTGCTAGGGAGTGCTTTGCCTGTTAAATAAACAGGTTTTTCCCACTTCTCTCTGAGGAACTTCTTCCTGAACCGATTGGGGGGAGGGGCAGTGTGGGTTTGCTTTCTGGGGAGGCCCCTTTTTGGAGGTTTTCTCCCAAATTTGCTCTAAACCAGGACAGTTGGGAACGGTTTTCCCTAATTATATTTCAAAACCAAGCCTTAATTAATAGCCACTGCAAAAATTATTTAATATGAACAACTTATGAATCAGTTATGGTAACAGTGCAAGCAAGATACTTTTCTTATTTTTATTAGAAGTTAGAAATTTGTTATTGACCTCAATAGGTGACTTTTAGCTTTTAAAATGGTGACTGGTGGCAAATTTTAAGTTAGAAAACTTTGTAACTGAAATTTGCTTATGACATTACCAAATTAGTGGTTTTGTGTTTGCTTTAATGGATCTACAATGTTAGAACAAGCAAATTCTCTGAGTTTCTGAGGTTGATCTATTTGTATGCTGCTTGCATTGTGCATAGAATTAATATTAATAAACTTTGTATCATAAATTCTAGGATATATTTAATAAACAGTAGTCCATACTTGAAACAGAGACGTAATACCTTCTTAGTAACTGTAACAGAATTGGCTAAGAGACACTTTAATTTTGGCTTTAGCACAGGCAAACAATAACAACAAATATTGTATTATGAATTCTAGGACATATTTAGCAAACAATTGTTCATATTTGTAACCCTTGTGTGACACTTTTATTATAACTGTGATATAATTGGTTAACTTAGTTACGTTGCATAAGTCAGTTTCAACCTTTGCAAGTGTTATCAGTTTATTAAAGTCTGTAGAGTAGGCAGCTGTGGGGCTTTGCTGAGGTATGTGGGGTAGGAACTCAGCACTGACTTTGTTGGTATTGCTTCGGCTGGTGCTGTTAAAATTTTTTGGTTTGCCTCTTCACTGCCCACATGCAGGGAGCTGCTGACTTCCTGCTGGGCTCGGTGAGAGGGTGGCCCACTCAGCTGCCGCATGATGGCTGTGCCATGAAGCCAGCACCATTTTTTCAGAGACGCTTGTTTGTTACTCTTCCCACGATACAACACCCCTGCATGCTTTCTCCTCTGCCTTTTGCTCGAAGAGCCCCTCGCAGGGGCTTTTCCCACACTCTGGGAAACTTACAATTGATGTTCGAAGATGTCGAAAGGCTTGGAGAGGCTGCGGCAAGTGGCAGAATCGGGCAGGGCTGTCGGCAATAAAGCAGCTGCGGTGTTCTCACGGTATTCTGCAGGGGGATGATGGCTTTGGCTTCCTCTGCTGGTATCCCTTGAGTTCCTTGCCGGCATATATTCCAGGGTAGGCTGTAGCTCCGGCAGAGGTAGTGCGGTGGGGATAGTGGCTCTGCTTCTGGGTTTGACATCTGCAGGAGCTCCTGGTGATCTAATTCCCAGACCCGCCCATGGAGTGGGGGGCTGCCAACACGGTGGCGCAGGGCAGCGCCAGAGCTGCCGTCATGTGGTCTGGCCCGGCGAAGTGGGGCAGCATAGTGTGAGCCCCCAAGGTGACAGTATCGCTGCTTGACCCGGGACTGCAGCCACGTGCAGCTGCATGGGGATCTGGCGCTGCGCAAAAGGTTTGTGGCACAGCCAGAGGGCATCTTAGCCCGGCGCAATGTCTCGGCGCTGCCAGAGCTGCACAGTTCTCCGGGGCCATGGCGGTTGCCATAACTTCACATGGCTTGATTGTGTAATCTGTTCTGCTGCCTCCCTGGGCATTTTCTCCGTTTTCCGGGATTCCTCTTCCCCAGGGCAGTGCCGCTCCCTACGGTCGCTTCTCAGCAGCCAGTCGCGGTCCCACTGCAGCAGGGTGTGTTCTCACAGCAGCCAGGGCTGGTTGGAGCTGGCACGGCAGGGCATAGTGTTATAGATGGATAATGAGATGATTGGGTCTCGCAATTAAGGGATAACTATTGTGTGAATATTAAGAAAAGCTTTAGTGATGTATAGTTATGTTGTATTGCTGCCATCAGACAGCCTGGGTTGTCTAAGACAGGTAAAAAGAAGGCGTGCACATGTGTCCCTTACCTGGGGCAGTTGGGAATGGAAAAGCTTGTTGCTTAGGGGGTGCAGCATGGCAACACCCGATCTCCAGTCAAGTTACAAGAAAGCAGTCTCCACCAATGAATGGCAAAGAAGAGCTGAGTGACAGACTTTGGGAGGGGCCAGGGCTGGCTGATGCAACCCCCTCCCCCCCCCCCGGGGTATAAAAGACTGAGCATCCATCTTGAAGATGAACTGGCCACGTGGTATCCACGAGGGTTGTTCCCAGCGCTGCAGCTTTTTCCTTATGTAGTCCTTCTGTTGTATTTTTGTCAAAGTTTAATAAACCTTTTTACATTTTCAAAGTGAGCAGTTGTTTCTCACAATAGTGAAGCAGCCGTGCTGCTGCCCAGTGCGGCTTGGCAACGTGGTGTTTCCCTGTCACTTTGCCCTGCAGAGGAACACGCCGCCGGCAGCGTGTCCCAGTGTGGGGTGTCCCTGTGGCTCCCTGCAATGGCAGAACGCCCGGTCGACATATCGTCCCCATCTGGGGTGGCTTCCCGGCTCCGTGCGGAGGTTTTGCAGCACTCTATGACTGCTCTGCCCATCCTCTTTCACTGCTCATAATTTAACTGTTTTAGTAAGTCCAGGATGATCCTCCATGGCTTTATAACATTGATGGCTGTATCATCGCTGTGATAGATGAGTAATGCAATGATTGATTCTCACAATTAACAGACAAATATCATGTATATAGGTTAAGAGTTTTATAGATTTACAGTTAGGTTGTACCCCCTTGCCTTGTTATCAAGGGACAGCTGGGGTTGGGACATTTGAGAGGGTTGGCTCGTCACTATGGCGACATCTGACCTCTAATCAGGATTTGAGGAAGTAAACTCCACCACTGGACAGTGAAGGAGTTGATAGTCAGAACTTTGGGAGGGGCAAAAGGGTTAAAAGGCAAAACCTCCATTGTGTAGGTGATTTGCGGAAAGAAAAAAACTCTACAACTTTGTAAAAGTTGTAAAGCCGGTATGTTTACTACAGAGCTGGATGCATGTGGGGATCGCTCCCCTTAAAAGACAGCTCCCCTTAAAAGACATGCTTCTGTCTTCTGTACTTCTGGGAACTCCAGATCCTTTTTTTATCTCCCTTACGAATCCATATGCATGGCATTTCACAATAGGTTCATACATATTCATTTTACTGATTTCTCATTACATTTGCAGCTAGTTACCCTTGCAGATAGTTCTTTATCAGAAAGTACAGAAAGAATTCCTGGGTCACCCTGCCCCATCTCCTGCAGTCTCTCCATCTTTTTCAAAGTTCAAGGGAAGCAGTTTCTTCAAGCATAGGTTTTTTGGGAGAACAGGCAGTCAGACCAAACAGCTATGTTTGCAAGCTACAGACATACAGACATAATTCAAAGAGGTTTCTACTCTGGAAAATTTCCACTCTGTCTCATAGATGAGCACATGGTGGGAAAAATCCTTTGCTCCCGGTGCCATAATATTTTCTCTATTCAGTCTTCTGTTGTATTTTTGATAAGGTTTAATAAACTTTTCTAAATTTATGAAAAGTAAGTAACAATTCCTCACAATTGCCAATGGAGGCTGCTGCAAGTATATTTTGTCCAACCTGCTCCTAATTTGACAAGTTCCTTTGGACACATTGAGTTCATGGCTTTCGCACCATGCAAGCAGGGCTTGCAGAGCCCGCTCATCGTAATTAATCCCTCTTTTTTTAAGAAAGAAAGACCATACCTTCAGAACAGGGTATTTTGGTGCGGAAGTCTGTTACGCAACAGGCCCCTGGCTGGGTAATAATTGGCATTGACTCCATGTATTACAAAAGGCTGATCTAATCCTTTATTAAGAAGCCCATTGCTCTTTTATAGACAGTTATGATACAGCTGGACCTAATTGGTCCTCCAATCCAAACACCATCACCATTGGCTAATTAAGAAACCACCTTTTGGTAAACAAATGTCCATAACACATTCCACATGTTCACAATACCAGGTGCAGCAAGTTAAGATAAGAATTGTTTCGCATTCTTTTCTCTGATCTCACAACCTTTCCCAGAATGATACCTGGGAAAGTTGTGTCTGCTGCTCTCTGTGGCCAGAGAGCTGCTGCCACAGGTCACCCTTTTGTGTTTAAAGAGGAAGGCGGCGTTTGTAGTCCTCTGCAGGGCCCTTTGTAGGAAGGAGAACACAGCTCAAGAGGTTCCCTTAGCAATTTGCTGGTTATCAATCAGAACCTCAATCAGATGCTGACTTAGAATGGTCAGGGAGATTCTCTACCTGTTAAATAACTATTTCTATCATATCATTGTGATAGGGTTTACAGTATGAGCAAGCCAAATAGTAATGTCTAATATCTCTTAGGAGAATGCAATGAATGATCATTGTTTTAAAGTCCAAACGGCTGAATTTCAGGAGAAGGTCCATTAGCTGAAAGTGCTGATCTTTGACATCACTGAATGTCCTTGAGCCTGAAACAGAGAACAGCTGAAGAAGGTTAATAGGGACATCATACTATGATGATGACAAAAGTTCATTGACTAATTGCTTCTATATGTTTCCACGTAAAATAATGAAGCCACAGGGGCTAACTTCTTAGCCGGATAGCTGGTTCCCCGTAGGGTTAAAGCGCCCCAGGCAAGTAGTCTCAAGGCTAAATACCTCAGCCCTTCGGGAGCTGAGTGCCTAGCCCAGACTACCACACAGCTGTGGCCTTTTAGCAAGCTTAGTGATTGTCAGCTTTTAGTGATATCAGCTCTTTTATGGTTTCAGCTCTTAGCTTGCTAGAGGCTTGGCTGGCTGTGGCTTCTGAAGGTAGACGAAGATGAGAGAGGAGAAGGCTGGGTTCAGAATGTTCCACGATGGTTTATTCTGAGGGTTTCGCGAAGGGTCCAAAAGCAGCTCTTCTAACAAAATGGGCCAAGACAGCCCCTTTTATAGGGTTAGGGAGGATTGGAAACGGACCAATTGTAAGGGTTAGGGAAACTAGCCTATGGGGTAGAGATAAGCAGGCCTGGAGGACCAGAGTGAGGACTCCTGGTTCAATTCCTATGACTCAGCAAGTACCTATCTCTAAACATCCCTCCACGGAGCCGTAGCCGGCCCTGTGTCTGATACATTTCCAGACACACGTGTGTCTTGGTTATGAGCATGAGGAAACGTCAGAACAAAACCATGCAATTAGAAATTGACCAGATAATGCACATAATCAATAACACATGTGACATTATATAATTATCAGGCACTATAGCACTGTCATCCCAGAGTCTGCAACAGCTGATAGACCTCAAATCAGCAGAGAATTGGAAATCATGTCCAGATTCATGTTTTTCCAAACTCCCTTTGAAAGTAGGCTCAGCTGTCACATATATGGTCAAATTGCCAAGCCAAAATGACTTGAATCCTTTGGATGCAGAAAACATCTGGGCTGACTGTCAATCATCCCATGCAGGTAGAGTCAGGATCTGGCCACACCCTCTAATTAAAGGGTGTCACTTAACACATTTCAAACAAGGCCCTTGAGAATAACCGTTATGGGTGAATGAATGGTTCAGATATCCTATATCTTATTTCTGTATATGTGCCCTCTGGGCTTCCTGCTCGTTGGGTTTGCAGGATTACCTTTTCTGCCTTTTCTGTGTAAAACTGTGATCAAATTCAGAGGTACCTCAGAAAAATCTCTGGAATGCCATGGCAACGGCCTTTAACTCAACCGACTGGGCCGAGCCTGACTCATGGCCTTCCAGTACTTTGAGCTGTCAGTGAAGACAGTGAGTCTCTGTATCTCTATCACACTTTTTTTTTTTTTTTTTTTTTTAATTTTCAGAAGCCAGCAGTGGGGCGGCCGCTCCGCCGCTGCCGAGCCCAGATTCATTTGGCTTGTTGCCTTCCCCCAGCTTTGCACTGGTGTCATTTGGGGCCCCTGGATCTGCGGTTCCTGGGACAGCCAGTGCCCAGCCCTGGACGGGCGATTCACTCCCACCTTCTCCTTTACCGCCCGCCCCCACCACGCAGCTAATGTCTCGGCAAATTCCCCAGCGCCCCACCCTTCCCGCGCCCCTTCCCGGCATTGTACAAGCCACAGCCTTTCGGGACCCCGCTCCTTCCGCCCCGCAAATGAGAGCGGGACACACGGGGCGCTACGAGGCACGGCAGGGACTCCACAGAGCAAGGGGGCCCCCATCCCAGGGAAGGTGCTGATCCCAGAAAAGCGCTGATCTTCAGATTTCGCAGCACAGTCAGGCCGGCGCCCAGCTGCGAGGGCCCGCCCCCGCAGAGGGACAGGCTGCTGGTGTCTGCTTCTGTCCTTGTCCGTCTCCCCTGGCAACCTGATGGAGGCAGCGGGGGGCGGGCCAGCTGGGAATGGCGAGGCGGGCTGGGGATCCTCTGCAGCGTCACAGCTCATAATCCCGGATGGGAGCCGGGCCGGCTGGAAAAGCAGGCTGTGAGCGCCGCTGCCGATGAGCCAGCTGTAGGCTGCAGGGCAGAGGGGCTGGTTTATGAGTTCCAGCGCGGGGGAGCTGGCCGCTGTCGTGGAACCGACTGCATCCCTTGTCGGCGGCAGAGGCAGCTCCGCCCTCACCTGCGGTGCAGGGAGGAGGAAACCCAGCGGCGGGGCCGAGGAGCTCCCGGCTCCCGCCACTTCATCCGCCCGCGCCCGAAGTGGGGCCGATCCACACGCCGCACGGGGAGGGGGTGGGGGGAGAGGAGGAGGCGATTGTCCCGTTTGCGCTGGTGAAGGTGAAGGGGCAGGAGCGACCACGGCTCTGGTCGGAGTAATTGCTGACCGTGGAAGCGGAGCTGCTGAATGCGTCGGTCTTTCCTGCGCATGCGCCGGTAAGCCAGGGAGAGCTGCACTGGGGGCGATGCCTCCCCCACCCACGGTGTGGGGTGAGAAGGAACCAGCGGTGGTTGTCCGTAAACGGATCATTCCCCGGTTGGCTACGGCGGAGAGGGGGGTGGGGTCGGCATACAAGGCCAGCCGGCTTGTGTGAAATAAACAGGGCAGGAGATAGTTCTCCTTTTTTGATGCCTTTACTAAAAGTGATCAGCTCAAGGTTGGGAGGCCCGACGGATCCACGGGTTTGCCGTCACAGCTCCCTGGAGTGACTCGGAAGAGGAGGCAAATGCAGCTTTGTCCACCAGGGGACAGAGCTGGGGGTCCAGCCTCACGAGAGCAGGCAGGAGTATACACGCCCAGGATCTCGTTTTGAGTTGGCAGTCTCGGGTCCTGGCTCTAACCAACATTTTCTGAAGTTGTGGTGTGTGGCCATTAAGGTTTTCAGAGTCTCTGCTGGCTTCTCTCCTCACCCCTGATGTCCAGAGACCACTTTGATCTCTGAATTCCATATTGGCTCGCTGGTTTAGGGGTTTATTAATTGCGTTTGGAAGGGGGGCTTGCCCCATTGCATTTTGGCTCTAAAGTTATCTGCATATCAACTCCTGGTTCCCTCCCCTCCACCGTCTGGGGGGATGCCATCCTCCCACCTGGCCACAAGCAGGGTGATGCTGATACAATAGAGTGAATTCCCAACCATAGATGGCTAACGACCTGATACTTAACAGGTGATTCGACAAGCAGCTAACAAAAGCACTCCTCTGCCAGAACTGGTTAAACTTGTAATTCTACTTTTGGAAAAAAAAAAATGGGTTACCCTTTTCTTGTTCATAACATTGTGGAACAGGGGACACCAGCACTGGCAATCGAAGCAGGGCCAGCCGAGGCAAAGGCTCGCCCGCCACTGCTCGGGAAGCAGAGATGGGTATCGCCGGTGGCCGGAGCAGTGCCAACTGTGGCAAAGGTTCGCCAGCTGCTACGTATGGAACAGGGAAAGTCCGATCCGTTGGTCGTGGCAGGTGCATTTCTGCTGCAGTCCGCGGTGCAGCAGAGTCTGGGGGCCGCCGGCTCAGGGGGAGGCGCTCCTCCAAGTCCAATTGGGACATGCCTACCGAAGTGGATTTGCTTTCCCTTGAGGTCCAGCCCTGTATCGCTCTTGAAAGGACTCCCCAAACCGGTATTAGTCGAGGCACAGCTGCATTTCCCCTCATGACTTCCTCCCACAGACAGTAACCTAGTGAATCCCAGGCTTGTGGGTTCAAGGCCATTTCCACATCTATGGGGAAACCATCAATTTTGGCCCGACTTAAAAAGCTTGTAGAGAGCGTCTTCTGACACAGGAAGTCCCTTATGACGGATCATATGTCCCCACACTGTAAGGGTTACATGTTCTGGCATAGAAATTCAGTTGCCCATTATTGCAGGCACCTCTTCCCAACCGCAAGCCCACACCGGGTTGCAGGCAGTGCTATGTTGGGAAATCTGTTAGCCGCCCCAGTTCCTAGGCTATGCGGGCTAAATCACAGTCCCGAAGGAACATATCGTCTCCAGGAAGACGTGGGGAAAGGTCATTGTTACCTCTCCGGGGGAACAGAAGGTGTCCAGACATGAGCGAGCTGCATGGGGCGCCGTGAGGTCCCGGCAGGGTCCGAGGCATCTCCGCCCATCCTGTGACTCCACAAGGGGTTGCCGGATGCAATTTCCGCGAGGGATCACCAGACCCCCTCGTCTTCAGGCTCGGCTGTGAGCACATCTGGATCAATTAGGGTCCTGTTTCTTCAGCCCAGGCTGCACCGAGCGTCGGGGTCCACTCGACCCCCGGTTTTTCAGTCTTGGCTGCAAACACTTCGGGGTTCACCAGATGTCACTTCATTAAATGCACGGTAGTCCACCGTCAATCTCCATTCTCCTTCATGTTTACGCACAGGCCAAATGGGGCTGTTGAAGGGTGAGTGGGTTTTGCTGACTACCTGTGAAAAAACGCCAATCACTTGTTTTTAAAATTTTTAAAAGTTTAATGATAATAAAATGGTTATAACAATAGCAATATAATTAGAGTAATAGTAATTTAGGGAATTTGGATTGGGACAGTATGAGACAACAGAAATAAAGAGTTACGGTCATCCGGGTACCTTTTTCTGGGAAACATAAGCGCGAAAAAGGACACACGTTAGCAAAGGATTAACCCTTAAAAGCAATAGCCCGTTGCATATTCATACATCTCATACATGATGCATCAATTCCATTCAAACAAAGGATTCAGTCTGCTCAGTGTCAACTTCTTCCTCTTAATCCTAACGGCGTCTTTTTATGGCTGAGCAAGGCGGGAAGAAGTTTCTTCTGATAAGAGAGCAATAAATTCTTTTTCTCTGAAAGATTTAGGTGTCTTGTGTCTGCTATCTGGTGCAAGTATCTCATTCCTTTCTTAAAAGAATATCCCACATACATAGGTCCTATTTTAACTACAAAAGTTACCTTTTAACTACAAAACTACATTTACCATACTATTAAAATGTTAATACAGCACTACTAATCAATACAACATAATACATATAGTAAATATCTGCATAGAGCCATATAATATGCACTTTTCACACTACCCATTGGCTCTCCAGCTCTTGCATCATCTTATGGATGGAAATCACAGCATTTTGAGTTGTTCTATACTGTCGGCAATGCACTGTTGAGGTGGTAATTAGTACCTGTTGTTCTTCTCCCTTCAGAAGTGTAGATGGATTCTCGGGCAGTTTAGGTAAGGTATTCTATTGCTGGACACCCTCTGTCACTACAGCTGCTATCCCAAATGCCCACCTGAGTCCTTTTGGGTCTTTGAAATACCCACTTTGGAGGTAATCTATGCCCAAAATGCATGGGGCCTCTGGGCCAGTCACAATACGGTGTTTCTTCCACTCATTTCCAGTCAGGCTCACATCAGCTTCCACCAAAGTAAAATCCTGTGATGCCCCTGCCACACTAGCAATAGAGACAGATTCTGCTCCCACATGTCTTGATGGAATTAATGTGCATTGCACACCGGTATCGACCAAAACTTTATATTCTTGTGGTTCAGATGTGCCAGGCCAACGAATCCACACAGTCCAGAAAACACAGTTTTCCCTAGCCTCTTCCTGGCCAGAGGCAGGGCCCCTCTCAGCCTGGTCATCCTTTTTTCCTTGGGCATATGTTTTGGAGGTTCCTTCAAGGGGATTGGACATGTCATCATCATCCTACCTGGCAGTTTGGCTACAGGCAACTGGAGGTGCTTTCCTTTTGGTGGAACTTCCTTTCTGAGTCTTGCCTTCCTTCAATTCACACACCTGTTGTGCTAGAGCAGCAGTAGATTTTCCATCCCATCTCCTCATGTTTTCTCTGCAATCACCTCAGCTCGTGGGGTGTATCTTCTCTCCTCATCTGGGGAACATCTACGTTGGGTACCAGAACCTCTCATTTGCACTGCCGAGATTTGGAAAAGGTCCTCTTTAATCTCCTCTCTGAGTTTCTTATGATTCTCCACTATCTTGTCTTCTAATTTCTGCAGACGTGTTTACACTGCTGTGATTCTGGCATGTGTTGGGCCATGTACAGCATCTGCATATTCTCAGAGTTTTACCATATCAAGCACAGTCTCATCCCTGTCATCCTGCTTCATTATTGCTAAAGCAGAAGCATATTCCTGTGGCCCAAGTCGTATAAGTTTTGGCCTCATCACAGACGTGCATGATACCAAGTCTGGATTCCTAGTTGTTATGCCATCTGAGAAGATAATCTCTGCCACTGCCATTTCTCTCAGGCATTGGATCCCTTGTTTTATGGTCTTCCACTGGGTTTGCTGCATATAGAGATCGTCTGCCCACAGGTATCTTTGTGCTACACTTTCCAGGACCTGTGCCCAGAGACTGTGAGGGTTAGCCCCCCTCATCATTCTTTGGTCAATGATGGGATTATGTGACAGGGATCCCAAATGCCTCGCTTCTGTGCTGTTTAGAATTGTAGCCTCGCTTGTAGCATCTTAAACACGGACTAACCAACTAATTATGGATTCATCAAGTTGTCGAGTGTAATCCTTTCTTATGCCACGAAGGCCCTTCAGTGAAAAGGATCCAATATTGGCTTCTGAATTTGTGCCACTTGCTTTGACTCCTGATTTTGTCAGGAGGCGTTCAGGGTCTTTCTCCTGCATCATCATCATCATCATCATCTACTGGTCGATTGGTCTTGTTTGTGTGCTTCCTGCTTCTTGTGTTAGTAGCAATAGCTGTTGGTTGAAGCTTACTGTCTGGTTTAGCTGCTGGCTTAGGTTCACTGTCTGGTTTAGCTACTGGCTTTGAGCCTGGGGTGTTGGTTGCAGCCTGAGTGACTGGGATCATTGTTGATTTAACTCTCTGCCCTCCTTCCTCTGTCTGCTGCCCTACAGTGTCACCGACATGTTCTATGAAAAATTCTTTCGTTAGGGTTTTTCCCTCCTGAGAAGCTGAGAGGCCTGAGGAACAAACTGTAAACAATTCTTATCTGCTGCTGTGGAATGCAACGGGGGGATCTGTGATTGGTCTCATCTGGTTGTTTCTAATTAATGGCCAATCACAGTTCACCTGTCCAGACTGTCTTGGTCAGAGACAAGCCTTTGTTATTAATTCCTTTTCTATTCTTAGCTTAGCCTTCTGATGAAATCCTTTCTTCTATTCTTTTAGTATAGTTTTAATATATTATACATGATAAAATAATAAACCAAGCCTTCTGAAACATGGAGTCAACTTTCTCGTCTCTTCCCTCATCCTGGGACCCCTGCGAACAATGCCACACTACAGTATCTAGCACTATGAGATAAGTATATGCCAGGGCCCAGCTTACTGCAATGATCTTTTTCTCCTTAGGGTCATCATGGCACTTCTTGTTCAGGTATTTCCCCACCTCAGCTGGGTTCTGAATTTGTTCATGGGGAAAGTCCCAGACTATAGGGTCAGGGAATTCTTTCAGGATTTGGCCCATATCCTTCCATTTCCCACACAACTCAGGATTTTCCACTCCTGGGTCTACTCCTGGGTTAGGGGTCTCATCAGCCCCTCTAGAAACCTCAGCCCTCATTCTAGAGAAGCTGCAGATCATATAGAGGAAGTTTACCAGATTAAATACCAGAAAGATGATCTCATTTACATTCAGGGAAAACTGAACATTCTCCAATAGGCATGTAACAGATTCAGAGGAGAAGAAGGAAAGTAAAGGCTGAAAAGCCTCATCCCCTTGCTCCTCTAACCAGCTGGGTGCATAACCATAACCATGAACCATACATACCTGGAACAGACTCCAGCACCTTTATAAACTTCCTACAAGTCATTACCACCAAGCCCAGCCCAATAGCTATTCTAGTCAGTGCCCCTCTATGGCAAAAACTATGTGTTAGGGACAATACCAGAGCTATTTCTGGATAAGAAAATAAACCTAGGGACCATAGATGTATTAAGACCTCAAAAAAACCTAGGGACCAGAAACACACATAGGGCAAACACATGGTGTGAACTGCACTGTGCAGTATCACTGATGATATAAAGAGATTTCAATCAGCCATGAAAACCAGTCAAACTTTGATCAGTTCTGAAAGAAGAATAAGCCATTGTGCTTGTCAAAAGCAGGTGGCAACCATCATGAGCAGATTTCATTGCAAAGCCTTTGCCTTTCAATAAGCTTCAGTTTTGCAATCTATATAATCCACAATATCCATAATACTGAATTATTTGTAAGCAGCAAAAAAAGCCCCAACACCCACACAAATCCTTTTACAGAATGAAGTGTCCTTCTCATTGCTTATTGTCTGTCACAGAAAATTATTCTGAGACATAGTAATAAAGCAAACATGTCATGTGAATTCAATACTTGGAAGGCATAGAAGTTACAGAAGCTACAGAATGTTAGTACTACCAGGTCAGGACAACTCAGTTGTGAGCAAGGCTTGGTATAGACTCATATATTTACATGACAAGTTGTACGAAGATTTAGGTCTTTTCCTCATTAATCTTCCAGTGACACAAGTCTCACTGTCAGAATTTATGAGTACATTGGCATCTCTGATAGTTGCTTGCTGCATGCTAATTCTGTTTTCAGATGAAGATATATAAAAAAAGAAAGTGAAGGTGTTCAGATCATGTAGTCAAATATGACATCATATATCATACCTGAGATGATAAAGATCTTGGTAAAGCAGAACACTCCTCTTCAATTTTCAACCATTCTGTATTGCATGCTTCACTAAGGGCTGGAAAACTTACACACATCTTACTGAGCAAAGACTCCAAAAATACAGAAATTATGTGTGTTAGTTGGTGAGCAAGAACTCCATGCTGGGTGGAGTGAGTTGCACAGTTCACAATACACAAAATGCTTTATAAAATCTAAAGAACAACAAGAACTGTCCTTGTATATATCTGCAGCACATCTTAAATTTCATGGTCACCCAAATAATCCACTGAGTGGAAACATGCTCCCAAACACTCTTCCGTCCCACCAGGGCAATATGTCAAGGCTTATGGTTCATTGTATGGACCACACATCTTCAATTGCAGGCACCATTTGGTCCTTCTGACACACCAAGTCTTCCTGCATGAGCAAAGGAGCTGTTGTAATTGCTAACACTACTGTTCCTCAGCAGATTTTTGAGGAACAAAACATTTCTTTCTTGGTCATATTGCCTATCACCATAATGCACCAAAGCTGCAAGCTGGGCTTTTAAGATCTATGAACTATTCATAGATAATTTAACTCCAGCAACAGACACCATAAAGGAGGCAGAATCAACTTTCAAAAAACTAATTTTAATCAAAACAAAAAAATTGTTATCAGTAACAAGTTTATAAAACAGTGATTTAGTTGCATAAATAAATTGATATCATTGTATCAAATCTTAATTTCAACTTCATGAGCATGTTTACATGGGTAATGAAGTACAACCTTTTTACCTATTATAATAAATAAAATGGAGAGCATGAAATAGTTTTTCTAAACAAAAATACTTACAAACATACCTCTAGCATGTTCTCTAATGAAGGGAACAAGATACATTGGACAACTTTTGCACCAAAACAAAAACTGTTTTAAAAAGCACAAGGATGCAGAACCATCAGTGAAAGCAGTCACGATACTGTAATCAAAGTTGGTATTTAATAATATAATGAATGGTTTGGTAGTTAGATCTCCAGTTTGGTTAATTTAAAGCATTAAGACAAGGCAAGATAGAAGGCTGCTTTTGTTTGAGTAATTCTAGAGAAAATAAAATATATTACAAAAATGAACGGAAAAGTAGAACAGTCATACCTACACAACTTTCTGTCCTGCACAGTCAAAATACCTATGCAGAATATATATTATATATCTATATTTGTGCATAAAGGTTAGCTTATTATTAGCTCACTGCAAAGGCATAATGTATCATGTCAATAATTTTGCATTTTGTGTCCAAAATGATATTTCTTTAAGTTTTCTAGGCTAGGAGGCACTAACCCCAATTCTGGCATACTGTATTCTTAATGCTAAGGCTTGCTGCTCTGGCTGTGTATTTTTTGTTGTCCCTCTTTTCTATAGTGCCTGTTACAAGCATGTGTTTATATACATACATACATACATACATACATACATATATATATATATACACATACATATATATATATATATATATATATATATACACACACATACATACATACATACATACATATACATATATAAAACTTCCCCAATAGGTATCATTCCAACCATGCAATCCAAAAGATGGCTCTGAATAGATGCCCAGCATATAGTTCACAACCTCAGCCAACCCTGAAGCAAGGCGCACTTTAGTCCTTCAGATATTTTTTCTTTAAAACCAAGCTACTGCAGCTTCAAGTACTTTGCATTACACAGATTTGAATTTTTTAAATAAATTAATGTTAGATTTTTTCAATATTCAGACATATACTATAATATATATACAGTACAATAAATGCTCTCATACTTTTAAAAAATTTATTTTGACAAATCCCTGAGAATGTATGTTGACAGTCGCTAAGTTTCCACATGCATAAGCATTGTGTGCCATGCTTCTGGATGAAGAGCACTGCAAAACCACATGGTCAGCCTTTTAACTACTAGTATTTCATTTGTTGGTTTGTTTAAATGTGTTGAAATATAACGATGAGTTACAAAGGAGCAAAGCTGAATGCATTTGAGGTACTTATCACAGGATGGAGGTGCTTTGTTTGCTTTTTTAAAGCCATTGCAATATCTTTTGTTTTTGAGGCTGTGAACACATACAGAAAGAACAGGAGAGTCATGTGGGCTTTTGCCACTTGACAACATATACTCAGTGTAAACCAAACCTTTTTTTAACCACACAAAACAGAAAAAAGGAAAAAAATTTAAACACACAAACTTTCACAACATGACAGTTTAGTTTTTAAACTCAGTATAACTATACACATATAATACCAGTGTGGCTTTGTTTCTTTAAGTTCAAAAAGATACAAAGGAAGGTTCAAGTAATACCAAACCACCTCCTCCCTTAACTCATTTTCATCAGCCAAACCGCTCACGAACCAACATCATCAGTTTCTTTTTGCCTTTGTAGATTTGTTTTAGGTTATCAATAAACTGTGTAAACTGTATGTGTCCATCATGAGCCATTAAGAAGGTCTCTCGGGCCTTGCTGAGGAACTCTATAAACTCACTATAGTGTCGTGGGCTGATGTGAGTGAGACGTGAATGAGTTGTATTAATGTAAGCTCCAATCGTGGCATCCAAGAGTTGTCTTAAAGGGGCTTTGTCCAGTGACATGAGCTTACCAGAATTCCTCCTTCCATGGAGTCCCACCACGCCAGGAGTGGTTAAAGTACACCTGCGCAAAATATCTGACAGTACTGTTGCACACTTGACACTTTTGACCACCAGAGGTATTACAGCTGCTAGCTCATTTTTCCCAAGAGAATGGCTGAGCGCACATGCCCAGAGAACATCGTTAATGGCAGGGTGTGTGTCCTGATTGTAACTCAAGTTGAGATGCGTTATGGCCAAAGTGGCCAGCTTATAGGCCCGCATAGGGTAACCACGGTGCTCCATGTATCGTGCTATAGTAAAAAGCTGTGAGTAGCTCATGCTGGTTGTAGCAGCATCTAGAACGATTTGGTAAGCAGTCTCAAAAGCTATATGATCCTTTTCACACAGAGTCAGTGCAGAGAGTGCACAGTTTTGAGGATCCTTCATGGCACACTGTAGAGCAAGTGTTCTAGCACTGCTGGCCAGCTTCTCCTGCTGATGACAGTCCAGATGCAGATGGACGATGGTGCTGTTGGACATGACTGTTGTAGCAACAATACTAGTGGCTTCTGTTGGAGTGAAAAGTGTAAACCAGTTTTGCATTATACTGTCCAGTGCATAAACACCTGGGGAGAGAAAGAAAGGATTAGGAACAACTGACAAAACCTAGCAGATATAGATGTTCAGCAAAAGATTATATTCAAAGTTCTAAGAGGTTGCCAATACACTGAAGGAGACCAGCTTCAGCAAGAAAAGCTAAACCTGATAACATGTCTGCAAAAGGACATTAAAACAAAGGCTAACTGTGTACACTCTGTAGCAATCACTGAAATACAGATAACAAAAAAACCCTGCAAGATAAACTTTTATATCCCAGTGAGAAAATTGAGCTGTTTTACTTGTTATCTAATACAAATTGTATAACAAGTTCTGGCTCATTTGGTATTATCATATCATTCAAAAGCAGCCCTCACACCAAACACTTAAAAGGCAATTTTAATTTCTTTTCTTAATGTGCATCTCACGGTACAGCACATGCACAAAAGAATATGAAAGCATGCCAAATGTCTCATTTAATAGAACACCATGGCATTTAATACTAAGCACAACTGAAAAGAAATAAAATTAAAAATCCTAACCTCTACTCTCTCCCAACAAGCTTTTCAGATACATCCTGTATTGAATTGATATGCACTTGAACATAAAGGTTTTTATTAGGGAAATACTCTGAGCAATATCATAGAAAGGCTTGGGTTGTGTTAGTGTTTGGTTTGCTTTCCAGTGCAGGCAAGAGGCCTGCACAATGTCATAGTCACGTAACAAAGAAGCATTACATTCTAAGCTTGGATTTACAAAGGGGTTTAAAAAATGAAACCAAGAAAACAAACAAGGAGAACCCCTTCATGAGATCTTGTATGCCACACAGTGGGATGCAACCTCCACATTTCATTCACCGGTTTTTTGGTTCATCTTCCCCACCACTGACAAGACAGTGCTCTCATCAGTCTTTTGGAGCCTTACCCTTCAGAGCAAGCAAAGTTGTAGCATAGTGTAACATCCCATAACCACTACCCCTTTCTCTGCTGCAGCCTCAAACCCAAACCCAACACGGAGGAAAGAAGGGGAAATCTGGGTTATGGATGTCCCTACCTTGAGGGGGAAAGAAGTTACACTGCATTAATCAAGTATTGTTTCACTTGGCCTGTGCCTAGTCTATTACATGCTCAAAAAACCCACTCAGCACTGACATAATTATTGTCTTCTAAAAAAGGGATTTTAAAGAGGAACAGAAGGTGTGAGATATTTGCAGAGCCTGAGTGTTGACAAACAAGATCAAGCCATCTAAGATTAGCTGACAAAAAGGCAGGAGCCCTTGAGAAGCACCTCAGAACATACCTATTTCTGTTGCACATGTTACCAACCACCTCACCATTTCCCGTCGTCGCCAATTCAATGTTGACAGTGTCATCCGCATCACCTATTAAAACAATACAAAGTACAGATTCATCCTATTGTAAAACCGAGACAATATACCAACAATCAGGGATTTAAGTTATTCAAATACACTGAGGTTTAAAATGGCAGCCTCTTGCCTTCTCTGCTCTGTTACCTCTTTTTAGCTGGTATGTCAAAAGACTTGATAAATACTACTCAGCTATCTTAAAAGAGCATACAGAGAGTAATTTCAACTGCAGGTCCTTCTAGGCTAGATGAGAAACTCTATTTTATTTGGGGGAAAAAAATAAAACCAAACAAAATCCCCACCATCCCACAAGAAAGCCCTCTCGTCCCCAACCAACAACAAAGCCCAATTATTCAATTATTCAAATTAAATTATCTCATGTCTCCTCCCTCTATGTATATAAATCTTTAAAGTGGGAACATGTCAACTCCTGTTGGGCAATCTAACCAATCAGATTTTTCCCCCATCTGCATTTTTTGGTCATTGGCTTCAACAATACATACAGGAGTCAAAGTGTACTGTGATTTGACTGGCTGCTTATGCTGCAAAGATACATATATACACAGTTCCAGTATATCCCAGTATTCTGGGACACAAATTATATTCTCCTCTATACTTCCAGTTGAAGGTGGCAACATTGGAAGAAACAGACAGGTCCAGTCTATTAATATGCCCTCTGCATCAAGAGGTGTATTGTGAAGTGTGGGAACAGTGCCAGACACCTGGCATCCTAACCAAGATTAGAACAAGAGAATATTAACCCTAAAGGCTCTGATAATTTGTGTGTTTGCTGAGCATGCTGTAAAAAATTTACTTTGGTTGAAGACCACCATATGAGTGTGTGACAATCCAGGAGACTCCTGGAATGCATGGATGACAACTTATCGAGCCAGGTAATAGATAGCTCTACCAGAGAGGATGTGTTACTACATCTGTTGGTCACTAACGCAAGTGAGTTAATCAGGGATGTCAAGATTGGAGGCAGCCTGGGCTGCAGTGATCACACATTGGTGGAGTTTGTAGTCCTGAGGGATATGGGTCAGGTAAGGAGCAAAGTTAAGCCCCTGAACTTTGGGAAAGCAAGCTTCTAGCTCTTAAGGGAGATAGTCAGTGGGATCCCTTGGAAGACTGCCCTCAGGGGCAAGGGAATGCAACAGAACTGGCAGATCTGTAAGGAAGTCTTCCATAAGGCACAAGAGCTAACAATTCATAGGATCAAGAAATCAGGCAAAGAAGACAGGAGACTGGTATGTCTGAGTAGGGACCTGCTGATCAAAGTAAAGGGAAAGAAGCAAATGGACAGGCAGTGGAAACCAGGACAGGTATCTTGGGAAGAGTATAGGGATGAAGTTCAGTTGTGTAGGGATGGGGTGAGAAAGGCAAAGGTAAAACTGGAACTGAACCTGACAAGGGGTGCAAAGAATAACAGGAAGGGCTTCTACAGGTCTGTGAACCAGAAAAGGAAGGTCAAAGGAAGTATACTCCCCTCGATAAACAGTGCTGGAAAACTGGTAACAACAGATTATGAGGAGGAGGCTGAGGTACTCACTTTTTTTGCCTGTCTTCAATACCTCTCAAGTGGATGGGACAGCAGGAAAGGGACTGGGGGAGCAAAGTCCCTCCCACTGTAAGTAAAGATCAGGTTTGTGACCACCTGAGGAACCTGAATGTGCAAAAGTACATGGGACCTGATGAGATGCATCCCAGAGTCTAGGGAAAATCGGCTGATGTAGTTGCCAAGCCACTCTCCATGAAATTTGAAAAGTCATGACAGTCAGGTGAAGTTCCAGGTGACTGGAAAAAGGGAAACACTGCACCCATCTTTAAAAAGGGTAGAAAAGAGGACCCTGGGAACTACCACCCTGTCAGCCTCACCTCTGTTCCTGGGAAGATCCTGGAACAGATCCTCCTAGAAGCTCTACTAAGGCACATGGAGGACAGGGAGGTGACTCAAGACAGCCAGCATAGCTTCACCAAGGACAAGTCCTGCCTGATCAACCCTGTGGCCTTCTATGATGGAGTGTCTACATCAGTGGACAAGGGAAGGGCTGCAGATGTCATTTATCTGGACTTCTCTAAAGCCTTTGACACGGTCCCCCACAACATCATTCTTTCTAAATTGGAGAGATGGATTTGATAGGTGGACTGTTTGATGGATAAAAAAGTGATTGGACAGTCACATCCAGAGGGTAGTGGTCAACAGTTCAGAGTCCCAATGGACATTGGTGGTGACAACTGGTGCCCCTCCAGGGATCTGTATTGCAACCAGTGTTAATTAAAATCTTCTATATTGACATAGACAAAGGGATCAAATGCACCCTGAGCAAATTTGCAGATGATGCCAAGATAATGGTGCAGTTGATACACCTGAGGGGCAGGATCCAATGATTTATCTCTCTGGACAAGGAATACCTGCAAAGAAGTTCTCTCATAACGCCAGCAGATTCATAAAAAAAGGACTATACGCTGTTATTGCTATACCCATATTTTATATCACTTGTAGTCATTGCCTGGGCAGTCACCAACTGTATGAAGTCTAAAAAAGACAACTGCCAGATTCTGCATGTGAGACGAGGCAACCCTAGATATATGGATAGACTGGGGAACAAGAGGCTGGAGACGAGCACTGTGGAAAGGGACCTGGGGATCCTGGTCGATGGCAAGTTGAATGAGTCAGCAGTGTGTCCTGTCAGCCAGGAGGTCCAACTGGGATGTCGTGGGTTGATGCTGGCCAGATGCCAGGCACCCACCAAAGCCACTCACTCATTCACTCACTCGCTCACTCACTCACTCACTCACTCACTCACTCACTCACTCACTCACTCACTCCCCTCTGCAGCTGGACAGGGGAGAGAAAGGTTAATAAAGGGTTCATGGGTTGAGAAAAGGACCAGAAGAGAGCGCTCATCAAATACCATAATGGGCAAAACAGGCTCAATGTAGAGATATGCATTGAATTTATTACACTAAAAAAATCAGAGAAGGATAATGAGAAGTAAAATAAAACCTTAAAAGTACCTTTCTCACAACCCTCCCTCCTTCCAGCTCTGCCTCCTACCCCAGCTGTAGCATTAGCATTAATCAAGGTATAATAGCCAGCCCAGCTCAGCTGCATGAACCAGCCTATGGGCTTACTGACAGAATCTCACAGCCAATGGGAGCTCTCCTAAAATACAAGCATTTCGATGGTTAGGAGTCTGTGGGGCGTAGAGTTTAGACCAATGTCTGTGAAGCACCAGAAGTTTTGATTTATCTATAAAAGGGTGTCAGAGACAATAAAAGAGGCTGTTTGTCTGAGGAAACGTGTGAGTCTGTCTTATGTCTCAAGCATAGGAACTCTGTCACAGACATATTTTATGAAAAATCCTTTTGCCAAGATCTTTTCTCCTGAGAAGCTGAGAAGCTTCAGCTTCTCTATGCTTTGCTGCTTTGGAATGTGATCTGGAGAATTGTTTACCCAGCCTGTGAAATTGTTTTTACTTGATGACCAATGACAGACACCTGTGTCAAGGCTGTGAGCACTCACAAGATTTTATTATCATTCCTTTCTATTCCTTGCTAGCCTTCTGATGAAATCCTTTCTTCTATTCTTTTAGTATAGTTTTAATATATAATTTTCTTTTACTATAATATATATCATAAAATAATAAATTGGCCTTCGGAAACATGAAGTCAAGATTCTGATCTCTTCCCTCATCCGGGGACCCCTATGAACACCGCCACATTTGGTGACCCCGAGTGAGGAACACTGCCACATTTGGTGAACCTTGAGTGTGTGGCATTGATGGTCACCACACAAGTGATCACAGAAGTGGGTTCTAGGCTGGAGCTGAAGAACTGAAGACCCTGAATTTAGAAAGACTTCACAGCCAGGGCTGACCACAAAGGAACCTTTCAAAAAGTCTCCCAGACTGAATGTCCGGAGATCTTCGCAGCACAGAGCATCCTGCTGAAGCCAAGAGGACACTGTCGCAAGGTACTGTTAACTCTTCCCTTCCTGAAAATACTGCCTGTCCTAGAGTGACATTATGATGCTTGTATCCCCATTCGTGTGTGCTGTTTATGCTGGATATTATGTTCTGTGCCTTCAAGACTGGCTCTGAAGAGTGAATGTTTTGTTTTGGTTTTGCTATCAGCCGATCCCCCACGGCTGGCGGGACAAACAGATGCGACAGTAGATAGTGCTATTTTTGCTTTTCGCTTGGCTTTTTGCTTTGCTCTTGCTCTTGCTTCTGCTTGCTCTTGCTTTTTGCTTCTGCTCATTAGGTAGTTTAGCTAATGTCATGGTTTGAGCCTGGTGCAATGCCAGTGCCCCCATGAGAATACCTCTTTCCCTGGTGTGTACTGTGAGATGTGATCAGAGACAGAGCAGAGCAGGCTCCAACTTAAGATTGAGGAAAAAAAACTTTATTAACCTAAAACTGCAAGAAAAAACACACAGAACACAGGATGAAAACCTTCCAAATTTCCTCCTCCTCCCCCCACCAAATTTCCAATTCCATTACCACCCTTTAGATCTCCCACTCTCAGTCCATCACCACCCTTTAGTCAATCAATTCTCAATTCCTCGAGAAGAGAGGAGTCCCTCTTGCACCACAGACTTCCCCAGGAAACAGTCAAAACTTCTCGTGTTTCTGTGTCACGTGTGGCACCTCCCAGAGAACATTTGCCATCATGACCTCTTCCTTCCATGTCCAGTGCTCTCACCACTGCACATGGACCAGAGCTGCTTCTAGGGTTTTTCCCTTTAAGGATGCTTTGTCCAGTTCCAAAAAGAGCACAGTCTCTCTCCTTTTGGGACACCTGTCCCCCCCAAATTTCACCCCCTGGGACTGAGGTGTCTCTTGAACAGAGATCATCTTCCTCTTCTTCTTCTTTGAAGACGGAGGGCACCACCACCACCCTCCTCACCCGGCGTCTCTGTTCACACACTTTCACATCACCACACTCTCCTGGCTCTGAGCCATTGCCTCCCCCTAGAATGCAGTCTCTGTGTCACAGGAACTCAAGGGTTCTGCCATGGCTACACAAGAAAAGTCCAGCCAAAAGCCACTCCATCATCTCCTCCCACCTAGGATTCTTCTCAACTTTTCTCAATGTCTTTCACTTGCCCATTTCCTGCTATCCCACTCTATCTCATCAAGTTCAAGAGGAATCAGCATTTGAAAGGTTTCCATCATCCCAAGAAGGGTTAAAAGTCCCAGGCTCTGCTGGTTTGGTTCATGAACTCGCATGGCTGGCCGCCCTGCCGGGCACCCCCCCCCCTTCTCCTTCACGCCAGCCGCGCTATCACAACAGGCACAGGCTCTCTCTCTCTCTCCCTCCGGGGGGGGGAGGGGGGGGGGGAATGGGGGATGGCTGCCCGAAGCCTCGCAGTGCTCTTCCACCCTCTTCCACCCTTCGGCCCAGGCCTGGCCTACCTCCCTCCGGCCACATGGCTCCCCTCCCCCCACCCAGCTCGGAGCTGGGCAGGGGAAGGTCTGTTCTCTTCCAAGACCAGAACCCAAAGAGAGTTTCCCCTGGGAGTTCACAGCTTTTAACCCCCTGTGTTCTCAGAGGCGTATCCATGCTGTCAGTGGACAAATCAGGTGCCAATATTAAAATCTGAACACCCATTGGTCTACCACACCATCCCAAAAAAACTCATTTCCTCTCAAACCACGACAGCTAAACAGTCCAAATTTCTTCCTAGACTGTTTCTCCTTTCCTTTTTTAGACCTACTCGAACCTGCTTCAGATTGGGACCTGGGAAAAACCGAGAGTTTGCACCTTGTGGCCTGCAGCAGCTAGCCCAGAGCCGGAGGGACTGATAACAGAGCGACCACCCCCAAGAGAGACTTTCTGAATTTGTCATGTTTTTCAGAGCAGTGAAAGAGTGGTGGCATCTGGTATTGTTCATTTTGTGTGCTGGGGGGTGCTGTGCCTGTTAAATAAACAGGTTCTTTCCACTTCTCTAAAGAATCCTTCCCAAACCAGTTGGGGGGAGGAGCTGTGTGAGTTTGCTTTCTGGAGGGACCCCCTTTTAGAGGTTTTCTCCCAAATTTGCCCTAAACCAGCACAAAATTTGGCACCCAGCGCGTGGGGCTCGAGAGAGAGTGGAAATACCCTGTTTTGAGTGCATTTTGATTGCCATTACTCTGTGTTCGTATAAAGCAGTTAATAGCCATGCTTTTTGAATTCATAATGTCTATTGGGGTGAAGGCTTGCATGCATTTCTGGTCTCTAGGGTTTTTTGAGGTCTTGATACCTCTGTGGTCCCTCGGTTTATTTTCTTATCCAGAAATAGCTCTAGTATTGTCCCTAATATGTAGTTTTTACAGCAGAGGAGCAGTGACCAGAATAGCTATCCTGCTGTGCTTGGTGGTAATGATTTGTAAGAAGTTTATAAACATGCTGGGGTCTGCTCCAGGTATGAATGGTTCGTAGCTATAGTTATGCATACAGTTTGTTAGAGGAGGAGCAAGGGCATGAGGCTTTTCAGCCTTTGCTTTCCTTTTTTTCCTCTGAATCTGTTACATCACTATTGGAGAAGGTTCACTTTCCCCTGAATGTCAAAGAGACCATCTTTCTGGTGTTCAATCTGGTAAGCTTCCTCTTTACAGTCTGCTGCTTCTCTAGAATGAGGGCTGAGATTTCTAGATGGGCTGATGAGACCCCTGACCCAGGAGTAGACCCAGGTGTGGAAATCCTAAGTAGTGTGGGAAATGGGAAAATATGGGCCAAATCCTGAAAGAATTTTCTGATACTATAGTCTGAGACTTTCCCCATGAGCAAATTCAGAACCCAGCTGAGGTGGGGAAATGTCTGAAAGAGAAGTACCATGATGACCCTAAAGAGAAAAAGATCATTGCAGTGAGCTAGGCCTTAGCATATGCTTATCACACATTGCTAGATACTGTCAAGCAGCAGACAGAGGCAGGGGGTCAGAGAGATAAATCAGCAGCTATCCCAGTCACTCAGGCTGCAGCCAACACCCCAGGCTCAAAGCCAGCAGCCAAACTAGATAGTGAGCCTAAGCCAGCAGCTAAACCAGACAATAAGCCTCAACCAATGTCTGTTGCTGCCAGCACTAGAAGTGGAAAATGCACAGACAAGACCAATCAACCAGTGGATGATGATGATGATGCAAGAGAAAGACCCTCAATGCCTCCTGACATAAAATCAAGAGTTAAAGCAGCAGGTGCAAAGTCAGAAGCCAATATTGAGTCCTTTTCCATGAAGGACCTTCGTGGCCTAAAGAAAGATTAGACTGGAAGACCTGATGAATCCATAGTTAGTTGGTTAGTCCATCTTTGAGATGCTGCAAGCGAAGCTACAATTCTAGATTGCTCTTAAGCAAAGCATTTAAGATCCCTGTCACATGATCCTGTCATTGACCAAGGAATGATGAGGAGGGCTAATCCTCACAGCCTCTGGGCATGTCTTAGAAAGTGTAGCACAAAGATACCTGTGTGCAGATGATCTCTATATGCAGCAAACCCAGTAGAAGATCACAGAGCAAGATATCCAACGCCTGAGAGAAATGGCAGCTGCAGAGATTATCTTCTCAGATGACGTACCAACTAGAACCCCAGACTTGGTACCATGCATGTCTCTGATGTGGCAAAAACTTGTACGACTTAGGTCACATGAATATGCTTCTGCTTTAGCCATAATGAAGCGAGATGAGAAAGATGAGACCGTGCTTGATATAGCAAAGAAGCTCAGAGCATAAGCAGACACAGTGCATAGCCCAACACATGCCAGAATCGCAGCAGTAGAAACATGTCTGCAAAAATTAAAAGACAAGATAGAAGAAAATCACAAGAAGCTCAGAGAAGAGATTAAAGAAGACCTTCTCCACATCTCAGCAGTAAAGATCAGAGGTTCTGGTGCCCAATGAAGACATTCCCCAGATAGAGAGAGAAAGTACACCCCATGAGCTGAGCTGTGGTTCTTCCTGCGTGATTGTAGAGCAAACATGAAAAAATAGGATAGAAAACCTACTACTGCTCTAGCACAATGGGTTCATGAATTGAAAGAAGACAGAGCTCAGACAGAGAGTTCCACCAAAAGGAAAGCACCTCCAGTTGCCCGTAGCTGAACTGCCAGGTAGGATGATGATGATGACATGTCCGATCCCCTTGAAGGAACCTCCAAGACATATGTCCAAAGAAAGAAGGATAACCAGGCTGAGAGGGGCCCTGCCTCTAGCCAGGTAGAGGCTAGGGAAAACCGTGTTTTCTAGACTGTGTAGATTTGTTAGACTGGCACATCGGAACCACAAGAGTGTAAAGCTTTGGTTGATCCTGGTGCGCAATGTACATTAATCCCATCGAGACATGTGGGGACAAAGTCTGTTTCTATTGCTAGTGTGACAGGGGGATCCCAAGATTTCACTTTAGTAGAAGCTGATGTGAGCCTGACTGGAAATGAATAGAAGAAACATCCTACTGTGACTGGCGCAGAAGCCCCATGTATTTTATACATAGACTACCTTGGAAGTGGGTATTTCAAAGACCCAAAAAGACTCAAGTAAGCATTTGATATAGCAGCTGTAGTGACAGAGAGCATGCAGCAATTGAACACATTGCCTAGACTGTCTAAGAATCCATCTGCAGTAAGACTTCTGAAAAAAGAAGAGCAG